>NC_135484.1:38345863-38662844 GCF_052094955.1 Ictidomys tridecemlineatus | reverse complement strand
AGAAATTTCAGATGCTGGAGAAGCTGCTATTCAAAAAGAGAATTTCTTCTTTTCTCAGAGAAGCTTCAGCCCTGCTTTTCAGTTGATTGAAATAGGTGCACCCGGATTATCTAGAATAACCTCTTTTACTCAATGTTAACTGATTATGGACTTAATTCACAGCTGCAAAAAGCCTTCATGACAGCACTTAGATTAATGTTTGATTGAATAACTTAGGGCTTAGCCCCCATCAAGTTAAGAATTAAGAAGATTATAAAGAGGAACTTATTTCACATGAATTTTTATTTGTTTACATACTATTTTTTGCATTGATGTTTGTCATAAATTATTTCCTAAGTAGCAGTTTTCATACATTTGAGATACCCACTAAAGTTTATTGTTTTTCTGGAAACTGTTACCCCAGAGAATTCTGTGAATCTTTTATATGCTGTTGAGCCTATTGGTCAATAATTTGATAGAATTTATAGCTCTGTTTCCAGCCTTTTAATGGCTCTCTCAAAGTCATCAAAATCCATACTTAAATACCATGTTCAATATAATTAAATATTTAATGGTTATAGAAAAATCTCTTAAGCTTTGTCTTGATTCCTCCTATACCAGCTTGATTAAGGGAAACATACCTACTTAAAAAGAGCTCTCAACAAATCCAAAAATGTTTTATTCTTTAGGATTTATAATAATTTGGAAAACATTTCAAATAAACACCAAGTTTCCTACTACATCATTGACCTAAATGTTAGTCCCAACATTGTTTTAAAGCACACACCCTCTATAATTTTTAAAATTTACATTAAAGTCCCAAATGAAGGAAAAAACAAATAAGATACAACTTGATATCATTTCATGATATCAGAAAGCACTAAAGTAACAAACCAGGAAATTATTTAGAAGAATTCAATAGATAACTAATACATGTGACATGATTTTTATGTGGGGAAAAAAAGAATGATTTTTACAGGATTTGTGCTCTGAACCAGCTATGTCCCTTGATAATTTAAATAAGTAGAAATTCAGAAATCTAGAATCCCATATTAGACCAAGATTTTTATAACTTCCTAATACTAAAAAACAATTGCCAACTGTGAAAGTGCTTATTCATGTTAAAAAATGCAAAATGTTTGACACAAAACTGTCCAGGGGATAAATTAATAATGGCAAAATGTCAGAAACAAGTATGTTGGTCCTTTTTTTGTGGTAATTGTTGCCCTTTGGATTGTTGCACAGAGGGGAAAAAGCTTTACATCATTGTTCTTCAAACTCTGATGTAGTGAAGCAGAATGTCAGGGATACAATGAGCCTTTCATGTTATAGGCACTTGTATTTGGATGGCTATATTATCTTTAGAGAGCATTCCTTTTACTAAAAACAAAAAGGATGAGAGGGCAGGTTTTCTAAAAGCAGTAATTATGTGAAGTGTATTAACTATTGTCTCCTTTTCCAAAACTGCCTGCAAGAGCACACAAACATGTAAAATGGGTCTTTTATGGACTTGGTAAACAACTGAGATCTTAACCTGTGGGCTCCTGGTGGCTTGCATTGTGGGTGGCCTTTTCTTCACAGAGCCCTTCTCAGATTAGTAATTTTGAATTATGGGACTCACCTATTCTTTCAAAACGTTAATTATTTTCTTGGAAAATAGGCTTAATTATTATATATTACATAGTTATCCAATATTCAAATAAGGTGAGGTATCTAAAGCACTTTGTATATTATGAAACAGAAAGTAAATATTAGCAAGTATGTTAAATGGTTTTAACCTTCAGATGAAAACTGAGGACTTCAGACTCCAAAAAGGATGTTTGGCATCAGGTAGGCAACCTGTATGAATAAGTAACTAAATCTCTTGTTGTTATTTTTTTTTTTTTTTAGAAAGAGATGAGAGAGAGAGAGAGAGAGAATTTTTTAATATTTATTTATTTTAATTCTCCGCGGACACAACATCTTTGTTTGTATGTGGTGCTGAGGATTGAACCTCGGGCCGCACACATGCCAGGCGAGCGCTCTACCACTTGAGCCACATCCCCAGCCCATCTTGTTCTTATTGAATCTTAGCATCATGCAGAGCTGTTTTCAACATACTCAATTTTTTTTTTCATATACCTTAGCAGATTGTTTTCTAAAGATACTTTCTGGAAGAATAAGTTCTTTTTATATTGGCTCAATAATTGGCATTTTAAAATGTCCTCTTGCTTTGAATACCATTAATATGGCAATATTTTGTGGGAGTTGCAAATTGTTAATAAGCATATACCCAGACTGTTAATAAGCACATACAGTGGTAAGTGATTCAGTGTAAAAACTCAACCAGAAAATATTCATCTCCTAAGATGACAGGGTGCCAGACAGGGAAAATTATATGTAAAATTAATGAAATGTTCTTTTCTACCACTTCCTTCCATGCCAACTCCACAACATCCTTTGTTAGAAAATCTGTTGTCTACATACATTTGTAGATTTTTTAAAGAATAAATTTTAATTTTTAGAGCATTGCTATATTCACAGCAAAACGTATACAAACGTATTGTAGTGAATCTCAGTAACATGGGCATCCATAAGACTAGGGTCCTTTTTAGAATAAGATATGTTCCATACTTGTTTAATTATATCAAAATTGACTCTTCTGTTATTTATAACTAAAAAGAACCAATAACAACACTGAACAGAGAGTTTCCTGTACACTCTTTTCCCCTCCACATAAATAGGTTCCCACCAACATCATCATCCAAGAAAATGGTACATCTGCTACAAGGGATGAAGTAGAAGTCCATAGTTCATGACTCTCTCTTGGTGTTGTAATTCTATAGGTTTTGACAAATGTATGACATTTATCCACCATTCTGTAAGATACATTTAGAATTGTTTCACTGCCCTAAAATTTCTTTAAGTTCTACCTGTTCTTCCTTCTTTTCTCCCTAAACACTGGCAACCATTGATGTTTAGATTGTTTCCATAGTTTTACCTTTTCCAAAATATCATATGCCAACTATAGTTGGAATCAACTAGGCTTTTCAGATTGGCTAACTTCACTTAGCAAAAGCCACATGAGATCTTTCCATAGCTTCATAGCTTATTTCTTTTTAGCACAGTATACTATTCCATTGTCTGCAAGTATAACCAATTTACATAGCCATCTGCTCAGTAAAGAATGTGTTGGTTGTTTCTATGTTGGGAACTTGTGACTACAGTTGCCATAAGCATGTGTACAGGTTGTGTAGATATAGGTTTTCTTTTGGGTAAATTGCCTGATTCCTGGATTATGTGAGAAAAATATGTTTAGTTTTTATGAGAAACTGCAGAACTCTTTTCCAAAGTGGCTGTGCTGTTTTGCATTCCCTTCAGCAGGACTTCCTGTTGTTCCTTAACCTCACCAGCTCTTGTTGTTTTTGTGTCCATTTTTGAAGTGTATATAAAATTTCCTCAAATTAATTCAAATCTAAAAGTATTTGAAAGGCTGTTGATTTAATAAAGTAATTATGTAAATCAATGACTTCATAAATTCTGGAGGAATAGAAACTATATTTCCTCAGAATTTCTCAGTAAAATTATATATAAAATGAGAATAATACTTTTTGTGTGTGTCTATGTGTTTGGATAATTTATAATTTTTAATTTTCTTTCTTTCATGATCAGTGTTTTTAGTGTCATTGCCTATCTCCAGGACTTAAACATTTCCTATTGTGTTTTTATTCTTTGGCGTATTATAGTTTACAACTGTAAGTTTTGGTCTATAAAATATTTCATGTATGGAGTATTTAGAAATTATTTTCTTTTATTCATATGGGTATTTATTTATTCCAGCACAATTCATTTGAAAAACTATTCTCATTGAAATATCTTGAGATTTTTTTTAAAATCAGTTGACCATATATGTCCTAATGGACCATGTGTTATTCTCCATTGATCTTCTGTTGATCATTGTGCCTGTGTTTCGTATCAGCATTATATTTGTAATGTATTAATGTCCTAAAATCAGGAAGGATATGGAATCTAAGTTTTATATCCTTCAAAATTATTTTCAAAAAATTTTAATTGTAGTTCTACACAATACCTTTATTTCATTTATTATTTTTATGTGGTGCTGAGGATCAAACCCAGCGCCTCACACTGCTAGGTGAGTGCTCTACCACTGAGCCACAACCCCAGTCCCTCCTTCAGAATTATTTTAGCTACTTGAGACCCTTTGACTTTTAATATGAATTTTAGAATCAGCTTTCTTATTTACAAAAAGCTTGAGTTTCTCATTTGTATTGCATTTAGTATACAGATCAAAAATTAAGCTTCCTCTCTATGAACACAGTATTGATATTCATTTATTTAGGTCTTTTAAACTGTCAGTAAGTTTTGTAGTTTTCTGGCTAAAGGTCTTGTCTGTCTTTTGGTGATTTATATTTATAAGTATACTAAGTTTTTGGAACTATTATGAATAATATTAGTTATAATTTAAAAGCATAAGTTGCTAATTGATACAAATATCTACTTTTTATCAGCCTTATATTCTGAAACTTGTCATTTGACTTAGTAATTGTAGTTATTATATTTTTAGTACTTAGACTTCTTTACACAGATATTAAAGCCACCTTGTAATAGTGAGTTTTATTATTTATTTATTATTTTATTATTTATTATTTATTTATTATTCCTTTTCACTCTTTGTACTTTTTAACCCTTTAACTTACTATAATAGCTAAGACCTTCACCACATTATTGAGTAGATATCATGAGAGCAAACATACCTATCTTGATTCAAGAATGCATTCCATCTTTCTCCATTAGGTATGAAGTTAGCCAGTTCCTTAACAGATGTCTTTATAAAATTGAAGCACTTCACATACATTCATTTTTATTTTGCTGAGAACTTTTGGCACATGGTCTGAGTTTTTTTAAAAGCTTTTTCTGCATGTAGAAAGATGATCATATTATTCTTATGCTTCCTTTGACAAATTACAAGTTTTGCCAAATTACAAGTTTTAGAGTTTTGAATCAACTTTGAATTCATAGGATAATTGGCTTTTTATACATAGGATATATTGACTTTTTAGAATACTGCTGGAGAATACTCTCAAAATACTTGAGAGTATTTTGTAGAGGATATTTGTGTATGTGTGTGTTCATGAGGGACATTTGTCGGTAATGTTTTTGTTTTATTTTAATGAATTATGGTATCAAGGTCATTTGGCAGGCCATCTATTCTGTTTTCTGTGGAGTGTGTTTAAGAATGGTATTCTCCCCCTTCATGTTCCATAGAGTTTGCAAGAGAAAGAGAATCTATGCTTCAGTTTACTTGATGTAAAGGTATTTGGTTATAAATAATTTCCATAATACATAAAGGCATGGTGAGATTTTCTGATTTTTTTCTCAGTTTTTGTAATTTGTGTGTGGATGTTTAACCCAGATAATCATGCATTTTTATCTAGGTTTTCAAAATTACTGGTCTAAACTCTTTAGTAATATCCTTTGATTTTGCTTTTTCTCTCTGCAAGATCCAAAATACTATCTCTTTCTTTTTGTTGATTTATGTTTCACTCTTTAGCTTTGTTCTTAGTTTTTGAAAAGAGTGTTTCAAATACATTTATTTTTCCAAACCAGTTTTTGCTATTAATTTATTCTGTTATTTGAATTACATTTCATTTATTTCTGTTTTTAATCATTTCTTTTTCGCCACTTACTTTGGGCTATTCAGAACTTTTCTATTATTAAAATATAAAATTGGTCATTGCCTCATATTTTCCCCCTTTTCTAATACAGACATTCAAAATCATAAATTCTCTTTAAGCATTTTTTTCATAGCATGCCATCATCGCTGATATGGTATATTTTTATGATTATCCAATTTAAAATATTTTAAAATTTCTCCCTGTGATTACTTCTTTGTTTGAAGCTTAATTAACAGTTTGTTACTTACAAATTTCTGTGATAGTTTATGGATACTTTATTGTTAGTGATTTCTACTTAACTTCTATTTTGATCAATAAATACATTCTGTAAGATATTAGTATTTGGAAACATTACTAATAATTTTATGGCCAGGCATGTGCTCTATTTTAATGAACATTCCTATATACCTGAGAAGAATGTGTATCCAATGGCTTACTGGTAGTGTTCGATAAGTTAATTAGGTCAAGATGTTAATGTTGTTTATATCTAGTATATCTGTATTGATTCTTTTGTAATCTACATGTTAATTTGCTGAAAGAGGGGTTTTTGTATTTCCAATTTTCTTTCTATTTCTCTCATTACTTCTGACAGTTTTGCTTATGCATTTCTCTGTTATTGCATCCTTACACACCACTAGTTATAACTAGTTGTTATAACTTCCAAGTTAATTGTCCCTATTTTCATTATACATTATTGTCTCTTAATATTTTTGTCTGGATTTTAAGTTTATGATCTTCATACTGTATCTTTTTTCTCTTTTCCTCTCAACATGTCTATTTCTTCATATTTAATGAGTTCCTTATATTGGCAAGAACCAGTTGTATCTCTCTTTTTTTATCTACTCTGACAATATCTGCCTTTTAATTAGAGTGTTGTTGCATTTACCTTTAATTGAGGCATTTAAATAACTACTATATTTATTAGTATAGGATTTTCATAATGCCCCTCTGATTTTTAAAATTTTATCTTGTCTCTTTCTAGGGTTAATAAATATTCATATTTCATTTTATGTTCTATATGTTAAAAGTCATAGCTTAGATATTAATTGAGATTTTCATACCATATTACTTGCTTTTATTTACACATGCATTATTACTAGAACAACTTATAAGTTGTAACTAATAAACTTACCATTTTATTACATCTAATAGAAAGGAAAAGCATTAAAAACTTTCCAATTTTTAGTAAGACCTCATGCTACATCCTAAAATGTAACAAACTTATAGAAAAGAAAGAATTCTTAGATTTAATTTCCTACATGTTTAATTTGAGCTGCTTATAAAATATTGAAATGAATTTGGTATAAGATGTCCATTAAGCAAGACTGTAAAATTAGAGGTAAAAGATTCATGTTGTTGGTCTTATGATATTGTTGAATTTTTGCACTTTAAACTTTTATGTGAAAAAATACAGTGATATAAGTTTAAAACATTTTCATGCTTATTGTCAAATGAATACTGAATATAAAATTAATTTATAAGTATTTGATACCAATGAATGCTTTTGTTTATTATTTTCCTTGAGTAAACTTTCTCCTTTCTTTAAGAACCTTTTTAAAATATAAATTGGTTTCTACAAATAACAAGCTCTTTATTTCATAGACCTTGGAACAAATCAACTCTGTTTCAGTTGTGTGTAATTTTCTTAGATCTCATTAAAACTATATCAACTTCTACAGACTACATCCATTCTAATGATTACTTTGTCAGACTTAAATACAACTTATTTTCTTAAACCCAGTTAACTCAATGAAATAGATAAAAGTTTGGATATCTTCAAGAAGAAATAAATTCAGTGCTAAATTTCCTCTACTGTTCTGTCTCTTGCCAAAAAGATAACAAATGTTCATGCACACACTTAACTTTTTCAGCATTTGATTTAAGAGCTCAACATGCAAATATATGTTCACTGAAAAGAATGCTGGGAACTCATTTTCATGTGAGCAAACTGAATCTTAAAGACTTGAGAAATTTGGCTACAGCCAGTTAAGTCACTGACAGAGATGAGACTTGGATTAAACAAGGTCTCTTCACCATTTTTTTTCTATTTTTAATTGTATTTCTCAATGGAAATTTAATTTTTATGTGTTCTCAAGAAGCTGTGATAGATCTATGAGCTTGATTTGTACAAGTTAATTGCTCCTTTTAAAAATAACTTTACACTGTTAGTTTTTTGTTGTTACCTTGTGTGTTTGTGTATGTGTGTTTAAATTGTTCCTCTCCCTTTCTCCTCACACATCATTTCTTGCTGTCATCTAAATCCTGCCCCAAGGGCCTAGTCTCCTTTTCCCTACTTGGAATTTGCAGTTTCCAGGGTTGCTTAGGAAATATCAATATTCTTTATTTTCTCCAAGATATAATTTTCATTCTTGTTTTCATTATTTTTTTAATCCTTAATGACAGTCTATATGTATTTATCACTAAAAATAATTATGAACTCTAAAAAGATAGTACTTTCCAGCAAACTGATTGATTACATGTGAGTCCCTGATTTGAAATTAATGTTTTCAGATCTCTTTCATATATACCATCTCATTCTCATTTACCAATGATTATGATAGCAAAAGTTTATCTTGAAAAAAATAAAACATGTCTTATCCAAATAAGTAAAACAGGAAATACTGTACTTGATGGCCTTTTATAATATGTCAGCAAAATGTTAATTATAATGCAGCAACAGTTAACATACATTAAAAGAATTCAAGGAGCTACTAGTTTTGTGCCTGTGCCCCACAGCTGCCAATCCCATCCAGACTGACTGCTCTTCCTGGGGCATTTTATGTAGGACCATGTACTTTGATGGTTAAGTTGTCTGAACAGTTTGTGTTTGTATAATCTGTATCTCTTTGGAGAGTTTTGCCCCTCTTTGTGATTCAGGTTGTTTGACTGCATGATGACTAAACCTTTCCAAAGGGTTTGAGAGAACCTGTCATTTTATAGATTAACCAACTTATTTTTCATTTTTTTGGTGGCAGGAACACTTTTGCAGCATTCTATATCTTTTTTGGAGTGTGGTACTAGAGATTGAACTCAGGGGCACTCAACCACTGAGCCATATCCCTGGCCCTATTTTGTATTTTATTAGAGACAGGGTTTCACTGAGTTGCTTAGTGCCTCTCTAAATTGCTGAGGCTGGCTTTGAATTTACCATCTCCTGCCTCCACCTCTGTCTCCTGGACCCATTGGGATGAGAGGCGCGTGCCACTGCACGGCCAGATAGCTCTTTACATCATTAGTGAAGCAGATCCTCTTTCTAAATCCTTTGTTATTTTATAATATTTTTTTTTGTACTTAGACATATATTTGAAAAAAAAATTCCTTTATAACATTAGGGTGTTATTAGACCTGTCCTTGTCCTCTGCAGTAGATTTCTTGTCTAGAATGCACATTACGTTTTCTGCTTCAAGGGTGACCAGTGCTCAGGGATCACATTCATTCTCACTCCTAAATTATGTGATGCTTCCTTTCCTTGTTTGACATCTTCAAAGTGAAAATTGTCATTGCCAGGGAAGCATGAAGATATAGGCAGCCCCCAAAGGCTGTCTTGGAAAATTTATAGAAAGGTCTTTCTGAAGCAAGATATAAGTGTATTGGGGGTTATTAATATGCATTTCTACAGAAGGAATATGATTTTCTTAATTGTGTAAAGATCACATTTTTGAACTTTTAGAATATGGAATACCACTATCTGGATACAGCTTTTTGAATGATATAACTTGGAAATAGGTAATGTGAAGATTTTAACGTGGTGCTTTAAGTATAATCAAGAAACAAGAGTTCAATTAGACTAAATTGCCAAGGTCTTATGTTAGCATAGTGCACCAAAATATATTCCATAATACTGGGGAAGATTCTGTATGAACTTGGTTAAACAAATAAATACGTTTTCAAGAAGAATAGAATCTTAGGCCAATAACCTTTTTTAAAAGTATGTGTTATTTTTTGGATTCTCAGATGTTTTCTTTCAGTAATTAAAAAATGTAAAGATAGAAGAATATAACTAAAAATAATTAGCAATATTAGCTAAAAATGAAGAAGAGCCTTGTTTACCAAGAACCCAGACTTGAATGTTGTGTGTTTCAGTTTGGTCAAGTTTTGGTTATCCACAGCCAGATCACAGTGAAATTAAGTGAGTTATAAAAAGAAATTGTCAACTACTATATCATTACTTTCCCTATAGCCTATAGTTCAGAAGAACCCTTCTGAAGACATACATATAGTCATTTCCTTACACTCAGGAATATTTGTTATAAAAGCATAAATATTTAAACATTTCATAGCTGTTCATCAATTTGAGAGATAATCCTGTCTAAGTTTTGGATGGAGTAAAGAGCAAGTAATATAATGCTCTAGGCAAGGGATTCTAGCTGTTTTGTTTAATGTCAGTTGTTCAAGTGAAGCCCCTGGATTTTGAAGTGCTGAGTTTATCACTGGACACTTGTATTCAAACAAAACCCTCAAAATGCATTCTTACAAAATTATATATGGTATTTCTCCACTTTTCCTTTAAATCATTCTGATATTTAAGTTGGCACAAATTCGTGAATATCTTAGATAAATTTCACATGTACATTCCCTTTTACAAGAATTAAGAATTAAATTATAAGAACAGCACAATAAATTGTGCCTTATCTTTTCTCAATGAAGCCTGTCCAATTATTTGTGTGCACTGTACTTTGAAGTTCATAATCATTACCTTCTCTTTTATTCTAACTTTCAAAAGTGAAGACCTGATTACTACCATATGACTGGTGCAAATATTCCACTTTGCAATATGTGCTGCATATAAATGTGTGGTTTGTATAGTAGAGGGTAAAATGGGCAGCTTCCCTGCCATCTGTGTGCTAATTAACCAGTGTCGAACACAGTCTTGTCATAGGAAAAAGTTATCTTCATTTCTACAGGGTGCAAATTATGTTGCCAAGATCACAAGGACAGGGTCAAAGTTGGCTGTCAGCAATGGTTCTTAGTGTAGTGTGCACTTTAACAAGTACAGGGACTTTAAATTGAAACATAGACTTGTACTTCCATATCTAATTTATACACCTACATAATCAAGTCACAAGCACAAGATAAAATAAAAAAAATTACTAGCCTTTTCATATGTTATTCCATGTTTGTTTTGGATACTTTTTTGTTCCCATTTCATTTATTCTAATACTTACACTTGTACTTCACCTGAGAAGAGGTACACAAAGTGTATGTTGGGGAGGGATTAATGTTTGACACTAATTGTACATAGAAGCATAATTGAAATGAAATTACATTAGGGTTTCCTTTAAATATGTTGACCCATGAATTAACATTTTGGTATGATTAAGAAAACAATTTGAATATTTTAAGATGTATTTTAGTGTTAGATACATTTTAGTGTTAAAATTCAAGTCGGCTATGATGATTCCAGTTAGTAGAAATACTAGCACAGGGATTATTTAGGGAAGGTTAATTATCTATTGTTGAGTGATAATTTTAAAATTAAGTAGTGTTTACAAAGGGATCATTAGCAAACATGGAGGTGTATTTAACTATAACTCGTGCCCGATCCTGGCAATAAAAATAATTGCAACAACATAATATTTCTCAAATTTCATAAACATAATTACTGTCATTTTTAAAATCTTGGAAATATACTTTACTGCTATGGACATATATAGTTATACAATATTGTGTTTTCATATCCTTTCATGCAGGTGCTACAAAGGTGAGAATATATAAAGAAACTTTATCCAATGATAACTGAGTAGTTGGCCTATGTTCTTAGAGAATTTATCCAAATGCTCTCAATTTGGAGCTAAAAGTGTATTGTTTTATTCTTTATGAAAGTAAGAGAAATACTTCAGACAAAATATTTTCTGTTTTTTTCCCCATAGATTCCCAATAGCATTTGAGCTTTCAGAAGTATGTTTTATGTTTATTTGTGTTTTATCAACAAATATGGTTAGTTGTCATTTTCAGACTACCTATATACATATTCAAGGCTATTTTTATGCATGGGCAGAGTGTCAATGGTATAACATAGAGGAACATTGAAAAATGAGTAAGCTTGAGAAAATATGCCCCTTTAACCTCTATGGTTACTGTTTTAAGTTAAGGGGCTTTAAAACTTCCCTGAAAAAAAAGATATGAAATTTTCCAAGATTACACATTAAGCCTTAAAGCCAACAGTGTCCATCAATACATACTTTAATTTCATAAGACCCACTTGAGATAGGAGCTCTTTTCTGAACTTTTCTCTTTTTCCAAGACCAACTTATATTTCTTTCAGTGATCCCGCCAAAATTGGCTTAAAGAACAAGATGAGGTCCATTTATCTTTTGTATGCATTGAACCTAATAGAAAGAATACAGTAATAAGTGCAAATAATATTGTTGAATAGGTGAATAAAAGATTATATGTCCATTAACCTGTTAAACTGTCATTCCATAGATCAAGTCCACTAGGTAATTATGTTTAAAGTAAGTTTTGAATGAAATGCAATATTCTGGGTGGAAAATGTTCAGGCTTTGGAATTGGACAGATCTATGTTAGAATCCCAATTCTATCACTTATTGGTTATTAAAACAAGTCATTTAATACCTCTGAATATCATTTTTTTACTTCTAAAGAATGGGGACAATTATAGGGACTTACATAATTTTTGAGTTGGACTCTTTTTCCTAAAATGTCTGATAATGCTTCTTCATACATAATATATATATATATTCAAAATAAATCAGCATATGATACATGGTTTAAGTTTTAGATGAACTCTGTCATAAAATAAAGCTCTGTTGCATAATGGGTTATGTCTGTTTAAATGTTAAAAACAGAATATTAGGCTACAGTTTTCGGTTAAATTTAAAATTTTCTGAAAGCTTAACCTATCTTGTTTAATTATTGTTTAATTATTTCTCCCATGGATTGTGACTGTTAATGATGGATAGAATTGTATATATTACCAACCTAGTAGGTGAAAGAGTCACATGATGCAGAATCACTATTTGTTCTTCCATTCTTCCACCAATGAGATTATCAGTGACATCCAATGTCTGATTTTGGTAGAGTAAGTAACATAGACCAACTACTCAGTTATCTGTTGAAGAGGAAAAAATTCGGTTGTTTTAATAGTCTATTATCATCAAGACAATGAGGATAAAACCATGGTTGTTTGCTATTTTATGAGGGTAATGAAGATACCATCAAAGGCTCCAAAATATACCCAGTGGTAATGTTTTCTAGTGGCTAACTCTTAAGGGTAGTTCAAAATATTCATTATGAAAAGATCCTAATTTTTTTTCTTTATTCTTCAGAGAATTTCAAGGTAAATTCTGGCCATCCCAACCCGATAGGTAAATCCAAATAAGCATGTTGAAATGGCAAGGCATTAGAGAGTGGGCATCATGTGGAGGGGTTTATGGAAATTTTTGGTTCTCATCTAGAAATTTTCAGTTTCAGAGCATCTCCAAGTTGTTCCTCTGACAATAGTGGAGCATATATTTGAAAGGCCTTAGTAAGAAAGCAAGGATGCTGCCTGAAATCTGGGAAAATTATAACCACCTACAACCTTATAGTTTTTAAAAAGTACCAACGTGATAGGTTTAAGCACTGTGAAAGATGAGAAATCCAAAAAGTAATAAGTTGAACCCACTTTTAAGATGGTAATAAGATCATTTAATAGATGTGTAAAACTGCAAAGTGATTTTGAAGAAGGATCCCTTGACTTGTGAGTGAATCATAAACTCATAAGCAACCATTCAGCAGATCAATACTATTTTGTGGTGTGGATACTATTGCAACATCTGCTCCAATACAAAGATAAATCCAGTGCAAACCATGCATTTAACTCTTCGGCTTGGCATCCTTATGCTGCTGCTCTTTTTGCACCTGAACTACAGACTTAACAATTCTTCTTGTGAGAAAGAAGAAAACAGTTGCTGATGCACAGATTATTTATATTTGTCTCAAGATAAATGAGAACATGAGACTAAAACACAAGCTCCAACACAAGAAACATTTTAAAGGCTGTAAAGTTAACTCTAAGAAATTATTGGAATGCAGTGTACAATGAAGGAAAATACAAATAGCTTTGGATTAAGACATAGTCTTTTACATATGAAGCCAGGGATAGGTCAGATTCTTTAGATTTTTGATGAAAAGGACACGTTTGATTATTCAATTTAGGGAATTACTGAAAAAAAGATGAATGAACTTCATGATTTTCTATTTGAGATAATAATAAGGGAGAGGTTATTGCTTCTTTGGAACAGTGCATTACATACAATGAATAAAAATAGACAACAGTAATCAATGTTACTTATACATACAGTTAGATAAAAGCAGAATTGATTCTTATCATTATTTTTTGCTTCATTTGGACTATAAAGTGGTTGTGTAATAAATGAGATAAGTGAACTAATAACCAGGATGTGATGAAACTGTCAAAGTCGGGCTAATAATCAGTTATTCTAAAATCAGGTGTCAAATGTGATGGTGACATGATTTTAGATTGCTAGCATTTTCCAGTTATCAAGAGGGAATTTCTCATGAATGATCTGAAAATCTTGAAATTCAAATCCAGGTTATATCCAGTACTTACTAATTATAACAAATGTCATGTTTCTTAATCATGAAGAGAGTTGGTTTCCTTACTATTAACATTACAATATAATCTGCCTGCTAAATAACTGTAGGAAATAATATGAAAGACATTTTAATGGTATTATATTGACCAATAGCAATCACATGAGGCACTTTTCCTCTGTATCTTAAAAAAAAACAGTGAAAATGTCTCCATATCAAGTTTTGAGCTTCAGTCATTATTAATTTGACCCTGATTCCTTTTAAGATTAAAAACAAGAAGAAGAAACATCCCAAGTAATTATATCTTTACAGTTGCTCATTGTATTTTGCTAGTCAGTACATTTGAATATTACCCAAATGATTTATGGAGAATAGTTCATAAACCACATACCATTCTAGATAAAGTTATTCATATAGATGATAAGCCGTGAATTGTTTCATGAGGAAGATCACAGTGTATTTCACTATCTTCAGTGATACTATTTTATAGAAAATTTTAAAATTATATTTGCCAATTTTGAAAATGTTTGACAGCAATTATAGAATATTCTGTATTATACTGCACTTTCCTGGGTGATTAAAAAAATAAGTTCTTTTAATTGGCATCTCCTTGGCAAATCTTATGTTTCTTCCTTATGTGTCTGCCTCATTTATTTCTGAATGCTCTTATTCTGCTGAAATCCTCAACTACCCAACTCATGTTTATCTCTCCCAGGAGTGTCTTAACTGATTTTTTTTCCAACTGTTTCATTCACATACTTTTAATCATCTAAATAAACTGTTCCTCTCAATTTTAGAGTCTGTGATTAAATCAAGCTGATATTCTGTTCCATATTGTGTGAACGAACATTGGGTTAATGTTATGCTTCTAAAGATTTTAAATTTTAAAGAGGATTCTTTGTGACATCATACTTAACTCAAGGGCATGGATTTCCCACTATGGAAGGAAAAGTGGGAAAGCTTTCACTAAGATATTTTACGGCTGGCATCTATGACAATCACTTCAGAAAAGTCTTTCTTTCCTATATGCTTATATCAGTTGGCTCTATGAATTTAATAATTATAAATAACTTATCTGATTTTAAAAATGGGTTTTTAATGATCCCTTTTTTAAATTGATTGTTATCTTTAATTTACTCAAGTATACATCAAAAATCATTCTACAAAGATCACAAATATTTGTGCTACAAGAAAATGTTTACATATCCTCTAACTCTGGCTTTCATTTATTAAATGATCACCAGTGGTCATAGTTTAGAAAACCTTTAAACAACCCCCCCACCACCCCTCCCAGGCATCAACAATAGAATATACCATTCTTTTCCAGCAGGCATAATGGACAGGATATTCCCATGTGTATCCGGGAACCTCTAGCACTTCTGTCCCAGACAGTCCAACATAGCCATCAAGAACAGTTTTCTGTAGCTCCTGCATATTGAAATACAATCCCCAGAATTGACCACATGCCCTGTTAATGATTTCATTGTATGTCTCTTTTATTTTTAAGTAAAATCAGATTTTGTATCATTGTGAATAACAAAATATAAAATAAATATTTAGAATATGAAAAAAACTTGAGGGTAGTTTTTTTTGATTAACTTAGGGAATACAGGTACTTCTGTACACCAGAAATTTTCCCAGATTTGGGGATAAACCAGTTCTCAAGAATGTGAAATTAAGAGATTGTTCTAAAATGTAATCACTCCGGCTGACCTATAGGATTGTTATCTGTTAGGCCCCTAAAGGTCTTGAAAACAAATTTAAACCCTTTTGGGGGTTTGTATCATGTTTATGTTTAGAGTTGCTATTGTATTTTTTCATTCCTTAAACTTGAATCATCATCAAATCAGAAAGTATTATTTACTTGGATTCTCATTCCATGTAAGAATTGCTACTTCTCATAATTCAGGTTTCTTATTTTCATGACTTTTTTATTCAGTTCTTTTCTGTCACACCCTTTTAACATGAATTTAAATGGCATGGTTGACCTGATGGGAAATAAAAATGATCTATCAAAATGAGCTTTGCAGTGTGACTAGCAATTAATTGGCCAGTTTGCCTTCAGGCCTCAAAAATTGTATTTTGAATCTCTAGATGATATGGTGGTAATATTGCTTCTGGCTCAAAATATGGAATTGACATCTAACATTCATGATCTCCATTTTAAAAAAATAGTGAAATTTGGACTATTTGTTAGTGAATTTGTCAAATACACATGATCAGGGAACATATTTGCAACTAAGCTAAATATATTGATTATACATGTAACATGACCCATAACAGAGCCCAACAAATATTCTCTGAATGGCTGAGAAGACAAATATTGCTTCAAAATAATAAATAATTTTATTATGATTTTATAAAACACAATTAAGGAGATACTATCTCTATCTCTTCTGAAGTTTATGCTGTCTAAATACTGTTTATCCCTTAGCAAATGAAACTGTTGGGGGGGGATAAATTAGTCCTATGATTCTAAATAGTTTCACTGTATATACTCAGTTTCTCTATATTGCCATAGGATTTTTGTTGTTTTACTGTAGCATTTATTACATTGTTCTGTTTATTTTCTCAATTGTATTTCTTGGGCAGTTTCCGTTTAATTTAAATCTTATTTACTTGCCTTGTACAATGTTTGGCACATAACTGTATTTAACAAATGTTTGAAGAACATATGAGTGAATTAATTAAAAAAAAGAACAATTATTCTCCGAACTACATAATTTGCCATCTTTCTGTTTTGAAAGCATATCTATTTTACACTAAACCAAAGAAACCCCAAATTCTTGTGATATCAGTAAAGTCAATAAATATTTGCTGCACTGAAAACAGTATAACCAACATAATGTAGTACAGATAGTTCACAGATTAGTTGACTGATTTGAGATGTAAATAATTAAATATTAATTATACAAAATAACATAATGATTTGTATTGTCCATTAGAGTTCTATACTGTTGTTTACCACACTGTGATTCCTACTGGTCATATTACATTTGCCTGTCAGCTTTCTTTTGGATAATTTACTTAAATTATAGTTAAAATACTGAAAAATTCTTTGTGGTAGTTTTGCCTTAATGGCAGTTCTTGTCTTAACTCTGGAGTACGATGTGGGGACAGGAACTCAAGGTGTAAATAGCAGTAGACTATATTCAAATTCTGTCTATTTCAGATTGTTATAATCTTGGAGTTAGGTTAACTTACTTAGCATGTCAGCTCAGTTTGCAGGCTATACAAAATGAATATTCATAGTAAATACTTTGTAAAATAGTTGTATGAGTCCAAAATTTACTACAGTTTGACTTGTATTAAGCATTCAGTGTTTCTCAGTAATAGTACAGTATCTGGCAGTGGTATTATTTTTTAGCATATTGAGTTGTATTAGTAAATACATTTACCTAACATTCTTCAGTAGAAATTTAGATTTCCATATGATGCCCACTTGCTTCTATCAGGCCTAAACAATAATTTAGTGTGGCAAAAAAGTTATAATTTCTTTTATATTTATTTCTATGTTTACTTGTGGATATGGGGTGATATAAACAAAATTTCCCATGAATGATTGATGTGTATATTTTATTATGTATATGAAATGTTTCATATACAAATTGATACAATTCCAGTTAATTGATAATTATTTTGAACAATCTCAATGTTTTAGTAAGTTTTTTTTTTTCACTGAGATCAAAGACCTGACAATTACAACTTAAAGGAGGAAAAGTGCATTTTGGCTCTGTGCCTGAGGTGAGGCAGAAAATCACAGGAGAAAACCATGGTGGAGGGATACAGCTTAGGACATGGCAGCTAAGAAGCAGAAAAAGAGGTCTGTTCACCAGGAACATAATATAAACCCCCAAAATACCCCACACCAGTGATCTACTCCCTCCATCCACACCCTACCTTCCTACATGAAATTAATTCATTCAGGAGGATTAACATATTGATTAAATGAGGTTATAGCACTCATAATTGAATTATTTCACCTCTGAACATTCTTGCATTGTCTTACACATGAGCTTTGGGAGAAAACTCCTTTCAAAACCATATCACCCAAATGGATCATATTTATATGTAAAACTGTTTATATTATTCTATCATTATTTTTATCCTACACAAAATTTAATTATATATATGTATATATATATATCTTTATTTCCACTATATTTTTGTGCTTTCCTAAAAAAATTAGAATTTACATTTATATCTCCCTTCAGTACATAGGGAAAACAATTTAGAATATGATTATAGGGTGACACTTTGGTAAATATGACCAGAACAAAGGAATGTTGTAGGTTGTAGGTTGAGCAATATTTATTAAATTTTCCTTGGCTATTATACAGAACCATCCACTCTCATAAGATTGCTAAAGTTCTGCAAATAAAATGACCTGAGTTCTTCCAGGATAAATTCTTCCCTTCTGGATGATATATTTTAAAGGAGCTTTAAACATAGTAGGTATGCAAAAAGTATTATAGATTTGATCTTTCAGGTCATTAAAATACCAACTAACAAATTGCTGTTTTTCTAACCCTAAATAATTCTATTCTGGAATAATAGTAATAGTTGACATTTCAGAGCACTTGATATTTGGGTAGGTAATGTCACAATATTGAGTTCAGCAGTAGAGAGGATAACCATTTATTTTAAATTAATTCAATTAAGTTTTGGTAGGATGACCTGTTAGACCTTGGAAATATCTAGGTCTGTGCTACCTGTTCTTGTGACTGCAGGCTTCTTCAGGGTGTTTGTGATGTTCAAGAACCTTGTGGCAGCCAGATAATTCAACAGCAAAAAGTTTAAAATTGGTATTTAGACACATAATCTGACATTTCCAACCAGAATGGATAGCTATTAATATTTAAAACTATGATTAATTATTAGATATTTGTCTTTATATTGACAAAATATATGAATGGAAAATATAGCCAAACAATTAGTGCCAAGATCATAAATGTTTCACCATTTCCAAATATCAATTTGATATATTTACTTGCCTTTAGATGACTGGTATTCTTGAAAAACAGTGTTAATAATGTATAAATCTACTTGCAGTAATGGACTTTCTTCTATTGAAATATCTTGTGTTAGTTTGATCCTGTTTTGTGTGATTTCTGTTTATTGAATAAGAATAGAATATGACCATTGGGTTTTAATAAACTTTGAAAAATATACATGAGAAAATATTGCTTTTAAGAAGTAAATGTAAAATAAAATGACTTTTTAAAGCTAATGATATTCTCTGGTGAAATTTTCAATGATTTGCCTTAAACATTAATTCAGATCACTTTGTTGTTATTTATGGTTTTATTTTAAGCATAATTTCATGTTAATTCTCTTTAACATTTAGAAAGAAATACGGCATTTTCTTTTAAATTATTTATAATGCTTTCACTGAAACCTTCAAATGATGGGGGGGTGGGAATGCCTTTAAGACACAGTAATGCTAGTTTTGATAAATAATAATCATAATGTAAATAATATGCACATATTGTATATTTATAAATAATAGTCATATAATAATAGACATTAATCGGCATATTATATAATTATGAATTGATATTATAAATACATAATTATACATATGATTATATAAATATTATGTGACTTGGTAAATAATGGTCATGTAATAATAATCAATATGGTGACATCATTTGAACAGTATTGAGTCATATCTCAATAGTATTAGTTAACAGAGCATCAGAAAATTTGCTTTTTAGTATTTGCACCTAGTAGTTGGTCCTCCTGCAACTGAGAGAAGAGCATCCCAGTAGGCCCTGTGCAGACCTGTTCAATATCAATTAAATGATTGGCACCCAGAACAAGCTGTTTGTGTGTTTTCAGCCATTGTTTTAGATTTCCACAATTCTAATTCAGAAAATTTCTCTTAATGCATTATTAAAGTCCAGAACTCAAATATATATTTTAAAAGACCTAGTTGAATATCACTTTGAAATTCGTCAATAATTGCTGTCAAATTTATTCTTTATCATATAATGAGATGCATTGGTCCACTAATTAAAATTTTCCTCACATTAATTACCAAACCTACTAACCAACAGTTGAAAAGCAAATTCCCACGTAAGAGAAAGAAGTTAGAACTGAAGAAAGAGATATAAGGAAATATTTTCATGATAGAAGAGCATGACACAAGAGAATAATGTTATTAAACAATAATAATGTAACATAAAGACAGATTATTTAATTTATTTTTAAAATTTTATCTAATTTTTTTATCTGTTTTGTTTGCATTTTCTAAGAGCTTTTATTTTGGTTGATTTTTAAAATGTATTACTGAGCATCATAAAGCAAGTGACCATACTTAAATGTTGATCAGGAGACTAAAAAATCTAACATAGGTATTTATGAAATTTGAAAAGAAGAAAACAGAAGCAATTTTCATGTAAATAATGCATAAAAGAATCCCAAATAGTATTCAGCGTTACAAAAATAAGATTCTCCAATATGATTAGTTCTGTCACATACTACATTTTAAAATATGAAAACATTTACACATGATTCTTAAACTTCAGAGCTACTGAATATTAAAAATTACCTACATTGCTGTTTATAACAGCACAATAGGTAAACTGTGGAGCCAACTAAGATGCCCTTCAGTGGGTGAATGGTTAAAAAAAATGTGACATATATACAAGGAAAAACAACAATAAAACAGGTGTTATTATAATGAGAATAGCATTAAGCTTTTCAACTGAATTCTAGAAGTCAACAAAATATTTTTTTAACTTGAAAGATAAATTATCTTCAGTCCAGAACTTTATGCCCAACTTAACTGTCATTAATGAGATTATAATAAAAGACTTTCTCACAAATTTAAGGTGTTGATTTTTTACCCGAAAAGCATTATTTCTTAGCCATGGGAAGACTTCCTGAATGGAATCACACAACAAGATATGAGAGTGAGGAAGTAAGAAATATTCTCATAGGATTAAATATATCACCTGTTATATTCAGCCTAGATATAAAGATGAGTGTGGGTATGAATGTTCAGAGAGATGTTGAGGATAAAAATAATTACAGATTGAATGAATCAGAGAGAGAATGCTATTAACTCCTAGGGTAAATGTTGCCCAACAAGAAGTTATATTAACTACTGTCAAATCACCATCATTTTTTATTATTTTTTGTCTTTTTCACATTTTATTAATTAGCATATTTAAGGTGCAAATGAATATTGCCTTAGAGAAGGCAATATGGCTACTATTTATTATATATATATTTTTATTGATTTAAAAAAAATAAATGACAGTGGAATGCATTACAATTCTTATTACACATATACAGCACAACGTTTCATATCGCTGGTTGTATATAAAGTATGTTGACACCAATTCATGTCTTCATACATGTACTTTGGATAAGCTAAGCACCAAAAAAAACAAATAATTCAATCAATAAATGTGCCAAGGACATGAACAGACACTTCTCAGAAGAGGATTTTCAATCAATCAATAAATAAATGAAAAAATGTTCATCATCTCTAGCAATTAGAGAAATGCAAATCAAAACTACTCTAGGATACCATCTCACTCCAGTCCTTGGACTATACCAAAGAACTTCAAAACAGCATACTACAGGGACACTGCCACATTGCTGTTTATAACAGCATAATTCCCAATAGCTAAACTGTGGAGCCAACCTAGATGCCCTTCAGTGGATAAATGCATAAAAAATGTGGCACATATACATAATGGAATTTTACTCAGCAATAAAAGAATAAAATCATGGCATTTGCAGGTAAATGGATGGCATTGGAGAAGATAATTCGAAGAGAAGTTAGCCAATCCCCCCAAAACAAATGCCTAATGTTTTCTCTGATATAAGGAGGCTGACTCATATTGGGGTGGGGAGGGGGAGCACAGGAGGAATAGATGAATTCTAGATAAGGAAGAGGAGTGGGAGGGAAAGGCATGGGGCAGGGAATTAGCAAGGATGTTGGAATGTGATAGACATCATTATCCAAAGTACATGTATGAAGACATGAATTGGTGTGAACATACTTTATATACAAACAGAGGTATGAAGAATTGTTCTATATGTGTAATAAGAATTGTGATGCATTCCACTGTCATGTATTTAAAAAATAAAACCAATAAAAAATACATATTTGTGAATTTGTCTACTCAGTTAAATTTAATTGTAACTTCATAATCAATACACATGGCACTTTTGCAGTCATTCACACAGAGATGAAAAGGAACAACAACAAAAAATGTGAGCCACTCAACATGTACACCTTCAGCTTAAGCACAATATTCTGCATCCTGTTCCTATATTCATACTATATCTGAGTATCCTTTTTGCTATATAGTGTCATGTTTTTTCACATTTTTGTGAAAATACATATACTTTGTTCATAATTTAATTGTTTTACATGACCTATAAATGTACTCTTCAGATGTTCTCCAGTGTTTCTTAGTGGAAAAAGATTGTGATATGTTTTATGGAGAAAAAGTGGGGGTTAAAGAAATTTCTTCATTCAGCCATAAGTTGTGATGGTGGCCAAGACTGATGTGGTAACAATTCAACATTTGATAAATAATGTATCTTTGAACAGAAGCCTGCATAAAATGAAGCTACGTATTGATCAGACCACAAATCTGTTTTGCCTGAGGCTTGTAGGAACCTGACCCTAGATTGCACCTGGAAGCAATTGATCATCAGTTGTTAATTCAGTGTTGGCAGCCACTTTATAAGACCTAACTATCATAAGTAACGTATTTTGCCTAATAGCTAGCATTCTTAACTTACAAATATAGAATTTAGAAATTAGGTATTAATATAAAAAATTGAAATAATTGGTAGAAGGGAGGAAAAATAGGAAGTAAATAGACTGTCTAAAATTAATATTGAGCAATTCTAGTGCAGACCTGCTTTATAATTATGAAGTAAAATTTTAGAGAAACCAACTAAATCCTTGCAAATGATGGTTCGTGGAAATACATTGGAAGATAGGGAAAAGTAAGGTAGGTGAATATGAATATTGTTCTTAATATTTACATTACATGCATTATATTATTATTATATTATATATTATACATTTTGTATATTACATGTATTATATTAATATTTATATTACCTAAAGCTTTAAATGATTAAATATTTACCAGAGATAAATAAATTTTTAAAAATACATGTAGTTTTGATGACATAATTAAAATTTAAAGCACAACTCTATGGTCAAAACATCTTTACATTTTAATGTAATGGTCATTTTTTATAAATTAATGGTAGAGAAGAATATTCTTTCAGGCCATTTTTATTACGATCTATAAGTTAGACTGAAAGCTGTCTATAAGATGAAACATGATTGCATTTCTATTTTATTAGAGAGTTAATGTTGACACAAATTATAAATTTTGAGTTTACAAAAAAATATTCATTTAAAAAAGTATTTTAGACATATGCTACTGTGAAAGTACGGGTAGTCAGATCGCTTTCTTGTCTCACAATTCCAATTTATATTAATAATGGATTCTCCTAGATTTAGTCCTTCATTGTGTCATGCTTTGCAAAGCAATGTTGTATCTTGGCACAGCTCTGCTGCCAGACACTTTGTATAAAGCTAAAATTTGCACTAAGATGTTCTTCTTGCCAATAGTTTCTAAGATATACATAAAACTAAACCAGCTGAGCTCCACATAATAGCAGGAACACCATTTCTGACCTTTGAATAATAGGAAAAAGCATGATTGAAACTTCTGAAAACTGCATTTTCAGAGAAACAAAAAATAAAAAAGGAACTCTTCTAGTAAAGTAAAAACCAAGATGCCGTTTTAGTAAAAAAAAAAAAACAATCATAATAATATGGTAAACTGTATGTAAAAAATGGAAAAGCTTTATTGACTTGCAGAATGTTCTATAAATATCTCATTCAATAAGTACATCTTGCTAGTTGACACACAATTATGTTAATGTAGTACAAGTTGAAGAGTAATTTAAATATAATTAGGGCTTAAAAGATAAATGGCATAGAACATGGAACTTGTTTTCCTGTGCGTGGAGAATTTTTTAAATGAAAAATAAAAATAATCTCTAAATTAAAACCCTGGCTGTATTTTCATTCAGTTTGGATTCATTCTCACATGACTAATAAAGATGATGAAGCAAATGAATTCTATCATGAATTTATGCTCAAATAAATAACACTTTTTAACATCCCATTTTGCAAATAGAGAATGAGAAATGTTTCTTGATCTTAATAGAATACCTTTTTCATACACATTCATTTCCATGTGATGTCCAGAGGTGCAGCAGTCAGTCAATGAAGTAACTCATGAAATAAGGGTAAATTCAAACAAACAGTAAATAGTAATACAAAAGGTAAATAGTGATACAAAAGAAATCACATTGGATGATTTTTTTTCAGTAGGGTTACTGATTGCTTGTTAGGGAGTTGACTTGTTTTGATATAATTTTTGATCCACTTTATTATTCAGCCAAATGATTGAAGTATTAATATCTGTAAAAAGTCATCTAGTCTGAATCACCACCCCCCCCCCTTTTTTTTTTTACAAGGGTCAAGTAGATCAAACATAACTACTGATGATGGCTCTTTGTCAACTGATCCTTTACTAGAATCTATTTCCAATTTTTTAAAACTTATATTGTTCCAACTTATATATTAGCCTACATTTATTGAATTTGTGCTATGATTCAAGTCTCTACTTACTAGAGAGGAGGTAAATAAGTAAAGTCGTGAGACACATATCCTGTAAATCTTGCTACGATGGAGTATTATGGGCATGTATAGAAAGCAGGCAAGTCTTGAATCCTCAAGTTGCATTCTCAATAGAGTAGAGATTTTTTAAAAAATCAGTAAAATTATTCAGGGACAAGGTATTCTTTTGTGTGCCTACACCCTCTATACAACCTAAATCAACAGATGAGAGATAAATTAACAAATTATAGAATATGACAAAATGAGGAGAAATACAGAAGAAATGATATGTAGGAAAGATGAAAGAATACCAAAATATAGTTTATGTTACCCTTATTTAGCATTTTGTCATGAGCAATCATCTTTCCATGACCTGAGGTATACAGTATGAGTTTTAGTGTATTCCTACTCTAGCATTTTATATGTGGTCTCATTCAAGTTAACATTCCTTTTGATTAAGTTATTTTAAAAATTCTATTCATATAAATAGTTGTAATGAATAAACATGTATAATATCTTTGTGAACATTCTTAATTTTTTTATTTGAATAAATTCATGAAATTTTAATTGCATAACTAAAGAATATAGGCATATATATTAATTAATTCCCTCTAATAAATTTGCTATAATTTATATAAAAATGACCTATACTAATATGTGTATTTGTTGATTGTCCATCTCTCCTACTATAATGTAAGCCACATAAGGGTGAGAAGCTTTGGTTTTATTTGAATTGTCCTATAATAATTCCTTGAGTATAGTAGGTGCTCCATTAAAACTTGTATGATTGACCAATTTATATTATTTGATCATGTGCATAAGTAACAATGAATTCCAGTATTATTTATAATTATAATTCACCAATAAAAATATGGATATAAAACATATGATTGAAAAAAATTGATTTTTCAAGGTAAACTTCAGGCCAAACTATTCACATTTATTTTCAAAATCTGGTGATCCTATGTAAAACAATCTTTCTTTTTAGGAAGAAAAAAATAACACATATTTTCTTAAAAAATAATGTACCTGGATATGAATCCAATAGTTCTTTTAGTCTTTTTTTTTTTTTTTCCTTCTGATACTGAGGATTGAACTTCAGGGGCCCTCAACCATTGAGCCACATTGCCAGTCCTATTTTGTATTTTATTTAGAGACAGGGTCTCACTGAGTAGCTTAGCACTTTGCATTTGCTTAAGCGGGCTTTAAACTCTGGATCCTCCTGTCTCAGCCTCCTGAGTCACTGGCATAATAGGCTTGCACCACCATGCCTGGCTCCAGCAGAGTCTTAAGACCAGAAACTATTCCTGGGGGGAAAAAAAGCAGCTTTGAAACATAAGGGTACATAATGAAGGTAAAAAATTGACCAAAAATAGTGGTTGTTAATTGGCATAAGATCCCATAAAAGACTGTTGATTGTAATGGGCTAGGTATGGTGCTAGAAAGTGGATCTCAGGATTTTGTGTTTTGAGTTTCACCATGTACAGGCTGTAGCCATCTGAACTATGGTGGAAGCCTTACCTCTTCTATTAGGGTACACATGAGGAAGAATTCATTTTGAGATTTTCAGATTTGAGGAGAATATTAATTCTAGGTTGAACAGGTCAGTTGAGGTTACATTATTTTTTCAAAATTATTTTGTATCACAAAATTCTTTGCTGTAAAAAATATGAATATGAGTCATGAGATACCATTTTTTCTAGCCTCTTAGTGAGGACTTAGTGTCCAATTTTTATTTTCACTCTGATAATTCTAAAAGTGAAAACTACATTTTTCTCATTTAATATTATGTTTTTTCTTTAAAATAACTAGTTTATACCTATTCCATTACGAATTAAATGAATAAGTAGCTGGTGATGGGTAACAAACCTTTTAGAAAATCTTACAGGAACAAGCAAAGGCAACTGCTTATTAGAAGATTCAATCCCATATTAGGTAGCCAATACAGGTGTAGACAAAAAGGCTGTAGGCCATCCTGCTGAAGTCAAATATTAGCAATATTTTTTAATCAAATCAAGATAGTCTACCCTTATGAAATAGTACAAAAACATTTTCAATACAGAAATTCTTCTCCCCGATAGTGAAGGAGCTCCTTTTCTCATAAGGAATAGACAAACATACTCTAATGGTGTAAGTCACTGGTGTTTTTGTTTAATATCCTTCTTTTGTTAAATTTAATGACTTTCCATTTTGAAAGGAACAATGATAAGGCTTCTATAATGCCCAGGATAGGGTAAGTTTTCAATCATTGTCTTTATGAAAATTACACTATAGTTTGTGGAAAGCAGACAGTAAATTAACTAAAAATGAGCAAATCATTAGCCCAATAACTGACATGGAAAATAAACACATAAATAGATAAGTAATGAGAGGAAGTGTGACAGATGGTAAAACAGAGTGCAGGGTTGAGAGCATTGCTGAGAATGGATACAATTTTAAAGAATAGTATGGAAATGCCAGAATGAGAAGGGGATATTTGTGAAGACCTGAAAGAGGACAGGGAATGAGACAAGTGCACACCAGGGGGAAATGTGTGTACAGGTAAAGAAAAGAGACCACAAGCTCATTTGACCTTGTGGCCTTGAATGGGACAATGACAAGGGCCTTTCTTGTTCCATAATGCAAGTGAAAATTCAGAAAATAGGAAGAAAGGAACTAGAATGAGTCTATAGGACAGTTTCAGAAATTTTTCCTCCAAAGAGAAAGGGACTAATGATGTCATAGTTGGAGGAGGAAATAGGGACAGTGGTGAGGACATTTTTTTTTCCTGGCTTGTTTTTGTTCCTTAGGGGATAAATAAGCACATGATGTGTGCTAATGGGCAAAAGCCGGAAATGAGAAAACTAATTAATGTTGCAGATGAGTTGGAAGGTGGGCAGAGAATTTCTAAAGCAAAGTCCCAGAGTAAGTGCATTTAGTCTCTGTACCCATTGCATATTCTCTCCCCATCTTTCCTGGACCTTTTTATTATGTTAAGGCATATACAAGAATTTCAACAAGTATCTTTCTGCAATTTAACTTGACTTAGAGCATGGATAGTCACTGATAAAGTGCCTTAAAATCTTTTATGTCAGTTTGAGGATCCTGTAAGAGATGTAAGATAAACTTCATTTTCTTAGGTTCTTTCTTTGGGCAACTTGCTTTGGAAGAATTGAACTCAACATTGTTGTCTTTGTGTACATCCCATTTAGATATTTTCCTTCTTAAGAATTAATTAGAACATTTGTTTCCAGTGAATATTCCATTGTTGTGTCTTTTTGGGACATCCACTTGGGATAGTTACCACCTATCAGTAAATGAGAAAGGGAATGAATTGAACTTGGTAAATATATAAAATTAGAGTTGTTATTACCCATGCATAGACTTACCTAGAAAAAATACATAGAGGTAATATTTTAAGTGAACTGTTATATAGAGGGTACATATTGAGTATGAAAACATTTGAGTATGAAAACACCACTTTAGGTGGAATTTTGGAGTATGTTTTTTAATTTATATTTCAAACTGAATCAAGAATAAGAGACTTTTGGAGGAATAAGAAATCTGTACATGTGGGCATGTTCCTGTGTATATGCAAATAAACATACCTACATATTCATAAGTATATATACTGATACAATATGCATATTTGAAAGCATTCACATATATTTTAACATGTATGCATACATTAGAATTTAATTTTTGGATGGGAAACTTCTGATTTTTTTTTCATTTGAACTAATTAACTAAGGTCTCTAATAACTTTTAGTTCCACAAATGAAGCTGGTAATATATCACAGTTGTACCAAAGCATAGTCATTGACTTACAGATGTTATTAGAATGACTATGCTAAAGTATATGAGACAAGTTATTTTAACATGTATTGCTTAGAGAAGGCTGCTTTTGTGTCTTTTTTAGACATAACATCAGATAACCTAAGACAATAAAATCCTCTAATAATTATGTTTTCCATTCTTGCATTGTGTCTAGGAGTACTAAGCCATCTGTAGCTCCCCACAAAGAGTCTACTTATGCAGCATTGGAAAAAAAAACTCATCATGATTCTGATTTATGACAAGCATATCAAACAGTCTTGTAGATGCCTCTCTTTTATTTGTGAAAAAAAATGCAATTAGAAGATGGGTATATGGGTATTTAATTTCAGTTTCCTCCAATGGACTTAAGCAATATTAGTCTTTTCACATTTTATAAACACTGTTTTCCTAATATGTGGATTATTGGCATTAATGTAAGTGTTATGCTTCTCCTACTCTTCTGAAATTCTACAAACTTTGTAACTCTTCTGGATATTTAAGTCATTCTTTCTTAGTGTTTATGACCACTGGGAATAGTAATTTAGTATGTGGCCATTCCTTGAACAGGAATAAAGGCTGACTTGGGAGAATAAGCTATTCCTCCTATTATGCTCAGTGATATACTATAGTCAAGTACAACAATAGTCTCAAAGGTAAGTTAAAAGTGCAGACTTACCCTCTGAGTTAAGATGTATGTCTCATAGTTACAACTTTCTAATTGTTATTTCTTTCACTTTACACTTATTTATTGGAATTCCATATAGATCACCCCAAAAGTTGGGTTGTCTGTTCACACATACACACACAAAAAATAAATCTAGAGAGGTAATAATAAGATATTGAACTTGAATTATTTTATATTATGATAAATTTAATTCTTAATTCTCATAAGGTTTAAGAATTTTTAAGACAGTTATCAAGCAGCTTCACAATTTTTCCATATCTCCAATATTTGTCATAGCTATGCATATTTTTATTTTCTAGTCATTTATGATATAAAGTCTTTATTAATATTAAAGTTTTATATTAACCTATTCTACTAGAATATTAACCTATTCTACTTGACTATTCTTTTTGATTATGAGTTTCCATTTTCTAGAATAACCTACTTTTAATTTTATTCTTTTTCTAAGAGACCTTTACGAATCTAAGTATTTTAGAATTGTTGTACTTAAATTTGACTTAAAAAACAGAAAGTAAATTAATTCATTTGGTAACTTGTAATTTAAAAACTTTACAACAATCTGAAGCATGGGCTATGGTTAACAGACATAGCAATACATTTAAAATAAAATTAATTATGAACAACATTCCTTTATTTATTGATAATTTCAAATTTTTATAACATAACTATAAAATAGAAGCATTTACAAGTTTGTAGATAACTTTTTCTCATTTTTGTTGAAGAATTTCTGGTCCAGATGCCCAGATACCTCTGAGAAAAGAAGAATTATGTTACACCATCTAGAAAATACTGATCAAAGCAAAGCTGTCTGCTCTAGTGGCAGGGAGTATATGCTGTGATGAGTAGTTTTCCTTTGCTGTTTGTACACTGGTCATTCTAGCAAAGGCCATTTATTAAGAAAACAGATGGGGAAACATCAGTTATATTTTGTGCCTTCTGTTTACTCTAAAATGTTGGCACACTTGGAAAATACAACTAAAGTAATTGAAGGCATCAAAGAATAGGTCAAGTGTGACAAGAGAGAATGGGTATTCTCAGTTCCAGTAGATGCAGAATTTTTTACTGAGAAAAGCTTTGGAATAACCTTGAATTTATATTTTTCCTAAGCAAAAGATTAAGTCAGTGGCTGTATTGTGAAGTTAGTTTGTTTTTGTTTTTAATTTCTTTTATGTGAGTATGAGCTTGGTCAGTTGGCAGTCTTCTAGGGGTAGACTGTGTATGATTGGGTATATTGATAGATTCTCAAAGAACAGTCAAACTAAGATGTCTTTAGGTACTACATCAGTGGAGTTTTATATCCTCCTGTTGAAATCTTTTATTTTCATATATAAAGTTTATATAATGTAAAAATTTGAAATAAGCACACTTTCTTTAAAACAAGCATTTCACTTGCACTGTTTGCTCTGTTTTTACATTGTTGAGCATTTCTTCTTTCAGATTGTTAAAGCCTATAACATTTCTGCTGAATAATCAACAGTAGATAATGCGTCACCTCTACTTCCAGAGGCATAATCTTCTCGAAAGACTGGATCTATTTTCTGGCCATGTTGTTTAGAACCTCTAATAGTTGTTTCTTCTTCTCTTTCTCTCTTTTATTCATCTTCTAGTTTTATTTTATTATTTTTGAGTTAGATGTGTCCCTGCATCTTCTTAATTGGCAAAATGTTGTGTTAAAGTCTTTGGAAAAGCAAGCACCTGTTATGGCTTAGATATAAGGTGTCCCGCAAAAGCTATGTGTTAAAGTTAGAAAGTTTGGAGGTGAAATGACTGGGTTGTGACAGACTTTACGTAATCAGTACATTAATTTAGTTGAATAGATTAACTGGGTGGAAACTGTAGTCAATTTGGCTGTGGCTGGAGGAAGTAGTTCATTGGGGATGTGCCTTTGAAGCATGTATTTTGTCCTTATTGAAGGGTGCCAATCTCTGCTTCTGGTGCCATTTCCTGAGCTGCTTTCCTCTGCCATACCCTTCTGCCATGAAGTACTGCCTCATCTGCAGCCCAGAACAATGGCTTCAGCCATCGATGGATGGAGATCTTCTAAAACTGGACCCCTAAATAAGCTTTTCCTCCTCTAATTGTTCTTACCAAGTCTTTTTGGCACAATGGTAAAAAGTCTGACTGAAACAGGACCCTTCTCTTTACTTTGTGGCCTGCCAGAAGGTGCAGTGTCTTCTTTGAACAAATCAGGATTGTTTTCAGTAACACTAATAAACCTGCCAGATAAGACTTTAGGAGGTATGAGAGGAGGTGGTTCAACTTTATTTATTGTGTTATTACTTATGATGAATTTAGCACTTACACACAAGAGTCTTTTTGTAAGAAGTACTTTACAAATTTTTTTGAGTTCTCCCAGTGACCCTGTAAGAAATAGGAATAGATTATTTATAACCTATTTCACAGGTGAAGCTGCTGAAATAACACATTTATATTCTTGTGTGTTTTGCTCTTTGAGAGAAATGTCTCTTCAATTTTGGGAGGTTCACCAATGCTGCTCTCCTGAAGGCCAAAATGAAAGAAAGAGTAAGGAAAAAACTAGGTTAATAATACTATGAATCTAGAGGCCTGAATGCAAACCTTTTTATTATTTGTGCCACTTAGAGGGACATGATCATCTTTGTATTTGGATCCCTTTCATGTTGATTCCAGACTGACTTTCCCTTCCTTTGGGATCCTGTGTAGCTGAGGCTTTTTCTATGAGCTGGCTCATGTGTTCGATTTAAAAGAAAGAAGAACTATAACATTGCTGTTTTGCAAAACTGTTCTAATATTGAAGTTGGCATTTACACTTACACACATTTCTCTAGGGATTTCAGTGCCTGTGAGTTTCTGTAAGCTTTGTGAGTACTTTATCTTTTAATCTGTTTTTTATTGTAGAACACTTAGGATATTTGCAGATCCAAACATTCTTAAATTAAAGAAGTGGTATTAATATTAATGCTATAACTTTAGATTTGAAAAGCTTTTTTTTAACCTCCAGTAGTCATAATCATCCAATTTTCCAGAGATGCTATAGATTTCAACTGTATCTGATTTTTGGTAAAGACTTTTTTTTTTTTTTGAATAGACCTAGTTTTCTATGCATCTTTCCTAATCCAACTCCTTTCCTAATCCAGTTCTCTGTTGATCAATGTAGGCCCCATTCTGACCCCTTAGATCACAGAAAGTAATGCCTCATAATTGAGGAAAAGGGGGGCTTCTGGGCCAACATAGAATACACAAGTAATCCTGTGGTAAAAGAAAACAAATAGCCCTGTCTTAGTAAACTAAGACTGCTATCACAAAATGCCATATCTCAGTGGCTACAACAATAGACATGTATTTCTTAGCATTAGACAGAGGGTTTGAGATCAGAGTGCCAAGCTGATCAGACTCTAGGGAAGACCCTAGCTTACAAACCAGTGCTTTCTTGATATATATACTTTTTATGGTGAAATAAGATATCTCTGTCATTTTTGTTCTTTAAAAAAGCACGAATTTCATCATGGGCACTCCACCCTCTTGTTCTAATTGCCATCTATAATGGGCTGGATGTGTCCATCAAATTCATACCTTGAAATCTAAACCCCAATATGATGGTATTTGGAGGTGGGTATTTGGCAATTAATTAGGATATGAGAGTGCAGCCCTTATGAATAGGACTGGTGCCCTATAATAAAAGGCCGTAATATAAGCTGGTTCTTTTGCTTCCATATGAGGATACAACAAGATATCAGCAGTTCATAACAAAGAAGTCCCCCATGAGAACTACACTATGTTGATGTGGTTATCAAAACTCTTCAACTCCATTCCTACAGGCACATCTGATTTAGGTAACATCTCTCAAACTTATTTAAAATCTTTCAGCATTCAATTATCTTTTGCCCTGATTAATTTCTCAACCCAGTACTCAGCCTGCAAACTATGGGCACTTCTGATTTTCCAACCTTTTGCAAGCAATCTCATGGCCCAGCTCTTCCCCTAGGATGACTGGCTACACTTCAGCAGCGGGCAAATAGCTCAAGGATATTTAATCACTGAGTTGATCAGCAACCTGTGAAATGCACTGATCTGAAAAGATGTGCTGAATAAAACAGAAAATGCCAAGTGAAGGAATGGGAGGTATTGGTGGGAAGTGAAGTTGAAAGAAACCTAAAGGCATCATAATAGAGCATAAACCATGAAGGATCATGACAACCCTAAATGTTGCAGAAGACAAAATAATAAATAATCAGAATCTTTGAGGTTTAAAAAAGCCATATATATTCAATGAAAAATATAAGCTGATTGTATCTAAAGAAGGGAGCTGATAATTAAAACACACCATAAGACAAATTATGAGATACACAAGAATGGAGAAACTTGTTCTTAATCCAAGTCTGTGTTTATTTTTATACTTCTCCCCATTTCCCTGATTGAATCTATTTATTTCATTAAATTTGCATAGACAAAATATGTCCCAGTGCAAATGATAGACAGTCTGCCTTCAGTTGGGCAAATAAAGTGATTTTTGATGAAAAAATATTCCTAGTTTGAAGGAACTGTCCGTACTCCTGTTATCTCCCAGTGTTTTCTGTGGCTCACAGTGCTTCTCTTAGTTTTTTTATTGAACAAACTTAAGAGGTCATTCAGACCCTCCACCTTGTAACTTATGTTGAAAACATGTTATTTGGTAGGAAAGGAAAGATTACAGTCCTTACATATTGATTCTTTGGGGACAATAATACTCAGTGGCATCTTTAAATAGGACATAGGAAAATTCTGAATTACTAGGGCCCATTGGGAGCCAATTGGGGCCTGAGAAAGAGCTCTTTGGGCTTAACAGTTGGAAAGCTTATGAACTACCATAGTAATGGCATGTGTGTTAACATAATTTTTTTGTTGTATATATTACCTATTACAGTGTAATGCCAATCATCTAAATCATCTCCTTGAGTTAATTTTAGAAGACAGAGGTGCCTTCTTCGAAAGAAAAGATATGTACTATCTGTATCTCAGTTTTAAACCTACCCCATCATAACATCTTCTATACTAGCATTGGAACAATCAGCTAGAGCCATAGCCCCTTTAGCAAGATTATGAGGCCTGTTCTCTCCCACCTGTGTATCCAGGTGTCCCAGCTCAACATTTTTGTTCCCCACAGTGAGCCCTGATGGTGACTGTGATCCTGCCAAATTAGAATGAGTGAAATCTTATCTGCAGCTCATCTTCCCATTCCAAGGTTTCATAAGCTAGGACTATGTTTGTTTCCTTTTCCTGTCTCTCTTTCCTTGGAATTCACAGTTATGTAGAAGGAAGCATAGTGAAATGGACCCAAACAAGTCATCTTATTTTTTTTTCAAATTTTAATATATATCTTATAGTTGTTATACTATATAGACTTTGTTTTCTATGCCCCAATGATCCAAGGTCCCCAATAACCTTTGAAACTTAGAACACAATTAAAAAAAATTATGATGTCTCTTCTAAATGCCCATGGGAAAGCACAGGAATCTGCAAAAATTCTGAACTAATGTGAATGAAATATTCTAAAGCCCACCCATCAATATACAAATCTATGCTTGCTCATTGTATTTTCTGGATGTTCCAGAAATTTTACAGATAACAGCATTATCACTTATCTGTGAGCTTTGTACACACACACGCACACTCCTTTATTATTAATCATCATAAGCTTGGCTTTTCATTGGTTAATTTTCAATATTGTTTTCTATCTCCTCTGGGTCATAGGCTTTGAAGAATATTCTGTTTCTCAAAGTTATTCTGGAATTTTGATCATGCTATATGCAACCCTAATCTTCATCAGGCCAACTTAACTCTTCCACTTTCTCAAACTTTTCCTTTTTAATGGTTCTTTGTTCTTGGGATCTTCACAGATTTACTTTTCAGAATCAAATCTGTATAGCTATTTCTGTCTCTAAAGCATCTTATAATCTGAACATGACACCTCAATGCTGCAGTTCCTCAAATCCTATTGCTTTCTCCCATCTTGCAATCTTTCTTAAAATGCTATTTCTTTCACAGTCATTTTCCAGGCAAATGAGAGCTTAATTAAACATGAACTTTATTAATCATCTATTTTGGATTCAGCATTAATGCTAGCTGTACCTTAAAGTAATTTATAAGCCTTTAATGATAGTATCTAGTAGGAAGAACAGAATAATTTCAAGTGATCCAATTAGGGAGCTCAATTATAGTACATTATCAAGTACTAAATTCTACTGTATATACTGTATGTTTCTTAGAAACATAAGTACTGTATTCTCCTTATCTCTTTCTGTCAATTGCCCATCATGTCCCAAGTTGTGTAGCCACTATACTGTGTTGAATTTTATATGTTTCAGTATGTTTGGATAAATAAACTAACCATTTATATTCTTCATGTCCAATTTTTAAATGGTTTTTTCTGAATCATCCATCAATATGATCTCCCAGAAATAAAGGTTCCTACATGGTCTGGCCACTTACTATCTGTATAATTAGCTCAGTTATTTCCTCCCCTAAATTCTAAATCGCATTTCAAAATTAAAAAGAATTATAAACACTTTATATTTTATTGATTAAATTAATGCTGTTAGATTGCCAGACTTTTCTTATAAGGGAAGCCTATATTTTTATCTTTACATAAGCCATAAGTTTCATTAACTTCAAGAAAAGTAGTTCCTCTACTATTGCCAATATTTCTATCAAGCAACTTAATAAGGTGTGGTAGTAATACTGGCTACCATTCAGATGGTGACAGGTGGCAGAGAAAGCACACAATGGAGTTTTCCATCTGTCTCCTACTTTCTATCCAAGGCTTAAAGGGCAGAATGTGTTTTGTTCTATACTCTTCACTTTTCTCCATTGCTACACCATTAAAAAAATACTTAAGCTTACAGGAAGCTTATAAATCTTGAAGGTCAAAACCATGTGCTTCATCTTTCTTCACCTTTTGAGAAAGCATCCAGGCTTATTCCTTATGAAAAGCTGAATTCTGGTTTAGGATTTTACCTTTTATCTATGGAAAACATATGATCTTCTAACCATATTATGAAAAAAATAGAATTCACATAACCAAAAAGAGTAATATATATATATATATATATATATATATATATATATATAGATAGATAGATAGATAGATATAGATATAGATAGATATTGATATATATTATACTCAATGAATTGCTGAATACACAAAAGAAAATCTTTTTTCATTATTATTACTAGTTTTGTAATATTTGATGATACTTATTATGGAAGCAGTATTTCAATAGGAATCATGAATATAACTCTGACAAATGGAGGGCTGCCAATTTTTAATTTTTCACATAAGGGAGATCATTACATATCTGGGTGGAAATGTTGAGTTTTGAACTAAGATTTTAGAATTTTTCCCATGGTTGATTTTTATATAACCTGTTTTATGTCACTCTAATGCAGCAAATTTTGAAAATCATAAAAATGGCAAAAAATATGTGATCATAAATTTTTTACTAGGAAAATTGCTCTCCTTTTACTCTACGCTCAAGTAGTATTCCTAGTTGGAAACTAGTACAGTGTATTTTAATATGTTTAATTATATTTGGCTTCTCTGAGGGAATGGGTTAACTCTAGTAATTCCATTTTTCTTCAACAATTATTAAAACCTTGATTTGTATAAGGCACTGTGTTGTGTGTTATATAATGTGCAAAGTTAACTGTGCCATATCATTGAAGGGCTTACAAGGTTTCATGAAAGAATAAGAGTACAGATAACACAGAACCTCCCAATAATCAGTGAGTATCTAAGTGTTTATAGAATATAGCATTGGTTTTGTATATGCTAAATTTGAATTTATGAAAAGCACTTATATAGAGGTGTCTATTAAGTATTTGTGAACAAAATTCTGAAATTCAAAAATGAGGTAGATTTTGAATAGGTCACACAGAAATTCTAGATTATAACATAGAACTGGAAAAAAAATTAAACTATGATTTTTGATAATGTTTTAGTTTGTATTTGGCCAGCTTCAAAGTTATATGCCCAAAGTAAGGCAGAACATCATAGCAGAAGTGTATGATGGAGGAAAGCTACTCAGGATATCAGAACCAGGAGGCAAAGAGAGCTATATTCATCAAGGACAAAATATAAATCCCAAAGACACACCTCCAAGGGCTTACTTTTTCCAGCCACACTCAACATGCATATAGTTACTTCCTGGTTAACCAAAACCAATGATCAATCCAATGATTAGGTTACACCTCTCATAACCCAATCATTTCACCTCTAAAAATTCTTTCATTGTCTTACACATGAACTTTTGGGGGACACCCCATATCCAAACCACAACAGATGTTATCTACATGAGAAACAGGAAAGAATAGTTATTACAGAACAAACTTTGTATAACCAACACGAAAATGCATGACATGGAAGATGGACATGGAATTTAGGAAACTTGGTAAAATTGGCAATGTGGAAACTTGGCATAATTGTCAGTATAGATACTGCAGAAGGAATGAGGAAGGTGAGACTTGGAAAAGTAATATGTGCTATGCTAGAAGCTGGAATCAGCTATAGAAATAACATTTTTCATATAGCTAGAAATTGCAATTGGTTGTAAATTAAGTGACTCAGTAGAAAGCAGAGGAAGAAGGTATTTCTCTTTTGTATTAATTTGTAGAAGGAATTATGGAGCAAGAAATTAATAAAATGCTTGTTAGAGAAAGCATAGCTCATCTCCTGAGAAGAGATTTCTAATGGAATATAAGGCTGGCCACATGGCAAGGATATATCTTCCTCAGAAATACCAATGAGTGAAAAGAGGAACTAAGAGAGTGTAGCTAAAATGTTTTTAACATTATCAGGTTTGGCTGACAGTATAGTGATGTCAGGCATGTAGAAGCCTAGAAGAATATTCTTAGAAGCCCTGAGCTTTATAACTAAGTGGATTGTAATGCTATCCTGTGGAGCATGGAGGAAGCATTGCATTGAGGATACATATGATGTTGTTGTACTGGGTGGTGGGGATTTTGAGATATATGAAGGCATCATAAATATGGGCTGCAAATAATTAAATGTGTATCTCAAGGGAACTAACATGCTGAAGAGTTTTAGTTCATAGTTAATTGCAAAGAAATTGAAACTGTAGAATAAGATTAAACAAATGACAGAGTAGAGAAAAAGTTTTCTGTCATTAGAGAGGTAAATGGATTAGAGATAGCTACGGCAAAATTGGGAAGAAATAGCCATAGTGAAAAGAAGAAATCATGGAAAACTTATATATGAACTCATGGTTTTAATTTTTTTCATAAGACCTATTTGTCTTAATTGAAAGAAAAGGAAACTTGGCTACAAGATGTTGATGATGAATGTGGGAGTCAGTTAATATAGACTACATTTGAAATTTTGGTTAATAATGATAGGAAAAGGTACTACATTCTCTGAGGTTATGTTATAAAAGTGGGATTTAAGAAAAATGTATATGTATGTGTGTATATACATATATATCAATGTGTGTGTGTGTGTGTGTGTGTGTGTGTGTCTGTCTTACTAAACTACTTGAGGTGGGTCCTTATAAAGAAAAGATATTTGTTTAACTAATAGTTTTGGAGGTTGAAAGTTCAAATAGCTTAGCACAAGCTCTGAGAAGTTTCCCTTTGGTAGGATGACCTCCTGGTGCATGGCCCTGCCATGGTGAGAGCACATGTAAGAGAGAAGAAAACCAGAAGATATCTACACCATAGCATTTTGCCCCAGCCCCCCAAAATAAAACCAGAAGAAGGGAAGAGAACAGGCTGGCTTTGTTTTATAACATACCTCTCACAAGAACTAACTCTGGGCTCCACAGGAACTACCTCATTTCTCTTAGTGACAGTGCCCCCAATGATCTCTCACAAGATTCCACTCTTGAAGAGTATGTCATCTCTACCCTGTCACACTGAGGACAGAGCCCTCAATCACACGAACCTTTGGGAGACACAGTGAAACCACATCCAAATCACAGAAAGAAGCTAAAATAGGCTTAAAGTTAAAAATAAAATAAATTCTCCAACAATTTTATCATTCTAACACTCACCTGTAATCTCTAAATGATGTTTCTTTGTATCTGTCATATATATTTGTACTTTTTTATAGTAGTAGGTTTAATTGTGCTATCTAATAGATTTTAAAAAGGAAAGCATATTACAATGGAGGAATTAACACAAATTTCTTTAAAGGAAAGCATTTCCCGTGTATAGGTAACCTGAGATACAAAACTCAAGGAGAAATAGAAGATAATATGGAAGAAAGGGACAAGATTTCCAGAAGAGATTTGGAAAGAGCTGTTTGAGGACAGAAATTCAAACAGTCCACTTGGGGAAAAAAAACACCCAAAAACCTCAATTACAATTACTTGTTCTGAAATAAGAGGTAAAAATGAAGAAATCTTGAGGAATTTTCTAGCCAGAATATTGGGAACATCATTCACATGGATCATAAAATTGCTAAGATTCTTGGTACCCATGTTCTTCCTGAGTGTTGCCACTTTTTCTTAATTGTGTGTGAACCACCGTAAGAATCCTCTAGACTCTCACTATAGATTGATTTAGCTTGTTCTGCAGTCTTTCTGCTACATACAATAAGAATCCTAGATTACTGGATAAAATGAAAGGTTCAGCAATTATAATCTGACTGTTACTGATTCTCATAGCTTACAGTGGACATTATTCACAAAGTAATTAAGTTATATACAGGGAATAGTAAGATGACATGCCAGATGTTTATCCCAAAAAAAGTCATCAAATTTTCAAATATTATTATTAGACTTTTATGAGAATCAACATATCTTACTAGTTATAATTAAAGTAATTTAAAAATAATTTTAGTCATTGATTGGGATCTTATTTATTTTAGTGTCTATGTAAGATTTTAGATTATTTTGTTTGAGAAAAATCAAGTGTGTAACCATCACATCATTACATGCTATTTCTTCCTGTAAAAGACATCTTATTTGTAGGTGTAATTGAATAGCTTAGCAAATAGCTTGACTCAGCAGACCTAGTCTACCACTGTTGTTGTTACCATGTAGAAGTTCAGCTAACATGATATGCAGAAACAGCAGATATTAGTCCATTTCACTAAGGCACACAGATATTCACCACCACCACCACCACCACCACCACCCTTCCCAAAAAGGAATCAGGAGAGTTCTGAAAATAAATAAATGTTCTTTGCAAATGAAAAAAAATAGCACTGTAAGGATAGGCACTGTCTAATTTTGTTTTCTATTGTTTCCTTGATGCTTTACATTATACCTAATTCCCAAAGAAATATTTGTGGAATTGATGACTGTACATAAAGTTTGGTGGGGAAAGAAGAAACAAGAAACTGTATTTTCATTAGTGGAAGGTGATTTTTCTTCATTTCTAAGCTTCTAATGGACATCATAGGATATTTTATTTGATTAGACATTTTGCTCAGTTCTTTTCAATCCAAACATAGTCACTCTATATCCATCGTATTTCATGTTGGTTTCATCCTCAAATTGTATTTTAATTAAAGTTCTACTTTGGTGCATTAATTAGAAGGAGATAAGCTGGGTACATTTTTAGTTTGGGAACATGTCTTAAGCTATTTCTCAGATGTTTGCTCTTGGTCAATCCTTGTGACATTTTCTTATGCTACTTTTTTCACCTAAGTGTATTCTCTTAGCTTTTTAAACCCGATAGTATTTTGAGAGACATTTAATCCATGTGGTTTATTACTTTAGCTCTTACACATCACATTTTATCACTTCAGTGTATTATAAAAGTTCTTTGATTCAAAGACAGTAAGCAGCTTAGTGAGTATTTAAAGACTCTTACTCTGGGAGAAATAAAATTTGGCAATTTATGCCAATTCTATAATTTTAGCATTTTGACTTAATTTAGCACAGAATTTAGAATCCACAGGAGTGGTATATCTGTATTTATGGTTTCATTAGCTTCAAATCTTGCAGTTTAGCTACTACAAGATACTGGACTATTTTCATTTGCTGAGAAAAAAGAGGCTCTTATTATTCTCTAGCTTAAACTTGTATTTGCCCACAGTTGGCAGATTAACCAGAGCGAAAAATATCTTCAATCCTTCAGAAACTGGTACTCAGAAAATAAAATTAAATTCATTTGAAATCCAAAGCTGTTACCAAAGAGAAACATGTTGTTGTGTCAGGAGTTGGAGGAACATGCTATAGTTCAAAGTTTGGTACTTTAATTCATAGAACTCTAGTTTGAATCTAGATTTTGTTATTTGCTACTTTTTTTGTTCATTAGCAGGCATGGTGTTCTTTCTGCACCATCAGTTTCAAATCTGGGAAAGGGGAATATTAAAGATAACTATTTTATAAATAGTGTGGCAAGAATGTATATAATACAAATAAATGTGCTTAAAGAAGAGCCCATAACAAAGTACTTAATAGTGTTAACTACTGGTGGAATATATAGAAAGTGCTTTACAGAGTATCTGGTAGATGCTCATAAAATAATAGGTGATAGAAGTCTCAGATGAGTAAATATTATTTCTTCACTGAACCCTGCATTTAACACTCTCCTCTAAGTGCTTTTTTTTAAAAAAAAAAGTTTCTTTTTGTACCTCAAAAGTATTTCCCCCTTTTTAATTTTCATTGCATTTCACTGCAATTAATACATTAATGTTCAAATAGCATTGGGTTCCTCGGTATGTTTCTACTGTAGTTCTTTCTCTGTGGTGCCACTGGGTTGATTATTTAAATGTAGATTTAATAAGCATCATTTGTGTTCAAAATATATTGCTGTCTGTCCATTATCTCTTGAAGTTATCATGTAATTTACTAAGGTACTCAGTTTCACCACACTGACTCTCATGAGCATCAGGAGCCTCCCCAACCCTAGGTTTCAAGATCCAGTAAAACTGCATCTCTGGACATTTCTACCAAATAATGTGATTTTTCATTCCTCTGAGACCAAGCCCAGACTCCCTCTGCAACTCATCATTCACTTATTTCTATATCTCTTTTTTTCCAGCCTCATTTTCTTCCTAGTTTTGTGAACTGGTGTTTTGGGAGTTACCTAACAAGTCAGCATGGCAGTGTCTCTGGATTTAGGACACAGCACTTTCCAACCCAACTCCACCACCTGTTAGCACACGGACTTTTGGATAATTCTGTTAAGTTGAGAACTGTGTGTGTTTCTTCTTAAGCATTTTTAAAAATTGCTTTTGCTCTTGAGAGTAAACCTAAAGATATAAACTAGCACCAAGAAAAGATATTGAAACTAAAAGGCTATTATACTTCTTCAATCATATATAACTTCTATTCAGCTTCAAAAATGAGAATTTAAATTGTTCCATTAACAGAATAATTCGAATGAGCAAGTCCTCAGATTTCTATGGCATGGGCATATCATAATGTGAAAACACTTGAGGATATACTCATGATGTCAAGAGCAGATTCTCCAGAGATGTGCAGTGAGGATAATGGCTGGTCGTTGTGTGGAAGCAGCAAGAATGAGCGGAGGACCTACATGTTCTCCTATATTTAACAACAGGGTTACATAGAGTTAGAATCTAAAATTTACACTTGGGTAATGCAATGGATATTCCCTTTCCCTTTGTGGATTAAAATAAATATTAATGGAAAATTTGCATAAATATATTTATATGCATTCAGTGGTCTGAATTTTATCCTATCAGCTTTCTATTCTTATAACACAGGCCTGCTTAAATCAAGGACTTACTATAGTATTAATTTTGTTGAATTAATTAGAAAGACTCCTCTAGGTGAATTAAAGGAGTATATAGTATTATTGAAATAATCAATGCATAGAACTCTTTAATGAAAATTGATTTTTTTATAATATCACTGTTTCTAAAACTGTAGCCTTTTCTCCTTTAGAGTTATGGAGAATTTCCTGTGAATATATGTAAGGGAAAAAAGATAAAAATTGAGCTTCAGGTTCCATTTTAGTTTGTTGATCATTTAATAGTACTAAGTATAAGATATTTTCCTTACCATTTTGGTGATCAAATTGTTGATTAGGGTTTTGGTAATATCATTTTTCAATTTATCATCTTTGGGTCTCAGTTTCTTCATCTTGAAAATGGGGTGATCAGAAATTAGTTTTTGAATTGTTTGCTTCCCACTTCTATGTGATATTCCAGTCTTGGTAGAGAGTGACTTATGAAAGTTGTACATGAATTCCTTCTGCCATTAGATAGTTAAAAAGTTTAATTGTGTTTGTGTTATGTCCTCTTTTTCACCCCTTTTCTATAATAAGTACTTTGTTACATATTATAGTTAAAAAGCAAGTTGACTAATTATTTTTATTAACCTCCAATAAGTTTTTTTAAAGCCTTTTGAAGGCTTGTCTTTATGCTTCAAATATCATCACAAATTTCTTAGTATGTGCTCTATAGTTATCATTAAACTGCCTCAGTAGTTTTTAATTTTATGTATATATCTGTAACTTTAAATGTTTAAATATGATTTGCCCCAGTAGATTAAGGGATAAAAACCATATTTTTTATATCCCAGTGTATTGTCACTGGACAACTAAGAAGTACATCCTAAAACCTGCCTCACAATGAGCTACTTGGCTGTACAAGGCATATTCTTTGTCCTAAGGGTTCATAATGTGCATCCATGTATGTATTGATGAACTAAGTCTATTTATAGACACCAAAATGCTAATACAACATAAAGAAATAAAATTATAGCACACTTTCTCCTGTGCTAGACATTTTATAACCTGAAAGCATAATTACTTCTGCAAATCATCATATTCTATATGCACATGATGGAATGTAAAGTGGTATGAAGATGCAAGCAGATGCACAGAGGACAAGATGAAATATAAACTCAGAAACTAAATTCCAATTAATAGTGAAGGGGGGACTTTTCTAAATCTTAAGACAAGGTATTTTGAAGCATAACAGCAAAGGAAGAGCCTACTACTACAAAATTAGCTACAATTTTTGAGCATCTACTATGCAGCCAACAACACTTCTTCAAATGGATCAATGTAACCTGAAAAAAGTCTATTTCAGATGGTAAATGGTAGCATCAGGATACAGGTTTGCCTGACATCAAAGCTCCCTGCTTTTTCCTCTTTCAAAGTAAATGGATTCTGAAAAACAATGGTCATTACAAACAATCAAAAAAATGTCCTTGGTTCTCAGGATAGAAGAAGCTGAGGTGGACATAAGAGTCTTTGGGGGCTGAGGTATAAGGGTTTAGTTACATAAATCCCACCCACTGCATTGGATCATTAAATCATGGATCGTATTTATGCATATCTGCCACGTTCCAGGTTTTCTCACCAAGGTGATAAAAGAAGTTCTCCATTTTTTACTAGCATGGTAGAGTATCTAACCTGAACAACTCTTGTTATTGAAATAAGGTGCTTGATAAAACATATTACTAAAAATATATTTAAATACATATTGTTCCAGCACATATGTGTGTGCACTTACACACACACACACACACACACACACACACACACAGGAATCCAAAGTTGACCACTGCAAAATGGAAGTTAGAACTATGGAAGTAGAGTAAGGACCCAGACTAGCTCTCATTCTGAGAGTACATGATGGTCTCATGAACTGGAATTTCTACTTTAAAGGCTACCTCAGCACAGAGAATAAAATTTAAAACCCAGTCAAATGTAGGGGATCTAATAGGAGATATCACAAAAAGCTAGATTCCTGGGGACTGTATTCTTGTATAATGGTGACTGAAAAAAAGCCTTTGTCACACAGGAGAGAACAAGGAAACTTTGCTGTCTCAGTCTTTGTGTTGAGATAGGAGGACCAGGTATACTTTGGGAACTCACAATCATACAAAGCTACCTGTCAATTTGCAATGCAATTAAGATTGCTTTTTGGAGGCAGGCAGAGGCATGATCTCAGGGGAGAATTTAAAGTGATCCTAGGTTTGTCATTCCCCAGAGGACAAAGAAAAAAAAATCTCTGGTAAATTCTTAACTTTATCCACCTATCAACTAATTGCCACAGATCCACTTCAAAGTAAAAAGAGCAGCTTACTGAAAACACCAGGAAAATAAGACAACATAACAAAACCTGCAGAAATCAGTAAACAAGAGAAACAGACCTACATAGACTTCAGGTATTAGAAATAACAAAATAGGAAATATGACTATTTATGTTAGCAAGGGATGAGGGACTGAAGAATAGCAGAGCTGAAAAAGAATAAAATAAAGTCAAATTAAAATACAATGATTAAAGTTAAAAACACAGTAATGAAGTAAGCAGGTTAGACAAAGATAAAACTATAAAATAATGTCCAGGAGACAGATTCAAAGTAATAATGCAGAATGGGTCCAGCTTGGTCCTCAGTGGGACTTTAGATATGTTATTTAACTTCTTCATATTTCTATATCTTTATCTCTTATTAAGGGTAGCAGAAATATCTAATCCATAAATTTGTTATAAGGATTAGATGAATTCATATTTCTAAAGCACTTAGAACAATGTTTGACACAGTATTTTATGTTAGCTGAATAAAATTTATGAAAGCAAAGCTATCTGCTTTTCTTGCACTTTTGTATTTCTCAGATTCTCTAGAATAAAAAAAGGAAAACAATCTTTATTTTTATTGATTTTATGATGAATTACAGTTAGATTTGTAAATAGTTCATATTTAGACAATACAGTTTTGTAGTTCATGAATATTGTCTTTCCATATATTTATTTAGATTGAACATTTCTCTCTGTTTATGAATTTTAGTATGGATAGCTTGCACATTTCACAAAATTTATTTTTAGCATTTGATAAAGAATGCTATGTAAATACATCTTTTATCAAAATGTCACATGTTGATGACAGTGAATATCTTTTGCTTTCACATACAACAAATTTGCTAACCTCACCTTCTAATTCTGATAATTTTCTGTACCTATTATTTTTGCAAGAAGTCGTGTTTTTTTCCAAATAGAAATGATACTATTTTTCTCCAAATGAAGTGATTAAAAAATAAGACAGGAATGGAGTTATATTTTTGGAGGAATCCCTGAGGTTTTCTTAACTCATCCCTAATTCAATAGTACTCTATGTCACGGTGAGGAGGGTGGGAGAGAGAGAAGGAAGGAGGGAGGGAGGGAGGGAGAGAGAGAGAGAGAGAGAGAGAGAGAGAGAGAGAGAGAGAGAGAGAGAGCGCAAATCATTGCTATTTACCTTGAAGATCAGAAGCAAACCTTCTCTACCCTCTAATAGCTTTCATTATAAAATTTGCATGATGGCTTGTGGATGCTACTTGAAAGTGTAAAAACATCCGTATTTTCATCCTAGTACATGTTGATAATGCACTGTGTGACTCTGAAATTGTCTTTCCTTTCTATATCATCTTCCCTGTACTTATTGTCATGTGCAATGGTTATTTTATTAAGTGTTCTATTCTCAATTGAAGTGATTTTCCCAATTTAGCAAACTCTCACTCTTGTTTTGTTAAATATAGCTGATGGTTCAGGGCATTCCTGTGAGGCAAACATCTGCCAGATATTGTACTTTGTTTTATAAAGAGACTGCTTTTAGGAAATGGTGAATAGCTTTCTTCTTATATTTCTAAAGGCCTGGAAAGTGTAGCAGCATCGCAGATATTGATTTGTGTTTCTTCTTTTTCTCCTGTGGTGGGTTTTATTTCATTGTTTCATTGTAGAAGCCAAAATAACGAGAGCTTTCCAAAACTGAGAGGATGTGACCATTACAGTTATGGTGCAGCCGGAGATAATTATTTGAATATGAAGAAGTCCTGCATGAAGAACTTGCAAGTCTTATTGCATTACTTCATCATTATAAGAACACTAAAATTTGATGGCAGTTTCCTCTAAGCACTGCTTCCCCATCTTTAAACTTAAATATTGAAACATTTGGAGATCTAATGTTGAAATATTTGATGGAAAATAGTGAAATGCTTTACTGACCACAACAGCAACAACAAAAAAGCACCACACAACAATAGAATAACCTAACATATGCCTCATCTCCCCATGAACATCTAATTATTACTCTAATGTAGTCACCTCTATTTATAGTCAGCTTTTTATTGTGCTTAATAGGCTTTCTCGTTAAGTCCCCTGTTTTAGTCCTAGACCTAAATAGACTTCTCCTAAAATTGAGGCCAGGTGATGAATTAGGCCCGTTGGCTTGGATGGTGAACTAGTAGAGTCTGGTTGTCTAAACAGCTATTCCTGCTCAATTGCATCAGTGTGTTTCCCTCCAGGGTGATAATTGCTCAGACCTCAATGTGGCTCATTTCTTTATAATGCCCATAACGGTGCTTTTTCAAGGAAAGGAATTGCATATTTTAGTGCTGTGATAAAATGCAAGAAGACATTCTGCTGGTAATGTGGTTGGCCCCTTCTTGTGTACAACTAAGAGCATTTGTATTTATGACAGCCATTTCACGCTTGTATATTTGGGAGCTGGTGAAATGTCTATGTATTCATATACAAGGATATGTGAATTTTCCATAGTCTGCTAAGAATGAAGAACACTTCTCTAATATCAAACATTTGTTTCAATGGTGTCAACCTCAGGACAGGTGGGGGCGGCAAAGGGGTTGACCGCATCCTCACTCTATAAAGATAATATGCATGTTAATTCAGGCTGGTATTCTGAACGAGGCACAGCTGCTGGATAATCAGATGATCCTCTGAGCTCACAGAGGATACTGCCTTTGCATGCAGCCACCAGTCATAGAGCTATAGAAGGAAAGCTTCCATTTTATACATTTGTTACAAACAGAAAATAAGAGGACAAGAGTCTCACCTATGAATACTAAATGAGAGGAAGTCTATCACAGCCTGTGAGCTGAATTTTCAAAGTCCTTTGTGTTGCTCATTGATGCACGAACAAACCATATGAATCTCTATTTGCTCAAACCATAATTGAAGCCATAACCTTAGCCATAACCAGTTATGCTAGCTCTTACTTCTTTGGTTTAGAAATCATGTAGTCTCTGTTGTTTTTCTTTTGTCTACTCAAGTCACAGATAATCTGTGGTGCTGGCATATTGTGAGCTTTTTTTCCTTGCTTAGTCTGCTGCTTCTCAAAGCCTTATCAATTGTAACAGAAACTCATCTTCTTAGTTTGCAAACTTCTCTCCATTGAACAGATGCATATGGAATAGAAAGTTGATTTTAGGTATCCAATTAAATCACTTGCTTTCAAGGGAAATTGCCCCTTGCTGTGTTAACAGGCTAGCCTGTTCTCATCAAGTCAGTTGGCAAAAAAGAAAATGTTAACCCTTGGGGTCTAGGATCATCATCGTTTAGGCAAGATGATTTGAAGGTAGGGAAATGTTGCTGCTGAAAAACATCCACCAGGTCATCACCTAATGACACCAGTCACAAATTTATCTTAGGAAAACTGCATTAGTTTCTGATGAAAGAAAATTTTTGTCATATATTTCTGTGAAAAGTGAGATAGTTCAGGGACCATTACCTGCATATGTATGTGTATTTCATAGCCTTTTTTGAAGAATTTTAGGCACTGTGTGCTTAATTTTAAATGTAAGCAATCACTTTTGCCATCTAGAGCCCATAGATAGGTAACTCAGGAATTAGATTATATATTTTTAGGTATTTGGCAAATCTTAGTCTCAAAAATCTCTTTTAGTGTTTGATCTTAGACAGTATATTTAAAACAACTGTGCTTCAGTTTCTTTTTCTGCCCAACTTAATACCCTACATCATAGAACTCTTGAGTAGTACAGGAAGATATTCCAGACTCTTCGTACACTGTAAGCATTAATAAACATTAGCCAATGAGATTTATGTGTGGAAGTGTCAAGAGAGTAGAAATCATCCTCACGTCTTCTTCATAATGTTTTTCTTCCTGGGGTAAACCTTGTCAAAATTAGCATTTTTCCTTGGTAAAATGTTAGGTGTGAAACAGAGTACATGCAATATATAAAAGTTGCAGATCCTTTGGAAATGAGGAGCAGAATCCTGTGCTTAAGATTGCAAATGTTTTTCTCTTAGGCTATGTCACTGGGTGGGTTTCTTTTCCAGAGGACCAGTTTCCACATCCTTGATCCGATTGGTCATCCAAAAAAAATCCAGTTCATTTTCAAGATGGATGAAAGCAGATGGCCAACAAACATTGAGCTAATGTTTTTTTATCATCCCTGGTTTGCTATGGTTAACAAACCAAAGGGTAAAACACTCTTCTGCAAATCTCTACCCTCAAGCCATGGTTGCTCTTGCATGATCTTTTTGAAAATGCTCCATTGACAAAATTCCTAACTGACTGAACCAGGTTCCAGGTCTGTGGTTTAGGATTTGCTTCAGAGATCACACTGCTCAACCTTCTTTTCACTCTTATGGGCTCAAGTATAGGATTTACCCCTTGCATCAACTGGAATTAATTTATTCACCCAGTGTTCTCCGAACAGAGTATTTTCTCTTGACATATACCATACTTAATTGAGTGTAAAGTCAGGAATTATTAATATAAGTGCAAACTTTCATTTTCCTCAACCATTTAAGGAAGCCCATTTGAAATAAAATATAACATGAGATTTACATAAGAACTGGAATAGTCTATTGACATTTCCATAATATGAGAAAATTTGTGTGAAAAAGAAATAGATTCACATTTCTGCTTTAAAACCTAAAATAGTTTAAAAACATTTACTTGATGCCAGCAGTATTCTATAAACCAGACCTGTATTAATTAATTTTAATCACATAAAATAGGTGCTATAGTGATACTCATTTTAAATATGAAAGAAACTGAAGTGGAGACAGGAATTAGATTGGTCCAAGTCACACAGGTGCTAAGCCATAAATCTGGGGCTGGAATCCAGACAGCAGAGTGCAGAGTGCCCTCCTAACTCTATGGATTTATTTATTTATTTGGTTGTTTAATTATGCCCTACCTCAAAAGAAAAAAAGATCTAAAACTTATATTTTGACGGAAGTGTCATTCATTCACTCATTCTATTTTTGTTGTTATCATTCAAGTATATGATAAATATAAAAATAATCCAACAACTAACATCCTGATTTAGTCAAATATGTTTTCTTAGTTTCCCGTTTCAGGACATCCAGGGAACTGTGGAAGGCAAACCAATAACTTGAAACTATGTAGCATCTAATAGTATAAATCTGAGAAGACTTGCAATTGCATGAGGCAGAGATTTTTAGGAACACAACTTTGGAAGCAGCCAGACCTTTAGGCAAATTACTTAACCTCTCTAGGCACCAATTTTCTCAACTATAAAATGGTGAAAATAACAGGATTGTTTCACAAGGGAAGCTAACTAGTGTACATGTAGTATTGTGACTCTCAGATGGGCAAGGGATACATTCTTCATTTTCCAGAAAACAACTTAATTTCTGTTTGAACTTTCATTCTGCTTGCCTGTTGGCACACTTAGCCTTGGTCCTACAGGGAATTCACCCTTCCCTACAGCCTGGCCAAGGTTCCAATAATGTATGTGGTACTAAGATATTGTCAGTAATATCTATTATTTGGTTAACATAAATGGTTAATTAACATTTTTATCAATCTTCTGTGGAAGCACTTTGCAAACCCAGAATAGAGCCCTGCCTCCCATCCAAGTTAGAGCTATGGAGCTCATCAAGACAGATGTTGTAGTAGTGCCTCCACCACAGCCATGGAGAGGAGTTACTTTTAGGCATTAAGCCATCTGTTCAACCAATGGGGTCCAGAGACATCTGTCATTCCTGTCCACTTGCTTTCTCCTGGTTCTAAGACATATTGTGGTGCACCATCCTCTTAGAAGCCTTCTCAGACATCTTTATCTCCTGATTCTACCTTATAACCAGTGTCACAGTATAGAAGCAGCACCTTTTCCTGTGTTCTGGGAATCATGCAACCCTATCTCATCCTGGACCTCCCTGCATTCCAGGTGCAGCTCTTCCTGTCTTTGGTGCTGATGTAGTGAGTATTTTTGTGGGTGAGGACAAAGAGAACCCAACCCTCATGTCTTGTAAAAAACTGGCCTTTTGAATACAAATTGTCAAGTTCTCACTGGCTATTTCTAATTTCACCACTTCCATACACCTCCCTGAGGCAAAAATGAAAGTTCTGGTTATGTGCAGAATGGAGAACTGAAAATGGAAAATAAAATAGAGGAAGAAAAGAAACAGATATTTTAAAATATGTTATCAACTAATATTATTTAAGGGGTTGGCAAAGATGGGTCAGTACTCAACATGCTTTTGGTACAGTTGCTACTTGATCTCACTATTGTTAATGATGAGAGCTAAAAATCATAAAGAAAGAAAACCACAGACCAGGAGACAAATGTCCTTGTACCTTTAAACTCGAGTCTATGGCAGAGTGTGTTCACCTTAAGTCTCCGCAGGAAACCATCCAACTGTGCTATACCTATGCCTCTGGGGGGGTGCTCTCTCTGGACATTCTGTCTTATTCCCCTTCATCATTGCTAAAGCATATATGAAGTGCCATTCTATGATTAAGATATCCTTACACAAAGCAGTGTTTGCTTTCTGATAAAGCATAAGCTAGACCAGATTAATGATTAATATTCTTCATTGACTCTCATTGATTATGATTTTGTTGAAGATAATGAACCAAGTGATTAGTAATAATTACATAGCTAGTTAGAGTTAGAGTAGCATCTATAAATCACTGGAATACCAGGCAAGTGCTTTTTCTTATCTTTAACACTTTAATTATTTTAAACATATGTAATTGAGATTTATTTAATGCTTCAGCAATATATATTGAGCAGCTATGATATATCAAGATTTGTTCTAGGGTATGTATTAATAAGCCAAAGAGAAACATCCCACTTCTCATAGAGCTCACATTCTAGATATATCAAGATTTGTTCTAGGGTATGTATTAATAAGCCAAAGAGAAACATCCCACTTCTCATAGAGCTCACATTCTAGTGGGGAAAACAGCAAATCAACAAATTAAAAAGGCTAAATGCATAATGGTATGATAGAGTTTGATAAATGCTAAGAATACATAGTAGAGCAGAAATGGGTGGTCCAAAACACAGGGTGCATGTGAGTTTGTAACTTAGAGTGATCAGAAAGAACTCACTCAATGAGGCGGGGTGTCACTAACTCACTAGTACAACATATGTGAGACTCTAAGTTCAATACCTTGGAAAGAAAGAAGGGAAAGTAGGAAAAAATAAAAAAGGTAGATCATGAGAAAGTGAGATGACTTTTGAGAAAAAAAAAACTCAAGTGAAGGATTAAATCACAGGGGTATCTGGAAAATGAGTTCTAGGCAGAGAAGACAAAATGTGAAAATACTGAGGCAGGACTATGCTTGCTGGGTTAAAAAATCAGGAAAGGGGGTGGGGAGGTTCAGGAAAGAGACCTGGCTGCCTGCAGTAGAGTGAGGTACAGGAAAAACACAGGAGATGAGGCCCAAGGTGAGCAGGTTTGGTAAGGCATCTAATGGGAACACAGGTTATTCAAGGGGTCCCCATTTGCTCTGAGATGAGGTCATTGGAGAGTTGTTGGCACATTGCAGAGGGTGACATGATCTGATTACATTTCAGGAGGATCACTCTGGCTGTTGTCTTGAAAATAGCCTGCAAGGGAACAAGGACATATATAGGCTCTCATATATAAGCTATTATGAAAAAAAATGCTAATGTAATTGAGACCCATTAAATTCTAATTCTGTAAAATCTCCTTTCATTGTGCTGCAGCCTAAGAATTTTGAGAAGTAAAATTCTGACTTTGACATTTGAACTTAAATCCACTCAACACTCAGCAATTGTGCTGAGCATAATACGTGTGAGATGAAGTTCTCGGCACTGTGAGAAGTACCCTGATGAACCAGAGAGGATTGCATTCAGGAAATTCATGTTTCAGAAACATGTTTATCTGTAAATGTGTAGGCATTTTGAACATTCATAGAACAGGAAATTATCATAAAATGTTGGCTCTAGTGGTTTTTCAGGACTCGGACACAAACTCTGAGCTCAAAAATGTCATAAAAATGTTTCAAACTGAGGTAAACCAGACATTGGCCCAGTCTAGTCTAGTTATTTTCCTTTGTTTTTCATTTTTTTTCTCTCTTACTTTCTCTCTTACTCATCTAAGCATGCTGACTTGTCTTGGTAGCTTTCATTGATAAGTTTGCCAAACTGACAAATTTCCACATGATTATGTATTTTTTTTTATTTGGTGTTATCAAATTATCCATACTTCAACAGGACTAGTTCCATCTGCTTTACGTCTTTGGATTCCTCAGACCATGATAGAACCTCCTTAATAACAGTCTTAGTGACTAAGATATCAAGATGTGTTTAAACTGCAGCTATGAAATAGAAAGCACTTTACCCCATTAGTAATGAAAATTTAAATGGCAATTGGGGAGTAAACAGTCTTAAAATCTTTGCTTCTTTTTTCTTCCTCATTCTGGGTAAAGATCCTTCCTGTACACTTGTCTATGATCTGATGTAATACTGTATTAGTAGAACACATCAAAATAACTGTGAATCTACCTGTGCCACTTTGCTTCTCATTGAGGGCAAAGCCAAATGTTAATCATTCCTATTCACACCTGTCACAGTGCCTTGACAAGATATCAGTTGCGCCACAAATCTTTATTCTATTATTGTTAAACTGGTTGCTAATATAGTACTTTGATAATTTTCATACGGAAAGCAAATAGACATTGAGTAAGTGCCTGCAAGTGGGAGATAATTGCCAGATGTTCTGCACCTATCACCAAAGAATGTTATCAAACTCCATTGCCATTCTGGAGGGCATCAGAATCCATGAGGAAAGAGAACTGTAAACTCATAATTGGGGATCAGGGGGATGTGACTATATATCAAGTTAAATCTGAGCAGTAAGCAGCACACAAGAAGGTCGCTTACCTGTCTTAAAACTGCAGGGTTCACTGTTCACTGAAGAAGTTTGATAAGGACCATGAGGAGTAGGCATTATTTTCTGTGGTAGAATAGGAAGTTCATTTCAGGACATGGACACTGGATATCAAAAAGTAGAAAGGAATGAGAGGAAAGATGTTGTCATTCCTCAATAACTTAGGCTCTGGTTTCAAGCATATCAAGTGAGTGGAATGAGAACTTCAGGCAAAAGCTAAAGGGTGTTATCAGATACGACAATGAATTTGAATGTCTGAACTTAGTGAAAACAAATTGAAAGTTATGAAGAATTTATGGGCTGGGAAAAAGTCATTTTTGTGTCATATGAGGATGGATTCGGAAAGAAAAAAACCAAAGACTTTGAGACTATTTAGGTTAATGACAAGTTTCCCTGGTACATCAAAAACTGTAGGGCTGTGACTGGAACTGTCACAGTCTGGGTTCCTTGGCCTGGTTTCACTTCTGGTCTCCATGACCTTGTACAAGTTACTTAACTATTGGATCCTTTAGTTTTTTGTTTTTGTTTTTTTTTTTTATAAACAGGCATAAAATTAAACAGAGGGGTGTCATAAGCATTGATTGAACAACTACTTAACTACTTAATGTTGTTCATTATAATTCCTGTCTCATTCAAACATCATAAAAATTCTATGAGAAATGCAGTTTTCACACCCATTTTGTAGATATGAATATTATGACTTCTAGGATTTAAGTAACCATGATGGCTAAATTCTTTGTTTTTATATATTTACATATTAAAGGTACATAGAGCTAGTCACAAGGTAATTATTTACACAGAATTTATTATTTATTAACATCTCTTGCTGGAGTTTGAATTTTTTAGATTTTTTAAAATCACGCAATCATGAAGCTCTAGTTTTCTTTAGGATATTTTTGCTATGAAATTCTAAGACTGGGATGAAATTGAAACAACTACATGGCCTATATGGAAAAAAAAAAGAATCACACAAAAGTGTATAAATGGAAGCATTTGTCCATTGTTTTTGTTTACTGAGACAACCTTCGTCTTCTTGACCCAATGCTATATTTCTCCTATCATTCAAAGAGACATTCTGTAGACTCTTGGTTTTACAAAGTGGTCATGTTAATATATTTCACAGAGTTGAATATTTTATTTCACAAAGTTACATATATATCTTGTCTAGAAGGAAAAATATCATCATGTGGTTAAATCTTCACTTTCTGAAATGCCAACAGCCTAGAGAAGGCAAGCATTAGAACTTGTTTCAGATCATAGCATGTCTCCTGCGGAAGGTCTGATGTTTGTTCCTTTTTTAATAATGATAAGTGACACCATCTGACAGGCTAACAAATGTTGTCAGTGTCCCATTGCTCTTTTAAGACATGTAGTTCTTTGTCATAGTCATCCTCAGATGTGCATGATATCATTTGGTACAAAGTGAAATCCAAATTTTGGAGCCATCTATGTTTTTTCAAATGATTCATGGGTGAGGGTCATCATTTCTGATGTGAAAGCTATGGAAAACGACAATTTGGAAGTAGTTGTCTCAGTAAACAAGACCAATAGATTGTCAGGAATGTTGAAAAAGAACTGATGAAAAATGTACCTTGTTGTACAGCATGAAGGAAGCATCACCTGTGGGTAGGATCTGTCTTTTAATATGTCTCCTGGCCTTTAAAAAGAGAGGTTTAAAGTTTTAGACTTCCCCAGTATATATTGGTCCAAGAATCACAGTTTCACAGAATAAAAGGTGATTTTAATTTTCAGACTATCAATATATGTGTATAATAGGGTGAAGCAAAATGAGAAGCTCTTCAAAATTGGTGAATTATGTAAAAAAATCACATTCAACTTTTACTTAATATAATGTATTTTAATTCTCTTTTTGAATCCTAAATTACACATTTTTAATAAAACAGCTGCTTCTCATCAGTAACAACTTCTGTATACACTCATATACCATTGTGCCATCCAGGACATCTTGAGTAGATACTGAAGTCAAGCTGTAAAACCTCACCTGACCCTTGTGTACAATGATAAGCCATAGTTGACAATATATATATATCAAACATTGGCTGTTGATTAAAGATTATTAACTTCTTTCCATATATAGTTCTAAAACCTGATTTTACATGTAAGGGCAATGGTAAGTTACTTTTCTAATTAAAAATAAATCTAATATACGAAAAAAAATCTATAGTTCATTATTACAACCAGCCATTTACTTCTGATGAAATTGCCCCATAAAATAGATATAAAACCTCCTCTATCACTAAATTTAAATTACATGGTGAAATGTGGAAACCAACAATACTCAATAACTTGGAATGAGATTGAACCACAATGAGAAAGGTTGCTGACCAGCAGGTTGGCTAGTCCCATTAGTTTTGTAGTTGGCTAGTCCCATTAGTTTTAAGATTGCTGGTAAGTTCTCAAATAGGTCAGCATCCAAATATAGTTTTCAATTTTTAGTTGTTATTTTAAATTTATATCCACTCTAATATGGGCTAATATTTAATAACAATAACGTTTGAATTTTTGTGCACCAGTCACATAAAAATTGTTAATAAAGCACCAATCCAAACTCAATATATCTAGAATCTAGGTACAAATCATGTCATAATTTTATCTTATAACTTGCCTAATGTATTTGCTGGTAGAAGTCATTGGTATTACTATTTTGTGCAGTCAGGTCCACATCCAAATTAAAAGTTCATAAACTGCATGTATACCATCTACATATAGATCTGTAAATGTAGAAAAAATATATCTAAATATTCAAATTATAAATTTACAGGATTCATTGAGACTGTGGTGTTCAGTTATTTTCTTGTAAAATTAATAGAAAAATATGTTTTTATTTTGTTCATTAAACTCTTCATCATGCCTGTCTATATAATAAGTTCATGTTTTGAATTTTCAAGAAATATCTCGACCATGATTATTTCCAAAACTGTAAATAATCTTTGAAACATATGGACATTTTAGAATTATTATTATCTTAATAATATTAGAATACAAATATATTATTTCCATGTATTTATTTTCAATACTTTTTTATACTCTATTAGTTTAAAAGTAAATGTAAGACTTCCACGACATATCATTTTTGTAAAATCTACTGAATTTAAAAGTGTAATTCAAACTTGGAACTGTCAGGATGGATACACTTAAACAGCCTAAAATTGTCAAGTTATTTTGTAAAAAAAAATAACAGAGAGGAGCTGAAGGCAATTTTATTTTCCTATTATGAAAAGACCCATGATTCTTTTCTTACAGAGAAGCCATCAGTGCAAGTAATTAATAGATGGTGCTTTACTGACCAGGGTGCATTCTAATTCCCACCATGAGGCTACTGGCTCCTTTGTGCATTTGCAGAACTGTAATTGCATCAGAGGATTTAGACTTTGCTGATCTAGCAAAGTAATCATACCCCTTCAAGCAAGTGGGGATGGGAAAGTGGGAGGAGAGTACAACACCTGGGTGATATGGGCCCTGCCAAGCCTTGTGAGGAATGATGGATTAGGCAGAGCTTGACTGGAGTCCTGTCTGGAGTTTGGGACAGACATTGTTTCCTTTAAATTGCTATGTGAAATGTGACAATCAGCGAAGTAAATAAAACCAATCAGAGAAAATTCAAAAATAAGCAAACAAACAACAACCAAAAACACTCCCGTGATTAAAAAGGCAAAGTAGCTGCAAATTCCATTATTTTTTGAGAAGTGGTTTCAGCTGTTATTTTTTCTATTGATGGTATGCATGTGTAGCAAAATACATTTTGCATAAATTAATGTAATATTATATTTTTTAAAAAACTAGCCATAATCTGTAAACTATGATATCAATAACATTCCTTTGTATAAAGAAGCAGTTTGAAGATATTTACTGTCAAATAATTCTTTATAGATCTCACTGACTTTTTTCGTATGATGTATCTATTATGTTAAGCTCTATGCATATTCTTGGGTGTGATTGATTTCTCACATTTACTAAATTATTCATTTATTTATTTATGACTTATGTGTGTTTATGTGTGTACTATATATATATGGATACACACACTTATTTTTTTTACTTTGATATTTTCTCTTAACTCTTTCAAATTAGATTAATAGTTTTAGACTGTTTAAGAGTTTAAAACATAAGACAGATTTAATTAAAACTATTTGCAACAACATTTTACTATTTGGCCAGCCTTTCTCCCAGACACGTAACCAGTAAAACAGAGGTAAGACACCTTCAAGATATCAAAGAATTTTATAAACACCTGTTACTTTAACATTTGACACAACTGGACACAAAGAATAGGTGTCAGCCATCAGTTCCAGGTCCAGATATGGATAAGGATCTTATATGGATGCACAGATATACACATACACACAGTGTCTTGGACTTAATGATCATGTCTTTACAATATAAAGGCTTCTGAATCTTTATCTTTCTAGCCTTATCTTTCTCTTATATTAGCATACTCAAAGAATTAAGAAATTCCAGCCTAATCATAAGGGAATTACACAAAGATAGCAAGAACATTTCAGCATTGTTGTTTTGTTTGTGTGTGTTTGAAACTTCCAGTTCTGGCGCGCACACACACACACACACACACACACACACACACACACACACAATGTTCAGCTCAGGAAATTTCCCAAATAAATGAATCTTCATGATATGCTTCGAAAAGGTCAGAACTATTTAGAACTCTTTAAAAAATAATAGCTCCAAAACCTGGTAATTATTCCCAAGATTGCCAAACACAAAACAAATGGATCTAGAGGATTCTTATTATTTACATAGTGATTAAAAAATCATTGGTACCTATAAAAAGTTAAAGCTTTTAAAAGTTAAAAATTTTTATGAATGAAGTCAAGACTGCTGACCACTACCTCTCTCCTGGCTTCTATTTGCTCCAAAGTATGAGAATGTGTTTTCTTCAAACAACATCATAAACTAGGCTCCATATAATTATTTGAATATTTTCGATTATGAAGCAATACAGTATATTTATGATTTAGTACAAAGAAATAAAAGAAATTTGTTTGGTACCACAATTTGATGCAATAATACATTCTCTTTAGATATTGAAACTAGTAGTTAGTTGGTCAGTTAATCCAAAATATCTTTAAGACAGTAGATTATAAAGTGATGTGTGTGTGTGTGTGTGTGTGTGTGTGTATGATACATTTTATTTTAACTCAAACTATAAAAGATTTCTCTTGTTTCAGGAGTAAAGACTCTGAATGATTACTGGTTGTATTTTGCTTAAAAAATTCTTAATTTATGGTCTGTGTATTTTTAAGTGTTTATTTCTTTACAGAAAAGTAAGAATATAAACACTTGTAAAATCATATAGGAAGAAAATTCTTTTGGATATTTATAAGTTCCTTTTTTAACTACAGAAAGAATATGCTTTTAGGTGGGAAAGATGGTAGAATGAGATGGACATCACTACCCTAAATACAAGTATGCAGACACAAATGGTGTGACTCTACTTTGTGTACAACAGAGAAATGAAAATTTATGCTCTATTTGTGTAATCTGAATTGTAATGCATTTTGCTGTCATATATAACAAATTAAAATTTAAAAAAGAAATTAACAAATAAAGAAAGTATGCTTTTGTATAGGCATCTCAATATGTTTAAATTTAACTCTTTACCAAAAATATATTTTTGTACTCATAGATGCATTGCATAAGACATAATTAAATAATGTAATGATAAGTAGTACAACTGACCTAAGTAAGCTTAAGTTTTTGTTTACCTCAGGCACTATATGAACATAAAATACCGAGAATGAGGACAGACACAGGCACAGCTGCCCCTAGATAGGTGTAAAATTCACCTAGCCACAGCACACGTACAAGGTTGGAGTCTAAGAAGAGGACTATTTTTGAAACATTTATAGAACTTCTATGACATGATTTTGAGCCTAGGATCTCAATAGAATATTCATATTGGTAAGAAGTTCTTTGCTTGGAAATCTCATAAGTAAACTGGACTACTTAAAGAAGTTTAACACCCTGAACTTTTCTTATAATAGTAGTTATCAGTCACTTTGAAAGTATTGTCTAACTTCCAATGGAGTGAAACAGTGTGTCATGGGAGATAAAGACTGGCAGTGTCACGCAGCAATGTAGTATCATGCTGAGGACTCCATAAAGTAGAAAAAAACCTTATTCCTTAAAAAATGTTGTTAGCTGCTATTTTTGTTGTTTCACCAACTTATAATGAGCCTATTGAAAAGACATGTCATGATGAGTTCATGGAATTAAAACCAATCATACTTGAAATTAAAATGAAGTACATATGTACATCTGTGTACATTAAAAACTTGTACATATAAACACATATGATCTACATAAGAAGTATTACATGTGAATATGTATTTTAATATCATCTTGGAAATAATGTCATAGTGGTCCAAAGCTTGGACTCTAGACAAATAAAGCATCTTGATCATTTAACAGCCATATAACCTTGGTCAAGTTAACCTCTCTCTGCCTCAGTCTTCTCATTTTTAAAGTGTAGATAATATTTCCCAACACATAATATTGCCTACCCTCATTAAATAATCTCATGTTTTCAAAATGCCTGGAAAAATCCTATAAGTAGTAGTAGTACTGCTTACAATTATTTGTGCATATGGATAAAGAAATCATGTATAAAATTTAGCAGTGTTTGCAATGCTTTCAATTTTCAAGTTAAAAGTATGAAATGTGTTTTATAGCTTGACAGAATTTATCATTTTGAACCTGTACCAGTTATCTCTCTTGCATTAATAGAGTCTATGGTAGAACTCCTATAGCTGATAGAGAGTATCATATCTTATTGCATTCACCCATGGACTGCTCCAGTCACCTTCTGTCAACAGGAAAACAAACATTATGAATACCCTTTTTCAGAAAAGCATTTCCATATCTATGTTTAATTCAATAACATGGTTACTATATAGGACACAGAAGACATGGTATTTACCATGCCCAAAATTGTAAGCCTCATGACAAATTCTAAAATATGTCTGCAGCCATCTGAAATGGTATTTTCTTGTATTCCAAGTTGCAATTTCTGATATAAGTCACCGCCACAGTGACTGTCAGTACATGGTAGTGATCTTGATAACATTTCTGCTTTCATTTCAACTCTTGATTGGCCTTTAGCAGTCAGAGTAAGTGAGGCTGTCATTTCATCTTCCATCCATATGAAATTGAATTTTATGAAAGAGACATCATGTAGAGTTTGAGAGGTTTGATTGACATCTTCCATATAGCTACCTTGCTCTAGTCAAAGAAAAAGTGGCCTGAAGCCTTTCCTGGTGTTGTGGTTTGAGGAGGGAAAGAGCAGATGGGAGGGAGAGGAGATGGAGAAGACACCAGCATGCAGGTCACTATGACATTCCCGTCTGTTCCCAACTACAGAATACATGCTTTCCTCTATAAGCCTGTTAAATGTCTGCTAAACAGGGCAGACACCAGCATGTCTGTTGATGGCAATGATGCTAATAATTCACTGCTTCAAATAAGGAGAGGGAAGCTATGGGAGGAGAATAGGAGTATTCATGTGACATTTTACCTTGTTGGAATTCATGAAATCAAAATTTATACAAAGGCACACAAATATTTATTAAGACAAAAACTGAAAGCTAGCTGTGTATTGCTTCTCTGATAATGATACATAAGGCATATTTTTGGACTCCATATAAGCTTTTCAGAAAAAAATCTGCATTTTTACCTAGTTGACAAGTTTCAAATTCTCCAGATGGCAGCTTTAATATGTTTAATATGATTGTGCTGTTAAAAAATAGCAATAGCGTTTTCTCTAGAGAAAGCTATTTGCTATGAGAAAGCAATAGCATATGATACATGAAAATAAGAACACTGCAAGCTATTTTTGCTGTTTGGCTTTTATTGAGCTCTCAATGAATACAAAATCAGTAATGAACAAGTAGTTGTTGCTGATGATGAGCTTATTCTACCCAATTTCTAAAGAACCCTATTAAAATGTAGTCAGCCCTTTCTTCTTTTCTGTGTCTTGGTAATATTAACCACATAACAAAGAAATCAAAAATGATAAATTCATGAATAAGGATTCATATCAGATATTAGTATAACTTATAGTAATATTGAATTCTTTCAGGTTACATGATGATGTGACCATGGCATTGTTCATTCCATTCCCATTTCTCACTAAGGCCTGGGATAATGTCTTACATTGTTCAGTACTTACAATATTCCATAAATGCTTCTAGAGTATGTGATCTTAAAGTCCATATTGACTGTTTTCTGGGAATTAGGTATTTACTTTTTTGTTTTCAATATTTAAATCATTTATACATTAGCTCAGTCTTGATGTAATTAAGACTTTATTGTGAAGATTCTAGAAATCCAAGGTCAAATAGATGTATTACACTTTCTAACCTGTCATGTGCTCTGAGTGAGCCATGAAAACTATCTAGAGCAGCTGTCATTTTGATGTGCTCTGGTTCTTCAGGGAAGTTAGATTTCCACTGAGTAAAATTATAGACTCTGTGGAGAAATCAAAACAGTGATCCATCTTCCAAGAGGACCTGCACTGTGATCTTTTTAGCTCATTTCACATAAGTATATGGAGACTTTAAACTTAATAAATGAGACGTAGGCTATGAAGGTTTGAAACTACTTTTCAGCACAACTCCTGAAAAATGTCATTTTGTTGTGACTTCCCAGGAATATTATTCTATTAACTGCATTGATAGCAGAAACTTTCAGTTCATGTTTTTCAAAAAATGTTCTGTTCTGTGAACTCATCTGTACTGTGAATTGCAAAATTTGTAGTAATAGAGAAATAGTAATAAGTATGCTTACTTTATAAGGTTTATAATGATTCTGTGAATGTGAAAACCATAAAGTTATACATAAAAGTAGATACCAGTTATTATATCTCTGATCTTTTATCTTATCTAAGAACAAAGAGTCTCTAATATTTAATTGATTAATGAATTTGGAAGGGTTAGGATTCGGGTAGAGATTCTTAAAAATTATGGATCAACACCAATAGAATCCTTCCATGTTCAGCTGTTAATGGATTATGGCTAAAAATAAGAATGGCCAAGGTTTGATCTCAGTTCTGCAATCATGATCTCATATACATTAGCCTCTGTGAGCATCAATTTAACTCATGGGTAAAAATAAATAAAATGATAAGTAAACCTTGTATATGAGTTGATTTCAAAGTTATAATTAGCTTAACACAGTAAAATCCTTATGTTTCATAACTACTCAACAAATTTTATTAACTGTCATATCAGTACCCAGACACACTCTTTATTCTGTCAGAGCACACAGATTTGGGATAAAGTGTTACTAAGAGAAAAATCTAAACGTTTTTATAAACACTTCTGAAAGTCAAGTAACATTTACTGATTGTATGCACACATATGTTTATAAACTTTGGCCTGTGAACATGAAGATCAAGGGTGAAGAATTCATACTTACTTACTTGGTAAGTTCAACAGCGAACAATGCCCTTGTGTAAACTTATTGTGTTACTTTTTAGAAGACTTTTCTATTTTTTAAAAAAACTAGTATAATATGCTAGTCATCAGCTTGTCTTTTTATAGCATGAGTGTTGACTATGAAATTGTTATAAATTACTATGCAAAATGAACAGCTGTGAGAAATAATAAATGATTTTGTTATCAAAACAGCTAGGATATTAGTGACATATTTAGAATTACATATAAATGAAAATAGTAGCAAAAAGTGGGGGAAAGACTAAAATTAACTATTTGACACATTGCATCTTTAAATAGACCTATTAATTCTATTCAATACAAACACCATGTACAATGCAGCAGTAATAAAACTTTTAAGAAAATGTACTTATGTAACAAACTTAAGTACTTGATTCCTTTGAATTTATGCAAATCATTACTAGTGTTTTCTTGGAAACTTTTCTTGTGATTAACTATTCGATGGCAGATTTTAAAAAAATGTTGATTTTATCACAGTTGAGAGGTATACAGAGAAAAGATGGAAATGGAGGAAACAAGGAGGGTTGAAGCCTATTCTTTTGTCATTGTACTACAGTATACTTGATTCACAATATGTTAAATCAAACAAGGACACATTCATCAAACAAGTCTCCCTCCACGCAAATTAGTAACAACCACTTCGGAAAGCAGTATGGAGATTTCTCAAAAGACTAGGATTGGGACCAGCATATGACCCAGCTATCAAACTCCTTCGTTATTTATCTGAAAATACTAATCTCAGTACACTATAAACACATCAATGTTTAAAGAAACATAATTGACAGAAGACAAATCATGGAACCAGCCATGGTACCTGTCCACAGATGAATGAATAAAGAAAAGAAAATATGGTATATATACACAACGAAGTTAGCCATGAAGAAGAATGAAATCATGGCATCTGCTGGTAAGTGGCTGGAACTGGAGAACATCATGCTAAGCCGGACCGAGAAAGTCAAGGATCGAATGTTTTCTTTGATATGCACTAGCCAGACCAACATAAGGACAAAAAAGTGGATGGAGCATCCCAAAAAAATAGAAGGTATATCAGTGGAATTAAGGAAAAGAATTGAAGCAGGAGGGGGAGAGAAAGAGGAAAAGGGGGAACTGATAAATTGACCAAATTATGCTATGTATATATATATATGAATATACCACAGTGAGTTCAATTTCTATGTATAGCTATAAAACAGTAATTAAAAAAACAAATAAATACAAACAAGAGCAGTGGAGCAGAGTAAGGTAAGAAGGGATAAGGAAGAAAGGAGGGGAAAAGGAGGCACCAGGGTCTAAAATGGAGAAAATTATATTCCATTTATATATGATTGTTTCAAAATGAACCCCAATGTTATATATAACTATTATGCACTAATAAAGCATATATACCATATATTATATAAGTACATCTCTTTCAGCTGTGACAGTATCTGAAAGTTCAGATTTCAGAAGGGGACTGGAGACACTGGAAGGGGAAGAGATACAGTCAGGAGAACTAGAGTGCCCATATATAAGTTTAATTTCAATTTATAATTTAACATGAAAAACTTCATTTCATTATTCTCTCTCTTTAATAACATGATTTTAAGGCAAGGAAATAACATTTTATGACTAGAGAATCAGAAGCCTACTTGTTTTCTTGCAAAAGCTATGTTTAAAGATTTATGTCATTTTATTTGTCTTAAACACAAGTTAAAATTTAAGAACATAAAATTATGGTACAATTTGAGAGGAAAATTAATTTAGAGGTTTTAATTATTAGCAAAACCTGATGTCTCAAAGACACTGATTCAGGCTCCTACTAGTAGAGAAAAGTTACTGTAATTATTTTAGACTTTAGAAAAATGATACTTATATACAGGTATTAAAGTTGAATGACAATAAAAACATAGGCAATGCAAAGATTTCTCATTTACTGTGCAAATATTTGAAGCAAACTTGTTTCACACTAAATACTCTCCTAAGAGGACAAACTTAGTTTAACAAATTATTTACTTAGTTGGGCCTTGTTTTGTCATGAGTAAATTGAGGAGTGTAAAGTCTCTTCCAGCTTGAAAATCAACAAATTTGTTTATTTGGAAGATGTTGCACACTTGCTTTTGTTAAGCAATTATTTCCACTGAAACTAAAAGTACTTTTAAGAAAGGTTTTCAAAATTTTTTTAGCTAAAGTGTATTCTATTATATTAAAAACCACTATTAATATTCACATTTACTATAGTGTACAAAATAAAGGGGCAATTTTTATTTTTTCAAGTTCATTCATATGTGTGTGTAATATATATGTATGTATGTATATATATAGAGATAGATAGATAGATAGATAGATAGATAGATGGACAGATATAAAATTACTAACACCTGACATAACATTTAGGATTTTGCAGACTGAATTGTCCCAGAATTTTCATTTTGGGAAATTTAGCCTGTAGACATATACATACAAGGTTACTTAAGGCACTCATGGCCATTAATAGCCAAAAATTAGAAACAAATTTAATATTTAATGCTTAAAATGAAATGGAATGCTTTCCTAATAATGATATGATGAGGTACATCTATGAATGGAGGATGTGGTAACATGGAAAAACTTCATGACTCATCATTAAATGAGAAATACAAGGTAAAAAGTTAGATCTACATTGCCATCTCATTCATGTAAATAAAAAATGATATAAATGTTTTTCCACATATATGATAATTGTATGTCTATATCCTGACATGTACATAAAATATTGTATTGAAAATCTATATGTTAGCACAGGTTGGCTTTGGGGAAGAAGAATGAGAATTGTTGGCCTCTTCACAGTTTATTATAGTATTTAAATAAAATTTTTGTCACATTTACCATTTGATGCAGTACAACTCTTGCAATAATGTTAGAGAAAGAGAGAGATGCAAATTGAATTATAGACCAGTTAATAGGTGCAAAAAAGAGAAAATTTTATTTTGCTTGAATTTTATAGATAAGATTTAGCACAAGTGAAAATGTGCTAATAGTATACCATTCAAAGTACAGATTTCACCAGGTATAAAAGGATAATGACAAAAGCATATCGACAAAAACTGTCAATATAATTAGTCACATTCATGAATAAAAGGAAAGAATGATGTGATTATATCAATAGATGCAGAAATAGTAATTGATAAAGATTAGACCCTACTTGTGTTAAGAATAAAATCTTCGTAAAAGTAGTAATTGAAGGGTACAGAATTCTTTGTGGTAGGAAAGAATTGAAAGTAATAAATTACACTGTTATAATAGGATACTCTGTGGAAGGCACAAGGAACCAAAATTTTTATATAATGAAATAGATAAGAATTAAAAATGCTTATACCATATTTTTAAATAAAATGAACATAGAGACATAAACAACAACAGTGTACTTTTTCAAGGCCATATACCTACATTTATATATCAGGTGTCTTGAAGGAAGTCAGGTAAAATACATTAGATAGTTCTGCGGGCAAAACCAGAGTAACACTGAGAACATGAGTTGAAGGACAAATGAAACGGAAACAGAAAAAAAAAAAAAAGAAACATGAGCTCTGACTCTATCAAAGATGAGATAATGAGATATTGAACTACTATGATCACAGATGTTGTCTACACTATTCCAAAAATAAATAAATAAGATAATAAAATAGTATATATTTTGTCACCAGCATAGTGTTTAACATAACCTATGAAAGCTTCTTGTTTCGGATGTGAACAAAGTAGACAAAGTAGAGGAATATCACAGGGGCCAGGCATGGAAGTCTACATTCCTGTTCTGCCACTTACCAGTTTTTCAACTTCAAGCTAATTATTTAGCCATAGCACATTTTGGTTTCCTTAATCTAAAAAATAGGGCAATCATATTTACCTCCCTGAGTATCTACATGACTGAGGAAGAGTACATAAATGCCTAGCACACAGTAGGGTTTTTTTTCTTTCCCTACCCAAAAGCCTCCCGTATAGTTAATATTCTTCCTATTGGAAGAAAATCTTAGGAAAGACTGAATTACTTTTAAATTGTTCCCTTTATACTCTTTAAATTTTTCAGAATATCTTCCTAGTCTGAGCTCTAAATGGCAGAACCTGTGATAAAGCTACTATGATGGACGATAGGACCAATAAAAAAGTGGGGGGGGGCAACAGAAATATTTTATGCAAAAGATTATACATGAACTTATTCAATGTCTGCATAATCTCATAAGAAACTGTTAGTTCTTTCATAAAAAGAGCCTGATGAATGTTGTTAGAATTTCATTTTAGCCTTGCAAACTTAGCAAAATACATTATCATCTATGTATTTTTTATAATTAAGGATGCTACTGCTACTTTCTTCCATAATTGGTGCATTTATTGAGAAATTTCCCACTGTTTGACTGATGTGCTTCATCCTCTGTACTTTTTCCCTGCTGTGTCCCCACAGTTATGATGCTCGAAATTTATAAGGTTTAGATTTTTCTTCCTGTTGTTTTACATTGCTGTTTGCTGTTTATTCATAGGATAAGGGAGAAGAAGGTTATAAGTTTTATTGAGCTTTTATATAAATGATTAGCAAAAGTGCTCTCAGAATGACTACTTAGTTTTAGGTACCACCTATGGATTCCAGCAAGGCACATGCCATACTGCCTAATGTCACAAATAAGTCTCATTTATGCCAAGTGTTGACTATATGAACTAGTTGAGGGGGTGTTTCAGCTTCCTTGAAGACAGTTCAAGGTTAATAAGAGTTATTGTTAAGTTATATGACAGTCTGTGGGTAGTAACCAGTAAGAACATTGGATTCGATTATGAGGATGCTTGTGAGAATCATGGATTTGACATATGCTTGGGAGATTACTTTCTTAAATTACTGCCATGATGCAGTGAAAATGAAGATTTGACCAGGTTGGACTGCAACTGTCATAGCCATTACATGGTACATGGTGTGCCTTAGGAAAGTGAGGTGTTATGCAAACAGTTGTCATGGATTTATTTTCTCTTCAATGCCTGGTGAGAAAATGTGCTGCTCAGCTAAAGAACTGTAGTGGGAATAATGATCATCCAAGAAGTCTTCAAACTGAGCTACAGGTATTTAATTTAAAAGCACATGGACTGTTTGGAATGTTAATATTTCCTTCCGAACAGAAATATCATTAAAGCATAGTGATGTTAGAAATTTAGGGATTTTAAAAGCATCCTTTTTCTTTAGAACTTGGCTGAAAATTTTCACTGAATCTTGGTCTGGAACATCAAGTCCTTTTACAACTCTCTGAATAGACAGCTTATTACCATTCTACCTGAGGGCAGGCAAGAAGAAAAAAGCCCACAACCTGCTTTGTTAGATCTGATGAGAAACCTCCCAACTATCCATGCTCACTTTGCAATATATGATGACATTTCTGGATGGCTGACCTATCTCAGGTTGCTGTTGTTGCTTGGTTTCTTGGAAGGTGTCATTTTCCTGTTCTCACTTATTGGATTTTTTACATAGGTTTTAATTATAAATTGGGAGTGTAGATAAAAGTAGCATAATCTGGAGCAGGAGCCTTACTTTTATAACAATGAAAATAAGGTTTCTATATTTTGTTTTCAATCATTCTAATTTCCTTTTGCAGCCCTTCTTCTACCCTGTTACCTTGGGCAATTGGGTATGTCCAAAAGTTATGTTTGATTTATTTACATTTTAACATTACTGGGGCTAGAAGGACCCAGCACACCTACCTGAAGTTCTACACTTTACAAATTATGAGTAAGACACCAAGAGAAGGGAAATGACTCACATAGGCTGCTGCATCTGTCTAGAGGCAGGTCTACATAGAGAATCCAAGTGTCTCGTTAGAGAGCTCCTTTTTCTCTATATAAAATGCCCTTGTTCTGTTCCCAACTTATATAGTGACATTTGAGCAGATCCTATCAACATGCCCTTCGTGTGGACTTCCCTGACTTGCTGGTTGATGACTTCAAGTGTTTGACAGTGCACCTGACAACGTAATTTATCCTGTGACTGCACAGATGACATCTTGTGAATACTGCTTGATGCCTCCACAGAATCATCCCTGAAAGGATTGTGTCTGTCTGTGGATCAACACTGACACAGTCTTCCTTTGAAGTGTACCTGAAAATGTCATTCTTACTGTTAAAGACAAACGACAGATATCATAACAGAGTTCTAGTTGCTAATTATATAACATCAGTGTGATCCTGTTTTCTCTCACCACTGTGATGTTTGTCCATGTGCTGATCTGTCTGTCCTGTTTTGCTATTCTAGGTTTGTGTGCTGGAGAGACAAATATTCGACTTTCTTGGATATCAGTGGGCACCTATCCTGGCAAATTTTGTACATATTATTATTGTCATCCTTGGTTTATTTGGAACTATTCAATATAGACCTCGCTACATAACAGGAGTAAGTACCCTTACTGCCTTCTTATAACTTATTGAAATAGAGAAAGATGTGAAAACTATAGATATCTTCATAAATGATGTGTATACCTTCTCTGAAGAATATGTACCTCTTGTCTTGAGTATTGTGTGTTTATTTACATAGTCTCAGACTACATCAACAGTAATTGAAAATGCAATTTTAAAGCACTCGGTAGTGAATGCAGACAGATTGCATTTTCATTAACTCTATTTTCAGCAAAGATTCTACTGTATTTGCAATCAGAAGTGTGACCCTTTATTTTCAAATTATAAATTCATACCCTCTGAAACGACAGATTTTAATGGGAATTTTTCTTTTTTAAAATAATCCCATCCTATAAATTGAATGAAGATAGTTTAAAATCAACACATAAAAAATACTCTATTGATTTGATAACATCAATACACATAATAGTTAATATTTGAAATGCTTGAAAGCCAGAATATTCTGGATCATTGTCTCTGTGTTCTCTCTAGTTCTCTTTTGGACTCAGCAGAAGTCTTTTACATTCCCACTCAAGTTAAACTCACTTAACATGAAAGTGAAATTCAACTGGGTTGCAGTTTCCATGGGAACTATAACTTTGTTGTTTGCTTTATTTTTTATTCTTCATATTTGACTCAGATCTCAGCAATTGCTCTTCATTAATATAGAGTTTCCTTTTTTTCTAAGTTTCAACATTTTTCTACTTCTGTTTTTGACAAAGAAAAATTCTGTAGGTATTCATTTTAAATCATACAGCAAGTTTGTGGTAAAATATATATATATATATATTAGTACAGCTGAAGTTCTGCCTTATTCAACACAAACCAACAGGTTTTCTCAGGTTTCATGAAGCCTGCTTCTCATAAAACTTGCCCTCCTATGAACTGTTCTCACTGTCATCCGGAATGCAGATGAAGTTCCCTAGTACTGAGACAAACAGTAGAACCAAGGGTTGCACTGTTACACTCCTTAGAAATGAGAAATCCATAGTCCTCCCTTCTAGGTGCATGCCCAGAGATGAGGGTACGTCACCTGGGAGGCCAGGTTGCCATCTAAATCTTGTAGAAAGTGAACAAGTCCTATTGCCTTGGAAAATCTTTCAGTATATAAGCTGATAGTCTTGTCCATTTCTTTCTTTTCTTTTTCATACCAGGGATTAAACCTAGGGCACTAAACCACCAAGTCACTCTCCAACACTTTTTTATATTATATTTAGAGACAGGGTCTCACTGTGTTGCTTAGAGTCTCAATAAATTGCTGAGGCTGACTTTGTTTCCACAATCCTTCTGTCTTAGCTTCCCAAGCTGCTGGGATTAAAAGTGTGCACCACTCTACTTGGCCCATTTTCTTGTATGAATTGCAGTTTGATCCAGGTTAGGAAGGACAGCATGTTGGTAGGGAGTAGGTCAGGTGAAGTCATAATACCTGAGTTGAAATTTTGGATCTACCAAAAGTCTGTGTGGCTTTGGACAATTTCATTTCATCAATCTTTAATATTCTGATCTTTGAAATGAAAGTAATAACTATAGTGTCTCGTTGTGCTTTAATTAGTTGATGAATTGATGTAGTAGCCATTAATGAAAAATTCCTTAACCTACCTTTCCTCTTTCATCAGACTTTGTGACTCCTTCGTGAATTTAGTCTTACAAATAATGTTGTTCTTAGTATCACTATATTTATTTCTGATGAAGTGCTTGGAATAAAAATCTAGATGCAGGCCCAAAAGTTTTAACAGTTTAAAAACTCAGAGATCAGTTTTGAGGAATAAGTACAATGTTCTATGCAATATTCTTATAAGAATGCTTGGTATTTAAAGATGTTCAATAAATATTAGGTATAATATTTTTCTTATTACTATTTGAAAATAATACCAAAATGTATAACATAGCAAAAAGCTAGAAGGAAATTTAAAACAGATCAAAGTCTTTCAGATATTGGTTGAATTTTTTCTGTCCTTTTATTACTAGAACATACAACTTTTTAAAAAATTGTGGGATTCTATGTTTCGAATTGTAATCACTTTTCTTTAAGATAAAATTTGTTCTAGTTGTGTTTATTAGACACAATTTGAAATCCTCCTGGGGTTCTATAGGAAGGATGTGTCTTCAGGCTACACCCATGATTTGATCTTTTCTTATGGAAAGCACTCTAAGCTTTTTTTTTTTTTTTTTTTTTTTTTGAGACAGTGTTTAACTTTGGGAATCTTTTGCTAGCTGGAGATGCTGTAAATGCAAAACTTTTATATTCCAATTAAGCAAATTGGAAATAGAAGCTCTACATTTTTCTTGAAAAGCCATTCTTTCGTTATCTTATCTCTCTCTTACAATATTATGTTATATGTGGCTGAAAGTTGACAAGTAGCAGCAGTATCAACTGCTAGATATATCATCTGTCTTTCCAATTATTTCAGACCATCACCAAGATAATCTTTCTAATTATCACAAGTGGTCTACCCTCCATCCATGGAAAATCATCTCCCCACTATTCTTTCTATCTACACTAACATTTGGCCTCTACCTGACAGCTTTTCTCAAAACTAATACTGTGTCTTTTGGGTTTGTGTTACAATGCACTCAGTTTCTTGTAACGATTTCTATTCTAGTTATCTATTTCTATGTAACCTTCATGATTGAAGGCCAAAAGTGGATTTGGGAAAATAATAAATTTGTCATAAAAAATGGTATTAATAATTTCAGTTTGTCTAGAGATGACAAAAGGACTTACAGTTAAAAGAATATTAAATGGAATCATAAATGATAGATATTCTACTCAGTGAAGGATCTGGTTGTAGAAGAAAAATCTGTGATTGGACCATGTGGTAGCTGAAGATAATGTATTGCTGCAGTCAAGAAATTTCTTCAGGCTTTCTATGCATTGGAGACTTAGATATGAACAATGAAATATATTTCACTCTCTTCTGAAATATAGGCTTTCATTATTTGTATATTTGACATTTTATATTTTTGGAAAAGGATTCATGACTAAAAGTTTTTATTAACATTTTGTATATTTCCTTCAAGTATATATACAAATGAAACATCTGATAATGATAAATGTTCTGATATGAATAGTCATTTTAGTTTAATATTATATGACACAAATTTGAAATGAATATGACTATTCCAGTGTTTGTTTAACCTTGTACTTTAATGTTGTAAATTATGCTATTTCCATTTTTTTCTTTTATGAATTTCTTATAATCATCACAAAATGCTCTTCTCTTCACTTGTTTTTCTGCATGAGAAGTCTGTAGGCATAAAAATAATATGAACAATTTTATGTTCTTATTACATAATTGACAACCCCCTATCCAAAATTATTGTACTGAACTGTTCTCCCATGATTGTGCTGCATTCTTGCTAACCCAGAATACTATCTATTCTCAAATTTGATAGAGGAAAGAATTGTCCCCTTTGTTTGGAGTTGTATTTCTTATCTTTAGAAAGTTGGAATTTTTCATATATTTATTGCTATTTTAGTTTATTTTTTAAGAGATTGTTTTGGATGTACTTCTTTCTTCCTCTATACTCTTACTGTATATATTAATGATTGATGTGCATATGTATATAATTACATAAAATATGTAACATAGTGTGCATATTACATATTTAGAATGAAATGGAAATATTATCCCTTTAAAGATTATAAGGTTTTATTTTGATATTTATTATTATCATCTAATTAAAATTAAATCCTTTTTCTCTTGATTATATTTTCTGTTACTTTTTTCCTTGGAGGGGATACCAGGGATTGAACCTAGGGGCACTCAACCACTGAGCCACATCCCCAGTCCCCCTTTTTTTTAATTTAGAGACAGGGTATCACAGAATTGCTTAGCACCTCAGTGTTGCTGAGGCTTGCATTGAATTCACAACCCTCCTGCCTCAGCCTATAAGCCACTGGAATTAGAGATGTGCACCACCACATCTGGCCTATTTTCTCTTACTTTTGAAGATGATTAAAATCAAAAACTATTTTGTAAAAACTAGGCTTTTTACTAAAACAAAAGATAGATGTCCAGAAAAAAAATATAAGAACAAAGTACTTCTTTCAAATTTTGCTTTTTGTAAAAAGTTTCAAATTATTGATGGAAATTTTTGTTCTGTTTAATGACTCCCCCCTCAAAAAATGTGGTATTCTCTGAAATACTGAGTACAGTAGTAACAATAAGCAGAGGATTGGTAATGACTTGTTTCCTCTAATAATTTTCCTTTTGATAGAAGAAAAGAAGAAAATTTAAAAACAGCTTATTGTTATAAGGATTAGGTATCCTTTGAGGGCCTCTGGCAATTTGAGGAGTATAATATGTTTGAGGGAAGCAAAACAGGTGATTTCAGTTCCAAGTAATGAAATTCTGAAGCCTGAATCCACAGAGAAAATCTGTAATGTCTAATTCTTGACAAAGTCAAGTCCCAAAATTAACTTGGGTGAAATAATTCATACACACACACACACACACACACACACACACACTCGCATATATCTATTCAAACACATATACATATATTTATGTGTATGTATATATATGTGTATGTATATGTGTATATAAATATTATATGTATGTATATATAATGACTTTGTTGATATATTATATGTTATATATATGTTATATTTATAACACAAAACATTATTTTGTGTTATAAATATAATTTTCTAATGTGTCTTTATTGAGCTAAAGACACTGGCAAGGAGAATGTGATTTGGTATATCCAGTGCTTATTAATTAATTACAAAATATGTTAATTTGTTGTAATGCTTTAAATTGTCAAAAATAACCCGAGGAATATGTAAGTTCCTCTGCCAAAGGCACAACAACTTTCTTTGTAATAATGCCAAAGGGAATGTTGCTGTAGCACTCAAAAGATTCCTTCTCTCCTTCCTTCTAGATAATCTCATTCCCCAAACTGGAAATGAATTCAATAATAACTAAAAGTCCATTATTCAAATTTCAGAAAATTAGCAAAGAGTATAATATAATAGAATCACATTTACATTTATGAAAATTTTTTCAATTCCATTATCAATTCTCTTATATATATTTCTGAATAAATTCTATACACGTCACATTATCCCTGTACAACTTTTGTCCAAATTCATAACTAGGAAATAGGTAGGTAGGCTATGGCGCAGTCCTCTTGACTGCCCATGAGCTTGTAACAGTCCACAGTCTATCTGATAAATGAAAACAAAACAAAACAAAAAATTTTGTTTAGTTTTGGGTAATTTTAAAATTCAGTATGGCATTTGCAGTTTAGAAAAAATTTTAGATTTCAAGTTGTGGTCTGCCAATCCTAAAGTAAAGTTATAGTTTTGTCTCTGTGTTTAATTGTAAATGACATCACGAATGAAGAATAGAAAACCCTAGTGACATTTTTGTGAGAGATCAATATCACAGGGCCTTCAATACTACATAATTATAATAGTATTTTTCTTTTCTTTTGGTAATAATTTATCAAAAAGTATGATATCTAATAACACAATTTATTAGATAAATTGGAAACATTGGGGTTAGTTTCTACTTTTGTTACTAAAAAAATCATGAGTTTAAAATAATGTGGTTAAAGCTGATTTGATAAAGCAGGGCTGTGATGGTTAGAATGAGAGTCCAATATTCATGAATCTCCATCCTTTGTGTTGCAAGAATAACCAACTATGACTACATCATAATATCCCTACTTGCTCCTTTAAAAATAACAACAGAATTGAATACTCCATTATTCAATGTATTAAAGCTTTAAATAGTAATTTCTCATTATTGCTGGACATTAAACATCTGTTATCAAATTTGTGCCACTTAAAAAAATAACTACTAGATTTCTTTTTAATATGTTGCATGTGTGTACCATTGAGTATTGATTTATAATTTCACAAACATCCTCCTTAAGCCCAGTAAGGCAAGGTCAGTTTCAGACATGATGCCACCTGTTTTGACTTCCTTAAAATTGCTCTTCTTCCTTAATGTTGCTCTTTTAGAGCCAGCCTACTGAAAAAGGAGCCCCCTGCCATCTTGGGCCAGGCGTGGAACTACATTGTAGCTGGAGCACCAAAAGAAAAAACCAAGACCCTTTTTCTAAAAATATTTTCATATGGCAATTTGGAAAATTTACAGACACCTTAGTGAGTCTGTAAAAGCAATGTTTTATACATAATTAGCAAGGGGAGGAAAAATCCCTTAATTTTTTGGGATGTAGTATTTGTAGATAATGAGACATGATTTTATTCTTAATTGCTCGTGGAACTCTCATCTACATGGAAAATCCAAATAACCACTGTAAATGGGAAGTATTCTTATGCCTAGTTTCCAGAGCACATGCTTTTCTAACTCTAATAATGTCACGTCCCAAAATATATTTGCACTCCTCCAAGTCATTTTTAGGAAGCCATTAATCTATGTTCAAGTGTGTTTTGCCACTTTCATTCAATTTTTCTAGGAGAGTAAAATACCTAAAAGAAAACTTACTGCAGCTAAAGCATTAAAAATGCACACTTTCGATATTCAAGACAGAAAATCAATGTAGATTAGAGATGAAGAGACTTGAGATAGTAGTAAATTAACACTACTTCTAATGACTTAGAGTAGTTGTGAAAATAAGCATTTTCCCATAAGCCTAGCAGGGGGGAAAAGAAAACCATCATTACAAGTTTAATGGATTTAGCCTGTAGTCCTAAAATAAATGAAATAATGCTACATTGTGAATGCAATTTATTCTCAAAAGAATGTGTACCCTTGAGGAAATACCAGTCATTTATTCTACAAGAAGATACTTTGTGCTCTCATTTTGGTGTGAGGCTGTGATTAAAGATTTATATAATGTGATATCTATAAATAACTGCATTTTGACAATTCAAATTCATATTTGTAAACCCTCTAATAATTTTTAGAAATGACTTTTGAAAAGAGACATGTTGTGATATATATGTATATAAATGTAAATATACTTGTTTATTTTCTAAAATAGAAAATAAATACTTCATGTAGACATTTCTTTAAATTACAAAAATAAAATTGAGTTTATAGTAAAATTCCCTTTCCATATGCCACTTCAACTCTTTCTAATCTCTTTATACTTCTTCTGGGGTTACTTTGAAAGTGTGTGTGTGTGTGTGTGTGTGTGTGTGTGTGTGTGTGTGTGTGTGTGTATGTGTGTGTGTGTGTGTGTGTGTTTGAGAGAGAAAAAGAGATTAAAAACATCTGTTCAAATTTTTTAGTTAGTCCAAATTATGTTGTGGTAACATTTTGTCTTTATAGTTTTTTTCACCCCAAAATTTCTGCTTGCTTCCTCTTTATAGTTCTTTCTCCTCCTCCTCCTCCTCCTCCTCCTCTTCCTCCTCCTCCTCCTCTTCTTTTTTTGAGGAAAAAAGTGCCTTTATTTTTAAGTTAATCCTAAATATGCTTCCAATTTTTATCCATTGTGCCTATTCATTTTGTTTTTATTTTTAAATCCATTGCTCTCCCATTTAAATTTAGAAAATTTCCTTTATATTTGATTCTGGTTGTATCTCTAGCCTTTTGTTTTTAATAGTATGTTTGACTTCCCTAGAGACTTCTCTCCTAGCACTCTGTCTTCTTGTCTAAATTGGTTGCTCTCTATTCTATTATACATCCATCTTTCCTGCTTTGCTATCCTGAATTAGATTCATGCTTTCTTAGAATCCATGTATTTTCTTTCTGATATTCTTCAAATAGCTTCCTGAAAAGGCATGTCTGAGTGGTAAATTTCCTGGGTTTCTATGTAACAGAAAATGATGCTATTCTATTTGTGTACAAATTTAGCTAGATGAAAATTCACAGATTAAAATCAGTTTTTCTTAGAACACTAAAGTAATTTCTTAATTTCATTCTAGAGAGCAGTGTTACTGATGGAAAGACTTAAGTATCCATCTGTAAATAACTTTAAAATATTCATCTTATCCATGTTTTATGAACATTTCAAAATAATGTGTCTAAATGTGGACCTATTTTAAAATTGTATAGCGCCATTGATTTGAAGATTTATGATAGTCATTTCTCTGGGAGAAAGTACCTGAGAAAATCAACACACAGGAGAAAAGGTTTAATTGGGCTCACAGTTTCAGAGGTTTCTGTCCATGGTCATAGGCCACATCACTTTGAGTCTGAGGTGAAGCCAAACTCCATGGTGTGGAGCACATGGTAGAAGAAGCTGTTCAGCCCATGGCAACCAGGAAGCAGAAGAAAGAGTGAGAAAGAAGGAGGAGTAGGGAACAAAATACACACTTCAGGGACACACCTGCAATGATCTATTCTCTCCAACTGTGCCCCACCTCCTTAAAAGTTTCCACCGCTTCCAACAGTCCATTAAACTATGAATCAATTCACAAATGAATTAATCCATTGTGAGATAAGAGCCTTCATAATCCCATCACCCCAAAGCCCCATCTCTGAACACTGCTTCAAGGGGGCCTCTGCCTTTAACACAGGAGTTTAGGGAGATATTTAAGATCTAAATCATAACAGATGCCTTCAGCTTCAGACTTTGCCTGTATTAAGTGATAGTTCTCTATGCTTTTAAATATTAACCCATGTTTTTTCTCAAAAATGTTTTATTTAACAGTTATTATGTATTATCTTTTTTTTATTTATTTACTAAAATCTCCTTGTTTTCCTCAGAGAAAGGAATAACGGGCTGGTATAAAAGTAGTAGAAGGTTAGCTTGTTTTCCAGCCACTTCTCACTGTCACCTTTGGTCACTTGTTTCTTCCCCCAAGTCAGTCCCCAGGGTTTAGAATTCTGCCTGGTGGCTCAGCTTCCTTTGTACCACACACAGTCTAGAATGACAATTGTTCCATTCTGTTTATTAATTATAATGTATCTGTCTAATTATTCTAGCAATTGCCTGAGATCTCTCTGATCAAAGTGTTTTACAGATAATAGTTGTGGGACTGTATATGTTGCAAGCTCAGTTGTTTTTTTTTTTTTTTGAAAATAAAAAGTAAAACATGTTTAATACAATTTAATAGTTAGTTAAGGAATAGTCCATTAAGGAACAGTAACTATTAAATTGTATTAAACATGTTTTACTTGGGATTCATTTCCTTTAAAGAATGAAAGCTGAGAAGATTGCATTGTTACAGAAAGGTGTGTAGATCTAACTGCTTTAAAGACCATTAGTATACTCTATAGTATGGGTATACTGATGTTATAACAGTATACCTTATGTATAACATAATGCTAACTTACCTACTCTATAGTAGCATAATATTGTGCATAGAGTACACTATTATAGTCTCCAGATTCATTTTAACAGGGAGAAACAAATATGTAACCAAGTAAAGGAAACACTTCTCATAAGAACTATGGTATAATTATGTTCATGATATCATAATTTACCCAGAACAGACTGGGCAAGTCAACCTGGGTCTGAGGAGACTCAAGAGGTGTTTCATAGATGATAGAACACATGGGCTGAGACTTAGAGTGTGAATAGCAATCACTATAGGAACATAGGAAGAAGGATAATTCCAGATACAAATGCAACAAAAGCAATGAGTACTGAGGTATTTTAAAAATAGAGTTGTATCTTTGTTAACATTAGATTATCATGGTTGTTTCACAGTGGCTGGTTGCAAGAGAACAATAAATATGTAGACAGGGAACATAATGAGAAAAAAAAAACATACTTGACCAATGGTAAATTGTTTATGTGAGCCATAGTTTAGATAACTGAAGGGTTTCCCATAAGTATTGATCCTGAGTTGCTGGAAACATGAAAGAAATAAGATAGGGAAAGACAATTTTTTAGATAGCTTGAAGAAGAGATTAGCCAATGTTGGATCACTAAGGCAACAATTAAGACAAAAGGAACAACTGAGAGAACTGTTCAAGAGTTTAATTATGTACAAATTATACAGGTAAGACCAAATAGGGAGGTGTCCCAGACCCTTTATAGATTGTTTCCCAATCACTTGATAACTTTTAGATTAAAAACTAGCAAATAGTATTTTATATGTGTATGACATGATTTTGTCACATAAACTAGTAGTGCCATTGCTGGTATGTTAAGACATTATTAGTAAAAATGTAATAATAATATTCCACACTTCTAAAATGAGAGTCAATATTTGAGGGAGAACCCATAATTTCACTAGTCTATATCTAGTAAACCTACACTTAGAGTTGTCTAGTATGATTTCTTAGATATGTATTTTGCAACCAGATCATTTTATAAGGTATACTAGGCAGATTTATGCCATTATGATATTTTATGGCTAAAGGAATCTAAGCAATATCACCAAAATAGTTCAATGTTTTTAAATCTATTGTAGCCAATTTTCATGGTTTAGAATTTGTGGGATTTGTGAGGGGGTAAGAGCAAACTAAATATTTATTCTAAAACAGAAACATGCTTCTTCCACTGTAGTCCATTACTCTGTCTGTGTGCTGAGAGGTGTGTGTGTGTGTGTGTGTGTGTGTGTGTGTGTGTGTGTGTGTGTGTGTTTTGTTTGGTTGGCTTGGGGTCAAGCACAAGTTTGGTTAAACACCTTACTTCCTGATATGATTCCAACTACCACCTCTTGCCCATGAGAGCCCAGGGACTTCCAGTTAACCAGTACCTTAAAATTACTGCCACTAAAATACCTAGCAAAAGTTCAAAGATAAGATTTACGGAGAAGTGAGGAAAGGAGAAGTGGTTTATGTATTCTACCAGATCCTCTGTAACCAATCCTAAATAAAATATCATATTTGGGCTGTGTAAAGTTAGTGCTTCTAAGATGTTTCTTACTCCTGAAATTAATCTTAGAAATATGGCATGGCACACATTGAGTGGTTTTATAAGAAACAGAATTATGACATTCATTTATTGATTATGGAAATTTGTTGAAAGTATTGCTATAAGCAGATGCAAAAGAAAAATTTACCTCTTGTTTCAAACCTGGGAATAGTGATGCTTTCCTTGTGCATTGGGTTGATTTACCTTGAGGTATAAATGAATTTACTAAATGTTTGTGGGTACAGTAGTCTCTCCTTTTCCGTGAGGTATAAGGACAAGGATCACCAGTGAATGTCTAAATCTGCTGATAGTTCCAAACCTCTAGCAATCTTAGCATACATTCTTTTTTTTATTAAATCAATTAAAATCACATTTTCCCTTAAAGGAGACATTTTGCAGCTTTACTTTGGCGTCTTCATTTTGTGAGCATTACAACTTTCGTTCTTTAGGGGCCATTATGTAAGTAAAACCAGGGTTAGTTGAACATAAGCACTAGTATCATTTGATCTGATAACCTAGGTAGCTCCTGAGTGACTAACAAACTTTTTAGCACATACAGATAAACAAAAGGAGATCCCAGGAGAGCAGGAAGGGGATGACATGAGATTTCATGTTATTCAGAACAGTATGCAATTTAAATCTCATGAATTGTTTATTTCTGGAATTTTTCATTTAATATTCTTGGACTGCTGTTGACTGCAGATAACTAAAACCAGTGAAAGCAACACCATAGATGAGTAGGGACTACTACAGTTTTAAGACCCAATTTGTGACTTGTCACATTTTTTCAAGAATTTAAAAAAAAAAAAAACTTTACAGTTTTCTTTGGATGAAAGTACTTTAAGGGTGCAGATCAGTGGTAGAGTGCATGTTTAGCACATGTGAGACTCTGGATCCTATCACATGTGTAGCCCAGTACCAACCCCCTCCCCACTCAAAGTGATACTTTGTTCTTCTATCATAGAAATATTTATCTGGTATTATTTTAAATTCTATTTTGTGCCATTGATTTACTTATATTACTACATAATTGTTGATAACGATGATGATTTTTTTCCCCTGTGATATGAAATAGTTTAAATAAGATTGGAGTTATCAGTGTTTCCTAGAATTTGTGAGTCCTAATATTTTCATGAATAATACCTATGGAATCATCTTTCCAATATTTCCTATAGGAATTGGTCTTTTTCAAAATTTTGATTTATTTTTGCATGATTTTGGCAATATTAATTTTGGCAGATTATTTTCTGGAGCTTTTATTTTATGTTATTATCATATAGTTCCATGTCATATTCTATTTCCCTCTCTTTTTAGGATTATTCTGTATCTCTGGGTATTTCATTCCATAAATTATTATCTGCATATCAAGAGAAAAGTGACAATAGATATGATCCATGGCGTTTTTTTCCCTGCTTTTTCTCTCCTCATTCCAAGGCAACAGGAAAAGTGGGCTCTTTTATGGCATGGACATCCCTTCCCAGATATTTGCTAATTTTTTTTATGGAAATGTGTGAAACAAATTAGGAACAGAAATTTGTGACTTTTCTTGATTTGGATTTTCTTAGGAAAAAAATTCTGTGTGTCAAATAATAATTATAAAATATCATTTTAAAAGGTTTTGTCTGCATAAATGATTTCAGCTTCAAGTTATTTAATTCTGAAGTTTCATTAATGATATTCATTCTACTATGCCAGCCAAATTGACACTAAATGAAGAAAGTCTTTGGGACTAGTAATTACTACAAAACCTCTTTTGTATTATAATCTCTGTACTATTTATTTCAAAATATATCTTTCTATTAAACCATATCACAAAATGCTGTGAAGCTGACCTTTCAGAGGCCTTGAGAATTGTTTTAGTTGCAGGGTTTTTTTCTTTTCTTTTCTCTTCTTTTTTTTTTTATTGCCCAAACTGTCTCCTTGATGAAACAGTTGTCATTTTTCTGGTCATCCTTGTGTTGCATTTGTAGACATCTTGTCAGTGGTTTTTGGAAACATTGACTCATCTGGGAACTTCATGCACTAGAACATGTTATCTGTACTCTACAGTTAAAGCTCTGTTTGCCTAGGCCTGTCATTTTCTCGAACACAATTGAATCAATTTTCTCTCATTCTACTTTTTTTTCTTTTAAAGGTACCACTTATGTTTAAGCAATTTTATAAAGGAAATGTTTTACAGCATGTATTTTAACTCATTTCATCTTGTGTTTATTTTGATGGGGGTGCCATGAAGTTAAAAATTGGTACATGAATACAAGAAGCTGATCTTGGGAAGGGAAACTACTGTTTTATAGTTACATTTATTTCAAAGTATGAGACATCTTATTTTAACTCGCCATTATTTTGAAAAGCCAATGCTTGATGTAGGTTTTCTATGCTTACATTTATATTTAAAATTATTATTTTAGACTTGTTTGTGTCTAAAAATTTATGACATAAAATCATAACTTGGCATAGTTGTTCTTTCATCTTTTAAAGCCTTTGTTTTTTTCTTCCTTCTTTATGTTCTCTTCATATTGTGCTTTTTATTACTGCTATTACTTTAATGTAGGAAATTGACTCAAAGTCATGGGAAGTTGAGTGGAGATTTTGAAAAGTTTGTAGTATGGTGCTATTCATCTGATAATTTAGTAAGAGATCTCAACCAACATCTGCAGATCTGGTTAGAGTAACAAGTGGACCTACTTTTGAGTGTTGCTCATGCACATCAGTTTGGAGTGAGTACTAACACTGGCCGCAGGGATAATAAGTCTCACTGATGAAAGGAAGTTTTTAAAAAATCATCTAATTTTAACAAGCCCACTACTGTTTTACTCAGGGAGAAATTAGTATCATCTCTGCTAGGTAGGCTCTGTACTATTGATGCTTGGGGGTTGAAAGTGAACGGGTTTCGGTAGTGAGTTAGAGCTTATTTTTAGATATCTGAAACTAACACTTATTCTAAGGGTATAACATAATAAAAAGGTTTCTGAGCTAAGATAAAAAATGTACTTGGGCATGTTTTCAGAAATTTTATCTCTTTTCTATCAAAGGTAATTACCTAGATTGAACTTATCTTCACTGTTCTTTATAAAATACTATAATTAAAAGAGTCTCTATCACACATTTTCAATATATAACATCTCTGCTTATATGCAAAATAATTATATAACATTTAAAAATTTAAAAATAGCCTTTCCATTTTATTTAGATAAAGCACTTGCTTTATCTTCCACAATGATCACCTGGAATTCAAATTTGTTCATTAGTAAACCTGCATCAGCTATCACTTATCCTAGTTTATCACAGCTTAATGAACACAATTTTTAATGCCTGTTTTCAAAATGTTAACAGCATAAAATTGTAAATTTGGGATTTATAAAACAATAAAAGATGTTTTATATGGTGTTACTGGAAGAAAACATTCTTACATTACCTTTTCTTTTGAAACATCTTTGATTCTCTTATTTGATAAACAGTATGCAACTAAGTATGCCTAAAAACAGAATTTATATCAGAATTTGTTTGATAGGAATGTTTAAGAAATCAGATGTATATAGCATGCAGGTATTTCATAAAATTAATGATACAGTTATTATATAATTAAAAAATGACATTGGGAATCAGGTTACCTAAAAGTTGGAAAAGAGTATATAAAATATTGGCAATGTTCAATGAAGACAAAATGACATTTAAGATTCTCTTAAACATAGTGCACGATTTTACTAGATAATGATGTTAATAACAATTGTCATGATGCCAAATATGTGATAATGTTATAGGAACTTCCCATATATAAATCTTTATCTTCAGCATTGTCACCCATGTTAGATTTTTTTTTTTCCTCTTTGGTCCTGGGGATTGAAGCCAGTGGTGCTTACCTACTGAGCCACATCTCCTGCCCTTTTAAAAATATTTTATTTAGAGATGGGTATGTATCACTGAGTTCCTTAGGACCCTCTAAGTTGTCAAAGCTGGCTTTGAACTAGAATCCTTCTTCCTCAGCCCTGCAAACCATTGGGATTATAGGCACACACCACCATGCCTGGGTACTCATGTTGGGTTTTTCAGTTTCACAGAATATAACTGATATTTAGTGAAATTTCGTAACATTCTGAGCACATGTTGCTATTACCTAAAAGCTCTTCAAAGTTCTTGCCTTTCTTCTACGCTACATAGCTTCTACAAGGAATGAGGGAGCACATTGCAATGATTTCTATACAGTATCACCCACACACACACACAAACAAACTCAAGTCATTAATGTGGTTCTACAGTTAACAAAAAATTCCTATAACCTAGCATGTTCCTGAAACCTTGAACCACAAATGGTATCTGACCAAATTCTGTCTTCTGTCTTTGGCTCTAGCCATGTTTCTGCACTGTCTCCTTCTTTTCCCATGCTGCTAATGCTGGGCTGACTACTTTTGATTACAGAGCTGGAAGTGTGAGGGAAGACCTTCTACCATTTACATTTCCAGTTCCTTAAACTCTGGCAAAATTCATTGAGATAGGTTCCTTAACTTTATACTGCTGCTTTTGCTCCCGTTTCTCCCAAACAGGCTTCATACTTTCATGACATTACTTTTGTCACCTTCCTCCAGTAGAAACAAACTCAGCACAGAATTCAGCTTTTGCTAAATCTCTTGAGGTAGTGGGAGCTTTGAGAAGCCTTGCTAGCTCTGTAGTTAGGAAGAGAAAACTGCCTGCTGAGGATTGCCTCATAACTTCAAAACCTTTTACCTTTTGGATATTGTGTGCATCCATTGCCAAATGCCTCTAAGCATCCTCAACTGTGGATAAAACATTTGCTTCCTCCCTCTGGAACCTTATTGGCTCTTGTCCATTTGTGTACTAGTTACACTGTAGCATTGGATTTCCTAATCTGTCATGGACATACTAATGTTTTATCTACTAAAGAAGGCAGAAAAAAAGATTTATGAATGACACAACCAGGGAGCTCATGCCAGTATGAACTGTAAATAAATGTAATACTTACTAAGGAAATTTTATTTTTCTGCATAATCAAAATGCAGGTGTATCAGCAAACAATTCCCTGGAATAAGAATTTGAAAATACCACTAACTGACTAACCAAAAAAACTAAAAAATAAACTTCTAAGGATTGTTTCATTTTGATATTCAAATGTAATTGAAAGGCTAGTTATGATATGATTTTCTCCAGTGTTATTTCCATGTAGCAAGTAATTTTATTTTTTCCCTCTTTTACTCATAGAATTGTTTCCTGCACTTTAACTACTTCATGGTAGTATGTGAACATTATTCAATTGTTCCAATCATATTAAAGTTCAAGGACTGCAAGGTCTATTGAAAACTTAAAAGAGTTAAATGAAGATGATGTTACAATGCTCACACACCATTTATCTATTATGCATTATGAATGGCCTGCTTTTCTTTTAATGCTACTCCTCACTTATACTGCATTAATATATTTGACTTTATTATTTACTTTCAGTGCTTTACTAACAGTGCTACTGTTAATAGTTGGAAAGTATAGGATTTAAGTAATTATGTCCTTACATTGAAAATACTTTTTTTAAAAAGCACATCTGCCAAGCAGTTTTCTGGCAATATATAGAAATACAATGATGACATTCATCAAATACATTAGAGAATTTGTGAAATAATTATATTGATACTAAATTTGTTACAGATTCATGTATTATCATATGTATAGCTCCAATACCTGGGCAAAACATCTTAATAAATGAAAAATAAAGAAAAGGAGATTGTTCTTAGAGGAATCAAGACAGATGAGTCAACTCTTGCGCATATATGTTATCTTGAATATATAATTTTCTTCTTCCCTTAATGACCTTGTGTCTTTTCTAAAGAAGTATTCATTTGCTTCATTTTTTTTACGATTTGTCTTGATATGAGGTAGTAGAGTAATGAGAAATAGGGCAAAAGATTTTCCATAAACTAAGTGAGATCAATGTAGTTTTGCTGAAACTGAGCAGCTCTGTGTGCTTTTAATTGTTTTAGAAGTAGAGAAATCAAAAAGTTTCAGTCACATTCTATATAAGTTAATGTGAAATATAATACACATTATATAATATAAAGTTTCACTCATTATTTGTATATTAATATGATAAAAGTTCAATTGTTAAAAAGTTTAACATGAATACCACTTTTAATATTTAGAATATTATTTAGAATATCATGGTATTGGGCTGGGGATGTGGCTCAAGTGGTAGCACACTCGCCTTGCATGTGTGCGGCCCGAGTTCCATCCTCAGCACCACATACAAACAAAGATGTGTCTGCTGAAAACTAAAAAATAAATATTAAAATTCTCTCTCTCTCTCTTAAAAAAAAATATCATGGTGTGATATTTAATTATGAGCGGTAACTGGTTAATTATTAAGACTCTGAAAGCATTAAAGCCTCATACTCTTATTATCTTTTAAAATAATCTATAATAAAAAAATAGCCTGACCTTTCTACTATTAGACTAAAATTTCTCTCTACTAACCCATTGCACATACATACACACACACACACACACACACACACACACACACACACACATCATTGATACATATAAACACACAGTGAATATGAACTTTTATTTTAATTTGATCTTAGAGTCTCAGAATGAGCTAAAACCTAAAATATACATCTTTTCAAAGAAATAGTCTGCCAGTTTATCACCATAATGATAAAGCTCTTGGTCTTCCTATTTTTGCTCCATTTTCTTTCTTAAGGTATCAAACCTTTTCTGTAATCATCACCTTCATTATCTTGATCCAGGGGGCATGTTATAACCAAAATAGCATTTGAGTTCGGAGTAGTTGATCTCCCAGTTGACATTATTCTTATTGTTTTGAGTACTTGCACCTGCTTTCTTCTTTGGCTTTGGAAATTACAGGTCTGTATCTTGTTGTAAAGTGGAAGCATGTCAAGCTTGTAATTCAAAATATGAATGGGGAAAAAAAGAAAAGAAAAAACACTTTTTAAACATAAGAAAAATATAAAGTTCCTTCCTAAGCATGACTATTCATGCCAATCATTTATTTTTGTTTGTCAGTTTGTTTTTCTTAATATATTTTTGTACTTTTAATTTCTTCCAATTCCATCATTGGTTTTGATATTTATTTATATATGCATTTCACTTATTTATATACTTCCTCTGTCCCAAAATTAATTTAAGAGAATTTTCACAGTGCAAACCAATCTTTTCAACTCACTTACCCTTTGTGTATCTTTGTAAGACTTGTGGAATATTTGGTTCATGAAAGTCTGAGGTTTTTTAAGTGGCTGGGCATTCACTAACACATAGGTTCAGAATGTAAGTGTTTTTCTTGCTTAGATTGTCCTAACTCTCAAAGTTACTAGACATAATTATCATCTCTCAAATAAAGGCTATAAGACTCCTTAAATAGTGGTGGTTCTTAAAGCAACCCCCAGCTCCTGTTTGAATTATCTATGGGCCCTGCCTGTTGAATTAGAAACTTCAGGGGCAAGGCCAAGCAGTTGGCTTTGCAACAATCCTTTAATGGGGGGAGTCTGATGCATTAAAGCACAATAGTGGGCAACTTTCTAGTAGCACAAAAGGAGTTCTCTTTGCAGACATGAAATCTTTTGGGGACTGTGACTTACAAAGAGATTTTATTTTTTACTTTACTTTCCTGCAGTGTAATTCTGAAAAAAACAGATTTTTTTTCATCTGCAAATGGATGAATCCTTTGGTTATCTTTATTGACAGTTATTCTCTTTTAATTGTATTGATCAAAAGTGAGTCTCTTGTTGGCTTTATTAAAGTTGAGTGACTGAATATTATCCAAGCTTTCCTCAAAAGGATAAAATCAGGGCTGTTGCATTCTGGCCACTGTAGGAACATCGTTCCATGGTCAGAGCCTTAGGATGCTATTATACCAAACCAACAGCTAATTTGGATTTTATTTAATTTTACTCTAAAAATTTGGTTTCATCCTAGAAAATGTCCAGTTCTGGCAATGTGCAAGTTATGTAAACCTAAGATATATGTTGGTAATTTTGAAGAACCAGAAAAAAAAAAAAAGGAATGTCCTTCAGAGGAATTCATTCATCTGAATGGGTTTGCATTTGCCCGACTGTGACAGTGACTCAGTCTTCTTTTATCCACACAAGACATGTGGTCTACTGGGGGCACTAATGATAAGCTTTAGCTCGTGGATTTTGTATTTTAGTTACAGTTTAGCAGACTCCAGTTCATCATGGATTACTCCTGACTTCATTATTTTGCTTTCTACTTTTTTTTTCAAGAGCAACACATTATTATCTATCAGCAACAAATCCTATCTATCTCCACAGTCAGACAATCTATTTTCTGTTTTAGCAAAAAGGGATGTACAAAATTGAAGTATTGGGACTACTAATACTCTCAAAGCAATAAAGTGATGTTTGTTTCATTATTTAAGAGGGCTCCTTTTGATATTTTGATTTACTCTTTTGTCACTAAAATTTGTAATTTAAATTATAAACTGAATACTCTGAAAAATGGTTTACTAAGTCACTCTCATATTGCAAGGCGTGTTTCCATGACTGCTCTACATTTGGCACAGGGGTGATAATTTGTAACTTTCATTCTAAATGAATGGTTTATTGATATATTAACATACCAAAAAAGATAATCTGTTTCAAAATTTACATAAAAATATGTAATACTTTTGGTTACATATGTAAACTTGGTTCAGGTTGTAGAGGATATACTGAATTATACTGAACTAAAAGTTGTTGATCAAAAATGCATTAAATTATGATCTTTAAAATCCTTAAATAGGGAATATTCATCCTACCTGACAATGAGCAGAATTGTCAGAGATCTGCATTTACTAACTTTTAAGTTGGAACCTTGACTCCCCTAGATCTCATTGATTTGTGACAAAATCAAATTAAATGTTCTTATCCAAAGAATAAAGACTCTAAATTCACATCCAGAATAGCATGAAGCAAAACTTTTCCCAGTCTGTCACCTTTTTGCATGGTATGTTCCAGCATGTCCAGGGTGCTTCTTTATGCCCAAGTCTTGAGTCTTGATGATTTTCATTATATCAATAAAGTCAGTACTCAACCACAGTTCCACAAAGCCAAAAGACTATATATTACCTACCAAGAAGACTGGTTCCTCAAGTAAATGACACCATCTGCTGCAATGTAATAACTACACCCAAATAGTCCAGTTAGTCTGTCCTTTTCTATCTTTGATGCCACCAGACCTATGAGAGGCCAGAGATTAGTATCCCAGTAGTTGCCGTCCTGGCATTATTGCACAGTTCTTAGTATAGTTGTGTGTTGACTTGTTCAGGATTTGGGTTTGCTGAACCCCAACCCACCTCAGAAAGCCCCTCCAACACACTGCTATGCCCAGGGTCTGCTGAACAACAGACTTTTTCCTAGTGTTACAACTGTCACTGATCCCTCATTTCCCTAAAATTGTTTTCATTCTTAAACAGTTAACTGCCTCTCACAGGCAGTCTATATCAGGGAAGAGATCCCTCAGACTTCTGAACACTAACCACATAACTATTGAATAAAGGTTCATTTGTCAATAATTTCTAAGCCACGACTTTCTCCACATTGATATATAAGACCAAACTGGACATTGGGCTAGAAATCACTAGTTGCTCCGAATATAAAATAATTTCTCCTCTAAAAATTTGAAAACTTTTAGAGATCAAAGACAAAGAACCTGGCTCTGTGGCTCATTTCTTTCATTTTTTTTTATTTTAAATTTATTTATTTACTTCTTTTTATTGGTGTTTTTTTAATTTAATTTTATTCGTTTACTTAATGGTGGGATTTGTTGTTTTGTATTTGGACATGCACACTATATAACAATATGATTCAGTCAAAGTCCCTCCCAGCATTCCTGCCCCACCTCTCATCCCCTGGTTCCCTTTCTCTATTCTACTGATCTCTCTTTGCTTTTTATGTGACTTTTCCCCACCTTTCTGTTCCTTTTTCCTCATTAGTTTCCACATATGAGAGAAAACATAGGATCCTTGACCTTCTGACTTTGGATTATCTTGTTTAACATAATGGCCTCAAGTTCCATCCATTTTCCTGAAAATGACATAATTTCATTTTTCCTTATGGCTGAATAAAACTCCATTGTTTATATACAATACATTTTGGATCTATCATTTGCTCAATGACTTGGATCATATACTTTTACTCAAGTCAAATAAACTCTTTTATTCTTAGAATCTTCTCTTATCAGTTATTAGTTATTGTGAGTATAGCAAGATTAATACAAAATATTGAGTATGTGTCTTGCGCAACTAGACTTTCAAGTTTGATCTATTATGTTAAAAAGTTTCATATTCCCAGGCATGGTGATGCATGCATGTAATCCCTGCAAGTAGTTGGCTGAGGCAGTAAAAATGCAAGTGAAGAGCCAACTTTAGGAATTTAGTGAGACCCTCAGCAACACAGGTTGACCTTATCTCAAAAGCAAAAAAGAAACAAAAAGAGCTGGGAATGAAGCTCAATGGTAAAACACCTCTGGATTCAATCTAGTATCAAAAACAAAAAATAAAAATTTTCACTTCTTTGTTTATTTCACTATGATCATTAGCCATGCTTCACTGATACTTAGACAACAGGATTATTTAAAGGTCAAAAAGTTTTGGAACTAGGAGATAATCAAATTAATTCATTCCTCTTCTGAGTAGGGTTCCCATAATCATCTTCTGCAACTTTATTTTTAATTTTTTAAAATTTATTTTCTTTTTACAAAATCTCTCATTTTTTTGATTTTAGTTTTTTTTGGGGGGGTGGTCTTTTTAATTACATAAGACAGTCGAATCATTTTGATAAAATTATACAAGCATGGATCATACTGCATTCCAATTAGGACTTCATTCTTTGGATATATACAAAGGTGGGAAATTTCTTGTCACAAATCTCTATAACAAAATTTTAAGTAGCAATTGACCTGTCTTCTTTCTCCTCTTGATCTGTTTCCATTTTTAATATTTCCTTTTTGATTTCTAACTTTTAGGGCTCAGCAGAAAAGGACCACTACTTTTTCAAACCTTACTAGATGTCACAGTTACTATTTCCAGGAGTGAAACATTTTTAAATCTGACACTGAAAAGCAAGATAAATAATATGTATGGCTGTAAACTTCTGCACTAAAGATGTGCCAAAGTGTCCATTGCTCACTATTTTCATAATTTAACTGTCAACAGCTCTATTTATTTGGAGATTGTTCCTATGGGTTATAGTCTATATTCAGGCTTAGGTTAAAAGGGCACACATATCAATCTGGAAAAAACAGAACTATAAATAGTATGTAATCTTAAATATAATATGATATAAATTCCACAAAAGCAGCTTCTCTTCTGCAAACGCAGCAGATAATGCTAGAATTGGTAATGCTTAGAAGGATGGAAGGCCAGGATATAGTGCCTCTGTTATCAGTAGGGATGCTGCTATTAAACCACATTAGAACAGCACAGTGCATAGTAGTGCTATGGTATGGCCTAAACAGGGTTTCTATGAAGTCCTGAGAGAGTGACTTGGTTTTAGTATGCACAGGGTTAATGATGAATCAGTCATATATGGTAGCTGTGAATGGGCCTTGTCATCAGTTAAAAAAAAAAAAAAGTCTTCCAAGTTGCTAACATCAATGAATAAGTATAATAATTTGCTTAAATGTTTTTATATCTAAGTGATTCTGAAGGCCTGGGAGTCCAGTGTCCTGCCAGGCACAAAGAGACACTGGTGCTCTGCTATGTATGGAAAATGCCTACAGAAAATCCAACAATTCTTAGACAGTACAAGTTTTCTTTGTGAAGGGCTTTTGAATGGGAGGAGGAGAAGGAAAAGAAAGAAAAGGTGGAAGAGGAGAAGAAATTAGCAGCAGCATAAGAGAGCTCATATATCTGTCCCAATTAGACAAATACGAGGAAACTGGGGAAATAAAATAGCAATAAATATAATTTCTAAAATTTCCTTTGGGAACCACATAGAATCTAGAATTGCATGTATATTTGGTATAAAAATGATAAAACAGATCTTTTAGGTTATTACTAGAGTAATATATTTCATCAAGATTTGTTTTTTCTTACAATTTCTCCAAATCTTATCATTTGCCTAAAAATAAAAATACCATTTTTTAAAGAATTATTTCACTTGTGTACAACTTCAAGTGGTAATTCATGATTTAAAGTATTATTTTGGTAATAATGAAAACAAGAAAATGTGTTTGAAATAATGTTCCTATGTCTTAAAATTAAGATTGTCACGATACTAGTGGGCATATATGCCAAATTGCAGAAGAGCCCTCTTCAACATTTCCCCCAGTTTCAGTTCTGCTTCTCTCTTCCATTTTCCCATATTTTTTTGTTGTGAATAAGTACTAAAGTTAATGGAATCAAGTTTAATTATTCACAGAAAACTTTTCTTAAAGTTATTAAACTATATAGAAAACATCTAATTTAAATGTTTAACTCACCAGTTAAAGATGTTGTTCTTTGTTAAATAATTTTTTCCACATTTATTTCACAGAATGTGTGATATTTCACATTTCATATGAGAGAGGGAATTTAAAAGTTGTTCTGCTTTGGGTCTCTTTGAGATTGTGACATTTCTCAGATCAGCCTTACAGATACCTACTATTTTGATTTTGATATGAGGTGCTCCCCCAAATCTCCCATTAACACAGAAATATTCAGAGGTTAAATGATTAGATTATGTGAGCTATAACTTCATTGGTACATCCTGGTTTCAATGGACTGACTAGGTGGTAACTATAGGCAGGTAAAACAGAGCTAGAGGAAGTGAGTCACTGGGACTTTCCTAGAATTATTCATCTTCCCTGTGGTCCTTTCCCCCATTTCTGCTTCCCACCCTGGCCAAGAGCTGAGTAACTTTCTTTGTCTGTGCTCTTCTCTCTTGTTGTTCAGACTCATCTCAGGCCCACATCAATGAAGTCATCCATCTATGGACTGAGAGCTCAAACTGTGGGTGCCAACTAAACTTTACCCACTCTGACTTGATCTTGGATACTTTGGTCACAGCTATGCAAAGCTGAGTAAAACAGCTGAGTTGCCCAGAGCTGCCTGGATATCCATTGATAGACATGATAGGACACTTTGATGGACATGATAGAACCCATTGATAGAACACTTGTATACTTACAGAATTGCTAGAAAACAGCTGGGGGAGATGATATTTAAAAATCATTTTAATGCACAAATCCTGTGATTATTAGATTTCTCTGTTATATGATTTTTTTAAATAAAAACAAAGTTTTCTCCTAACACACACACACACACACACACACACACACCCGTATCTCTCTCTCTCTCTCTACATATATATTCCCCCATACCCCAGTACCAAAGATTGAAACCAAAGCTTCACACATAATAGGCAAGCACTCTACCACTGTGCTACATTTCCAGCCATCAGACTATGTATCTTAGTGAAGATGAGCCTGTTATTCTTTTCTCATTGATAATACACTTTTCATGAATATTAGTATATGGATATGTCAATATTGGTTACATTTTTAAAATGTGTCTTATATATAATAGTTATTTAATTTCAAATTAAATTCTATCTTTAATTTTTGCATTTCAAGGTTTTATGGTTAGTATCTGGTGAAAATTAAAGCAAGCAATAATAAAACTATTATCTGCCATATTGAAGGCACTTTACTGTGAAGAAAGTAATAGAATATGTAAAAAATCATCTTTGACTTTAAGGTAGTCACACAGCAAATATGCAATAATTTTATGTATATTATTATAAAAATTATAGGAATGGGAGACACCATATCTGTCTGATGGAGTTAATGAAAATCTGTAAAAAAAGTAACATTGAGGGTGAAACAATAAAAATGCAGGTATAGTGACAGGCAGAAAAGAACCTAGGAAACATCAGAATATGCAGAAACAAGCAAGAAGGAGCTTATCACATTCAAAGATCACAAGGGTTCCCACACAGGAATTATAAATGAGAGTAGGATAAGTTTAGCATTTTAATGAAGATGTTTATATTTTATTCTGTAAGCCAGGCATCTTTGCTTTTACTCCATGAATTTTGCTGTATTTTAAATTAAGAAGGGGTATGACTTTCAGCGAGAGGCTCCATCAGGTTTTCACTCTATGAGAGAACTCAGATGCCCAAAATATGGGCATCCCTCTACAAGAGGCAACCATAATTTTTTTTTAAATAGAGAAATTATATGATCAGATTTTAATGTGTCAGTTTTTCAGACACATATTTAGTGTGTCTGAAGACAAGGGGAGATATAACTAAAGAGGGAGAAGTACTGGAGTCAAAAAAGAAATTGTGATACCTGCACTATTACTGTTGAGAAAGGAGGACTTAAACTGGTGGGACAGTAACTAGATAGGAATCAAGAGAGTGGACTCAAGAGATCTGAAGGCAGTTGAATCTGAATGATTTATTTGTTCAACATTACGAGGGAAAAATATCAGGTAGGTCTCAAGTTTAGGGTTTGAGTAACCAGATGGATGAAAATGTCATTTACTTTGGTGGGTGACAAAGGCAAAGCAAGTTTTGGCATGGAGATGATGTATGCAGTTTATGAATTGCTTAATATAAGGTGCCCATTGACAACCACATTGAAATTGTCAATCAAGCAGGAATATACAGAAAACTGGAACTAAGGAAAGTGGAATTGGACAGAGAGCTATAGATTTGTTAAGCCATCAATATTTAGGTCAGAGTCAAGGACAGTAAATACATCCATGCTTGTGGCAACCTTCATTTATTGACTTGGAACTTTTTCTTCCTTATTCTTAATGCTGCCTTACATATATTAAGCCATTTTTAATCATTAGGATTAAGCATTTAAGTTATGCCTGATGTAGTTGAAGACAAGGCTATAGAATGTAAGAGTATAGTCAAAAGGTTGTGTGTAGAGACCTAGTTTAAAAAAAAAAAGTGGGTGATAGGTGAAAAGAATATAGGCAGTATAGCCAGAGAAGTAGAAAAATAATTATAAGAATATTGTAATTTTAATCAAGAAATCGTGTTTTTCAGGAAGAAGTAAAGGGTCAACTATATCAGATCAACTTCTCAGAACCACATTCTTGGCACTCTTTTTTTTTCTCTAATTGTCTTCAAAGTAAGATCTAGTGAATAACCTTATTCAAATGCCAGAAGCTGTTGGAAGGAAGGCAAGCTTGCTGTAAGCTAACAAGTAAAAGGAAAATGAAGGTAGTAAAGGAGTCTCATACAATTTTCTAAAGATAACTAGGAAAGAATGGGAAAAGGTAGGTGTTAACTGGAGGGCAAGACAGGGCTTTAAATAAGAGTTTTTCTTTTTTAAGATGAAAAAATTCATTTGTTTAAATATTTGGCAAAGTAGAAAAATAAGTAGAAACCTGCTTATAAGTGGAATAATTGAAACAGAGCTTTAAGACTACTGATACAATAATGAAGAATATGTTAAGATAAATTATTAATGTAATGAAGCCATGTAGAAGGAATTCAGACCAAGGGCAGGGAAGAACCACACTAGATAGTACGGTTGAGAATGCAGATAAGACATATTAATGGAATGTTTAGAACATTCTTTGGAAGGACTTGGTCAATTCCTGGATTTAGAGAATTTGAAAAGCAGATATGATACTGATTGATTCAGAGTTTGGTGGTAAACCATAGTGGCCTCAAATAAATACATGTTTGCCTTCCTTGGAAGGGAACTTTACCAGGGAAAGAAATAAATTCTGTCTTTCAAATAAGACATACATGTAGAGCTGTTCAAGAATTTAGGATTATAAAATCAATGATCAGAGTACTTGGAGACAAAATGTCAGGTACAATTGAGGTTACACTTTAAGCCATAGTAGTTGCAAAGGGAATGTGCTAACAGCCCCCTTGCTATCCCATGTTCTTAACTTTCCTAATCCTTAGACATTATCTCACTGTTAGGCACCTATTTTTTGTCTCTTTGCTTTAAATTTTAAAAGTACACATTTTAACTTCCTTTTGCACCAATGAAGTTCTATTATATCTCCTTTGTGGCTCCCTCCCTCCTTTCTTAATTCTTTAATTACTTCTTTACATCCTTTTAATTGTCTTTGGACAACTTTAATTTAGTATTTAATTTAATTCTTACAATTAATTTCTCCCAATTGCCCTTGCTCTTCAGGTTACCAGTAGAGATTTCTGCCACCATTCTTAATCATGCCCTGTCCCACCAACTCCAGGTTTATGTATTTGATATTCACTATCAGAATCTAGCAGGACTTGTTAGGAACTGAACAACATTATTATGTTTGGGGGTTTGGATTCTTTTTAGTCTTTTAATATGGTAAGTAGTTCCTTAAAACTCATGTGCAACAGGGCTGGGATGTGGCTCAAGTGGTAGCGTGCTCGCCTGGCATGTGTGTGGCCCTAGTTCCATCCTCAGCACCACATACAAACAAAGATGTTGTGTCCGCTAAAAAATAAATATTCTCATTCTCTCTCTCTCTCTCTCTCTCTCTCTCTCTCTCTCTCTCTCTCTCTCTCTCTCTCTTAAAAAAAAAACTCATGTGTAACAAATTATGAGGGGAAGACCTTGGAAAAATATTTGCTTTGGAGGGGCTTCCAACTTTGACTTTATCCAGGCCCAAGGAAAACCACATAAATAGATAAAATTTTAATGGCCTTGATAACTTTAGATAGATGGGTGAAGAATGTTGTGGACACATCTTATGTTAAGATGTATTTTTGAAGATGTACATGAGAAAAGTATTATAAAAATTAACATAAGAATACCCTACCATATAAAAACAACGCATGAGTCTTACCTCCTTGTGCATAAACTAGATGTTTCAGGAATTTTAATGTGTGCAAGTGTTATTTCAATCCAAGCAATTGCTGAGTAGAGAAAAAACAAATATTCCATGAGTCAATACTTTTACTGATCAATATAGCAAACTGCCTTTGAAATTTATATGCTTAGAGTTTAAATATACAAATGAAATAGACACTAGAGCACTCTAATGCCCAACTATGACACATATATTTATTTTGCCCTCTTTTCAAGTAGCATGATGAAAAACTATTTTAAGTATAGAACCAAACATTCTGTGCAACTTGTCCTGCTGTTCCCCCCCCCCTCTGGAATTGGCTTATTTTATTTTACTTAACATAGTATTCTTCAGTTCCATCCATCTACAGGCAAATGCCATAATTTCATTAGTCTTTAAAATGGAGTAATATTCCATTGTGTATATATATACACAATTTCTTTATCCATTCATCTATTTTTTTTTCTTTTTTTATTGTTGGTTATTCAAAACATTACATAGTTCTTGACATATCATATTTCACACTTTGATTCAAGTGGGTTATGAACTCCCATTTTTACCCCATACACAGATTACAAAATCACATCAGTTACACTTCCATTGTCCTGCTGTTTGAGTTTGTGGATTAGGAGACAAGTCAATCTTAACAGCCACTATTCAGAAGACTACAGAGCAATTCTGCTTGCAAGGAAGAAAACATATCTTTCTACATTACAAACAATGTTAAAGCACAATACAATCAGCAATTATTTTTAACCTTCCACTGAGGAAATACATTTAAATTGAAAGTTAAATCTATAACAACCCCCATTTATTTAATGCCTAACCAGGGCCATGAGTTTTACACAGACCAAGCTGATGTTTATGATATTCCAAGTGAGTTCTATTATTACGATGAGGAAACAGATGCTCCCTTTAGAAGTCTTGCTGTACTTCTAAAAATGAATGCATCAGATAATTATCTACTTCAACATGAGCATTTCTCAGGGTCTAATATGAAGGGCCTCTCTGTATGAAAATTGTTTTGCTGACATAAAAATTTAGTATATATCATAGTTAACACAAATGAGATTAGTTCTCTCTTAGTACATTTTATATGGGATAGGAGAAAAGGCAAATGAGTTCATTTGGCACATGCTTATTTTAAGACAGCCAACAGATATTTTAACAATTCTCTAAAAAAAGTAAGCTGTTAAATTTTCTGGCTAAATAAAGATAGTGAAAATGTAATGTCCTAAACAGCATGGTTATGTCAGGATATGCAAAGTAATTAATATGTTCATGGTTAAACTATAGTTTATCAGTTTTACTATTCCACCAGGCACTATCTCAAAAAACCTCTGGGGAAGAGCAGTAGGTAGTTGAATGGGATTGGATGCTGCTTAGGGTTGTTTAACAATTTGAAGGTTTGATGAGCTCAGTTTGAAATATTTATATTTACGGGAGCAGAAACCATTAATCCATCCTGTACAAATAGCTTAGAATCAATAGCCAACTGTATCCTGTGGTTGTCACTGATGGAAGTGGAAAGCTTTTAATATACATAAAGGCTAACAATTACAATTGAATTTCTTGTTCTTTATTACCATAATCCATAGGAAAATATCCTCTTAAAGCAATGTAAATTACTATATCTTGGAATTACTTATTAAAATATTCTAGTTTTGTTGTACTTTTGAAAATGTATGAATCTATTCCAAAATGAGCATTTCTTAGAAATGTTGTGCTAGTCTTTAATAATTTTTACCAATTGTGTTGGAACTAAATATCAATATAAATATATTCTTTCTCCATATAATAATTGATGGAGTTAATCATTTCATAGAAAATGTTATGTATTATAGAAAATTTATGTATAACTCAAAATTAAAACTGAAAGCACATCATTCACCATAACATTCAGTAAATACTGTTGTGTAATGTGGTATTCACCAAATTCCATAGCCATGGGTTACCTTTTCCGTGCTTAAAGAACAATAGTATTATTTTTAGCCAAGGTATAGTTTACATGAAATCTAAATGCAATGAAATTTAATATTTAGTGAAGAGATGTAAAAAAATTCAAATCAGAATGTTTCCTGAAGAGTATTGCCCTTATGAGTCACCCCTCACATACATATACAACAGTAAAGTCTAGAATAAAAGATGAAGAATTATTTTGCTGTACAAAGAGGTACAGATCCAATTGTTTAATCTTAATACTTTCTTGCCTACTTCAACAAAATATATCTACTCACTCAAGTGTATTCATACTCCATTTTCTTTTCTTTTCTTTTTTTTCTTTTTCTTTTTTTTTTTTTTTTTGATAGTGATCTAGCATCTATTTCATTGGCACACCCTCAAAGACATTTTTAGTTGGAATGAGTGAAAAAAAAATGAATCAAGAACTCAAATCTTCTAACAGGGAAATGATTACATTTGAATTTTTCATTAAAATTACAAAGGACTTAAAGATGGAATTGTTGGGGTAGAAAAGAGGGTGATCTCTTTCCTGCACATCAGAAGGGGTCATGGCTGACACCTCTGTAACAAAAGACAGATTAACAAGAGAAAAGCTATCAAGTATATTTGATAAAGTTAAATGTGATATGAGAGCCTTCAGATGGAAGACCTATTGACCCAGGGTGAACTGTCTATATTTAGTTTCAATGAAGCATGGACATCTGTGCAGAAATATGATTGAACAAGCAGTATAGTCTGATAATAATAGAGTGAATGGGGAAATCTGGTAAGGCCTGTCACTTCAGGTTTTTTTTTTTTTTTCCTCCTCCGATGTTTAATTTCTTCCTTTTGGATATGAGGCAAGACCCTTCTAGAATGAGGGTCTTAATTATTTATAGCCAGCTCTACCACAGAATGGTAAGAAAAATAGATTAAGTTTTTTAAAATTTTTTCTTTTAATTTATATATGACAGCAAAATGCATTACAATTCTTATTACATATATAGAGCACAATTTTTCATATCTCTGGTTGTATACATAGTATACTCACAAGAATTCATGTCTTCATACCTGTAATGGATAGTAACGATCATCACATTCCACCATCATAATTACCCCATGCCACTTCCCTTCCCCTCCAACCCCTATCTATTTGTCTGTTTGGGGAAAAGAGGTCCTGGTTTCTCTGACCCATTTGGAGAAGAGGAATTCTCATTTCTATAGCTTACTGCAGAGTGGGTGAAAGAATGTGGAGTGAGAAACAGGTAGGCCAGAGGTCAACAAGGTACTTTGCTTCTGATGCTGCTTTTAAGGCTTTCACCGTGGGTTAACGTTTTCGGAACCACAACAGCACAGTTGAACTCATTATCCCAACACTTGTTGATTCGGGATTCTCAACAGAAGGACATACAGAATCACATACTTGTTGATCTGTTAAACACATGGGATGATAGAAACAGACAGAAGGCATCCTTTGTGTTATGTTTTAGCATTGGAATTTAACTTTTGTTCAGGAAAGGACAAATGTATTAGATCTGAAAGAACCTGAAGTTTACTCACATACTAGTTTAATTTATAGGGAATAATAGACAGGGATTGTATGAGTCCTCAGACCCAAACCACTAATTTTAGATGAGTTACTGAAAGCTGTAAAGGGTAAATAATTTCCTCAAAACTATAAAATTGGAGTAAGATATCCAAGCTTGGAATCAATTCTCTGGTGGTTTTTCAGTCACAACATGCTATTTCAAATAACTCACACCAAGAGAATTTTATAAAGTAAAAATATACTTTGGTTAGTTTATTGATTTGAATTCATAAGATGTCTCCATCTTATGAATGACTGAGACATCTTATGAATGACTGAGACCAAGTTATGCAATATGACTTTATGTTGTAGAGATTTTCTTTATTGTATGATGGTGTTAAATAGCTAAAATATAATTATTTTTTATTTAAGAATTATACTGACAGGTTAATTCATCATACTCACCTAAATAATTTATACTTATTTGCATTGATTCTCTATTTTTACTTGATTTTCAGTCAAGACCCCATAACATATGACCTCAAACAACAGACCTTCTCAGGGCCTTTGTTGTCTAAATTATGCATTGATTGGGTTATTCAGTGTAATCCTCTTGACTCATTCCACACATAAAATTCCATCATTTGGGACATTTTCATTGGTCCCTTTGAATGATATGCAAGATCATCAGTCATCCTTAATGCATTCATTTTATCCCAGAATGTTGATTAAATGACGTGCCTTCTTTCTACCATTCTCTCTTTTTGGTTTTTCTCTCCCTTCCCTTTTTCTCTACTTTTGTCTTTGGCCTCTCTTCTTACCTTCTTTCTCACTCTTGAGATTTTTAATCCCAACCATAGGTCAAATGACTTGGTTAAACTTATTTGCATACTTCCTTTAGACTTAAAATTCCTATGCTCCATAGAAACCTGAAGGTTTTTTAGGTAGATCTGTGTAGAATTAGGTCTTCTCAATGTGTTCATTACAAAACCATGCACTGAGTCAACACTAAAATTCAACCAAACCACTAAACCAAAGTTAGAAAAGCACTTTGAGAAGCACATGTCTGTTTCAGTAGCGTTAACAGGGGAGTGGAAGGTGACTTACACAGTTAACTTTCATTTATGAAAGTTTTGTTGTGATTTTAATTTCATTATTTTTGCAGATGCATTGGGATTTTTCTTGATTTGCTATCCCTTTCCTTAATGGTATTGCTGACACATCATAGTTAATAGGACTTCTAAATTGCATATGGTAAATATTTTAAACTCTTTCTTAAATTTTGGCTAGGAAATTAATATTTGATAGGCATTAGATGTTTGAACAAACAGAATGTGGGTTATAGATTTTCCATTATTTATCTACAGTACACAAAATTCCAAACTATGTCTCCCCAAGTTATGATTTGTTAAGATTGATTACAAAATATTATTGTGTCTTAGTATAGTGGCAACCTCTTCCTCCACAGAAAATCTTAATTATGCTTCTCCAGAGACCCTCACCATGTGCTTAGACTCTCAGCAAAACTTCTGCAAAAGAATTTTCAGGCAGGGAGTATGCTTGTAGAAGCAGAGTCCCTAAGAAAGACTACCCCAAGGCTTTCATCAGGGCTTTTGCATTGACTATGAAGCCAGGTGGCACGAAATAGGGAAGAGAACTATCCCTTTCTCAGGAACTGATTTTCACAGAAAGTGTTCTTGGCCTGAATTGGTTGCCCAGAACAGTAGGAAACAAAACCTACTGTTATGTGGACTTCTGCATATTGTGAGCCTCTGAGTTCCTCCTCCTACACACTAGGTATAAAGTTCTAAAATTTTCTGAACTCATGGTTCATAGAGACTGATAGCCTATGGCGAAAGTTCTTCTTCTGAACCTGGTTGCAGTTAATAAACCTGCTTCCTGCTAATTCTTTGGTGTCCAGCCTCATCTGTCCCACAGCATTAGGAGACATTATGAACCAACGATGAAACTAGATCATGGCTGTATAATTCTCATAGAATGAGTAGATTCATTAGAAAATTGAGAGCTGAAAGCAGTTATTCTACAAAATATGACAAAAATCTTCACTGAAGTCAGAGGTAATATCCATAATGACTATGGTTGACTCCTAGATTTCAAGGGCAAAATCCTCTCAGTTAATTTAACCAGAGAGATTCAGAATCCCAGGAGCTGGAAGCTAGAAATGATACCAATAATGCAGTTAGCAGCAGATGGGAGACAGATGGTAGGGCAGAAGCACACTGACTTGAGAGTCTTAACTTTGCTTTGGGGGTTGTTCTCATAATGTTAGGACTGAAATCTTTGAACAGGTCACTCATTGGCAATCAAACGAAACTAATTTAATTTTCTTGTTCTTAAATTTTTTTAGTAATAAGACTTTCCGAACTTTTTCAATAATTAAAATTGTGAGTCCAAAACTATGCTTTTGAAAAACTTTGAACAATTGAGTCCCAATTTCATTGACTTGTTAAAAAAAAAAAAAAGGAAGCTACTCATTATGGAGAGCACAGGGAGGTGGGGCAAGGCCCACTGTCTTATTGTGACCTCCACCACACATTAGCCAGTAGCAATTGTTTGGGAACACATCTGCAGAGTATAAGAATACCAAGAAGCCCTAATTTTGAACAACATCTCATTGTAACATTAAGAGGCAGATGAAACTGTATCCTATTTGAGAGAATACACTGAGAAGAAAATTGTACAAACTTCTCCTTAGAAATCCATGTTAATAGGATTACTGGTCAGTGAAAAGATTCCCCATTTATACAAGCACCCCGCTGTTATCAAGTTTATTTTCTTCCAATATGAACATACTCTAGGCTGCCAGGACATGGTTATATATCCACTGACACCATGGAAAACCTCATATTTGCTTTTCATGTTTTAACGATAGGAAATCTCAGATTAGCATTAGCAAATATCACATCTACTATACTAACTTCTATGAAAACAAAGGTAAGCAGAAAACAAGAGGTGAATTGGAAGGGACTTGACCATGATCTATTTAATAAAATATTAGGGATGTTCTCTTACTGTTTTTGCATTCATATGCTTAGCAGAGCCCATTCTTAATTGGTGTCTCTAGTGATTATAAGGTCAAGACATGTCTACTAATGTCAGGAGAGAATTGGATGCAGAAAAGAGATTATTGCTTGCCTGATGAATTTATCCCTTTAGCTTTATTTTCCTCTTTTTAAAAATATACATGTAAACGTTAAATACATATATTATAAAAATGTGAACAGATAAAATTTAGTGTCTTCACTCCTAAGTAATCTTATTAGCGACTGTTAACCTCTAGTTTTAAGCTATGAAGTGAAAGAGATATACAAACATGGAAAACCTACCAAAGCCATAAGCATATACTTCTTATTTTCTTAAATGGAATTATTTCTTTGTGCCTTTCTTTTTTTTTTTACTCAGTACCATATTGTAGCTCTGCTTCTTCCTGTGCCCACATATATGATTTTTTTTCTAAGAAAATAAAGCTGTATAGGTGACAAAATTCTTTAGTAAACAGAAAACTGTTCCTCTAGTTAGTTTGTCTTATTGAACAGGACAGTAAGTGTTTGTAATTTAATCATTCCTCTCCAATAAAATTGGCTAACATTGATCAAACATTTACAAAAGGGAAATGTAACCAATTCTTGAACACTTAACCTAGTGGGTGGGAACATGATTATTCTCCAGTCTTTTGACTTTGAGCTGTATCTGACCCATTCTCTCTCCTTTAAAAATATCTCATCCAAGTCTCCCAGATACCTAAGCACTTTGAGATCTTAATATTCCAGATAGTCCAGTTTAAGACCTCAGTCACTTAACCGGCTTGTCATATATCATTCTCATCTATTTCCCTCCTCATTCAGGTTTCTGTATTCGAGCCATGGCTTGCTTTCTTTTGTTTTTATTATGTTGCCTCTTTCTCCCTTCTTCTTGTGGTGATCTTTCTGATCTAGTCTATTAGTGATCAGAAGAGAGATGGGATAAAGAGTTAAACACCCTGTAATTTTTCCCATTTTTATTGGTGCTTTACAGTTGTACATAATGGTGGGATTTGTTGATACATATTCATACATACACACAATATAATATAATTTGAACAATATCATTCTCTAGTGTTTCCTCTTTCCTGCATCTTCTCTCTCTCCCTCGTCCTTTTTATTCTACTCTATAGATCCTCCTTTGATTTTCATGATATTCCCTCACTAATTTTCTTTTCCTTTTTCCTTTCTCTAGCCTAGGTTCTCTGAGTTTGAATTATTTCACTTAACATAATGTTCTTAAGTTCCAGCCTTTGTCTTGCAAATAACAGAATTTCAGTATTCTTTATGGCTGAATAAAACTTCATTGAATATATATATATATGCCACATTTTCTTTATTTATTTATCATTGATGGACATGTAGGTTGATTCTATAGTTTTTCTGTTGTGAATTGTGCTGCTGTAAACATAGGTATGCATGTATCACTATAAAATTATGCTTTAATGCTTTAGGATAAATACCAGGGAGTGGTACAGCTGGTTCATACATTGGTTCCATGCCTAGTCTTTTGGGAAACTTCCATACTGATTTCCGTAGTATACTAAATTACAATCCCATCAACAGTGTAAAAATGTTCCTTTTCCTCCACATCCACTCCAGTATTGATTATTAATTTTATTCTTGATGACTGCCAGTTTGACTACAGTGACATGAAATCTGTATAGTTTTGATTTTAATTCCACCAATTGCTAAAGATGTTGAACATTTTTTTTCATATATTTGTTGGGCATTTTTATTTCTTCTTTTGAGAAGTGACTGTTTAGTTTAATTGGTGGTATTGTGGTTCTCTTGCTATTGATTGTTGAAATTTCTCCAGCTGTATCCTGTGGTGGCTCTTTAGTAGAGAGTATGTGTTGTTTTCTTAATGGATCCTTCATCATGGCAAAATAAGACTTCAGTACAGGAAATCTAGTGGCTTAATCTCTTTAACTTCTCCCCTCCTCCACCAACTTCAAAGTACTGAGGGCCCATCAGCAAGTCTGCTGCAAAAATTTCATATTGAATGAGATGCCAGTCTCTCTTCCTGGTGATTATATCTGGTCTCTAGAAGGGATTCTTTTGGAGCTCCTAGGGCTGGAGAAAATTGAAGGAGCATAGATAGACTGGTTCCCAGGGACATATAAGCCTATTGCTTTTACTCTTGGAAGTGTGAAATGTTTTCTGTCTTTGTTTCCTAGAAGTTTCATTCAACTCTTAGACAACTGAAAAAGCCTTCCTCACCATCCATTACATATTAGAAATTTTCAAAAACTCTCAGAGACTTGCTTTACCTTTTAAATTACAACAAATCATTAATAGAAAATGACCAATATATCCAAGTCTTCATCTTTAGCACTTGGTGTTTTATGCTCTTTTTAAAACAATTTCCTTTAACAATTGCTCTGATGAAGTTTGCATTAAAAAGTTTTCTTGGGCTGTGTTGCTTAGAAACATCTGAGATGCAGACGAATTATGGGAAAGTGCTATGGGAAACACACTTGCAAGGAAGAGAGACAGAGGATCCAGGTCCAAGTATAGGGCTACTTGCGATACTATTGCACATGAAGCCTCAACTCATCCTGTGAGGTGCTCTGGAGCAAGCATAGTCCATCAAAGTTATGCTATTGAGGCATTTTTATCTACACTGCATCAGCCATCCAGTAGCTATCTCCTGGCTCTGGAAGTGGGTGCAGTCTTGACCAAGCTAAGTGTGAGGCCTCAACAACCAACAATCCTAGCAATTTGGGTGGGTGCCTCTAGCCAAAGAGAGAATGTTCAAAAGTACCAGTTTAGTACCATTACAGGATTCATATATGAATTCAATCTAATGTTCTATTAGAGTCAGTTGCTTCTGTTTCAAGATATATTTACCAAGGGTTCTATCTCATAAGTACCTGGTACATAGTATGAATATTTCCAATTAAACACGGAGGCCTTTTATCAGTTTCCCTAAGATTAAAATAAAAAGTATAATATTTGACATAATAATTAAATGAGTTATTTACATAATACATAATTACTATTGGCCAGAAATAATAGTGTACATTGCATATTGTTTTCACAATATGATTATTAATAATAATGTATATTTCAGGAAGAACTATGTTTGGTCTATTATTTGCAAAGCTGATGTACCTGCATTCATAAGATCTTTAAGGTATCCAAAACAAGCATGTCTAGTGGTCATGTGTTTCTGAACTAATCAATAAAGCCATCCAAGCTTCCCAGACACAGGGCTACAAAGCAATCACTTGATAAAGATAAATCTATGAATCTTTTTCAACAGGATATTACAAAAAGCAAATGAACAAGTATTATTTATAGAAAGAAATTGTTATAATGTCAGAGAAGTGGGGGAGCATGAGAAAATTATTTCACTCAGGATAGGAGCACAAAAGAAAAAAACCTCATCAAACTGAAGAAATTTAACAATTTTGGAAGTAATTGACATGTGTAAAATTATTCATGGATCAAAAGTTGCTAAGAGCCTAAAATCTTTTCTGGTTTCTAGAGAATCAACATATTGAAGACATGACTTCAATTGTGAGGACTTAGCATATGAATAGAATTGGCAGAGGATTAATGTTCCAAAGTGTTGAATCTCCAAGTATAAATTATACCGCACTGGCTCTTTGTTCACTGAATTCAGTGGAGAAAAGACACTATCCTGCTGTATGTCCTGGCTTTGCTTCCAAAAATACACCTTCAGAGCAATGTCCAGTCCTTTTTATATTATAGTAAGAAATAAAAGAATGTGCATGAAATATTACCCTTAACTCTCCTTTTCTGTATCTCTTCTTATTCAAACCTAATCTCATTTTCTTTTAAATTAAGAACAGCTATTAAAAACTCAGAGAACTGGTGGACCAAGTTGAAACATTTCTATCAGAAGATGGGTGAATTTTTTTCCTAGCACATTGTAACTAGGAGGCTAACTATCAACAGAGTGCACTGTAATCAAATAATCATTAAATTTTTTATTCCCTCTCATAACTATACATATTGTCATTGTGAGAAAGGAATGAATATCAGCACAGAAAGAAATGATTGATGGGTGGATGGATAGATTGAGTCAGTGTAATCAGTGTAAATTAAGCAGACCTTATGACATAGCCACATCTGTATCATTAATATACAAAATAATTTACATAGTCACATTTTATGTACTGAAGTTATGAAAGTCATAGGTTAGGGAAGTAATTTATAATATTAATGAATTCCATAGAAGTAAATGATAGTTGAAAAGAAGAATATTAAGAAAGTTCTAAAACAGAAATAGAGTTTTCAGGGAAAACTTCTTGTGTAAAGGTGAATATTTTAGAAGAGTTTCAAAAGTTGGTAGCAGATGTCCTTTTAGAGGGGACCAGGAAAAAAACAATAAGATGACTTACTCAACCCTAGATAGCTTCCAGAGTTTAAAGACCCAGGTGGGCTGGAAAGGCAGCAATATATGTTAAATATATTTAATATATGTTAAATCTATCTATCTTTTTCTTTGAAAATAAAAATGTCTTCCATAGCAGAGGGAATATAAAAGAAGGGAGTTTCATACATCTTGATTGCGTATTTCAGAAATTTTCCCTGCACCCCGAGAAGGCTGAACCCCAGTCAAGATTTTTCAAAAGTTTGTTAGAACACTGCCCTGTTGGAGCCAACCCTTCTCCCCCTCTGTTGCCTATAAATCTAACCTTCCAAGGCTTCCCAGGCTTAATCCCTGAGAATCAAATACCTCCAGACGTTCCACCACATGCACGTTTTGCATGATAAAATGATGGAAGGAAAATGAGAAATGTCCTCTACTGTGAGAGGTTGGCTGCTCTTGTTTTGCACACATGAAATCGCCTGTGTCATAACCATTGTCCTCCTGTCTTTTTACTGAGGTGACTAAGTGAAGTTAAAATAAAAATCATTCATTATTATCTCATGGGAAACTCTTTTAATGTAAACTGAAAAGGAGAGGAGAGAAACAACTCACTAACGTTCTTAATTGACAGACCTCTGAAGTGAATGTATTTCTTTATGCTAAGAGCAAAATATTCATGTGGTTGTTTTTGGTCCTCAAACTACTAAGTTATTCACAATTCGTGGAAGTTGAAGATTTTCCATCATTCTGCTCTCAGTTGGATCCAATATATTTGTGATAACCCACCAAATATACTTAATATGTAGACCTATTTCTTGTAATACTAGTAAATAGTGTTTTTTACTTTTTCTGTAACTTTCTTGGCTAATGAAGTTTGCTGGTTGGATTTGTTCTGATCATCCTTAAATCCTACCATGCTGACAGTTTTAATTAAAAGAAAAATTTCCAATCATTTCTCTAATGCCAGAGAAATGCTAAGTACAAATCATTTCTATTCAGAATTTCAATACCATGTTCTTTGCTAAAGCCTCATGAAATAGTTTTGGCATTTGTGAAGTTTTTTATAGATTGAATAATAAATGAGAGCAACACTACATTAGTTCTGTAAGAATATGATATATAGGACCTAAGGAGATTACAAATGTAGTAATAATTAATTTGCTGTGTTGTTCTCATGATGGGTTAAGGCCCCGTAATTTTGAAAACTTGCCACACTTTTTCCACAGCAATTGAAATAATTTCTTTATCTTTTTCTGCTGCATTGTATGTCTGTTTGTGACATTTACTCCAAATCATCTTTGGAAAAAGTGAAACAAATTATGGATTTTCATTTTTTCTCATAAATAAATTATTCCTAGTAATTCTTAAAGTAAGGATAGCCTCGTGGCAAGTTTTTGGTTGTTTACATTCAAAGACAATCTTAACTTTATATTTTTACTGTTCTTTTGTCATTGAGTTTTCTTTTTAAAATTCCTTCTGCCTACTACAGTTTTGTTTTCTTTTCTTTGACTTCTTCTCTTTTAACTAAAACTCCTTAGCTTAACTGAGAATCTGAACACCCCATCTGGACCTAATGAGATGTTGTGCTGAGACTAAAATAATGGCAGTGATAAAACTAAAGATGAAACCAAAGAGTGCTGACACTCAGAAGAGCAGGGAATCTATCCACCTGTGATCAAAGATCAACCCCCAAATCAGAAGGCCAGCCGTTGCCTCTCATTCTCAGGCCCGAGGAAGAAAGACTCTAAGGGCAACATAGTGAGCAACTCTGGGTACTACACTTACCCAAGAAGCACAAGTGAACATTTCCATCTTCACTATTTCACGATTTATTCTGTTTGGATGTAATTATTTGTGTAATTATAGGTGTTTGCTTCTTTATTTTGAGTGATAGTGATATAGCCAATCCATTTCTGGGCTACATGTCTTTTTTAGTTGTATGTGCCCTACCAAGATCATATGAGAAGACATAGCCACAGTCAGCCTGCACATTCCCCAGAAGTTAAGTGACAAGCATTAGTACACCTATTGTACACATAGGAAAATTATTACCAAGAGAATATGTGCCTTGCTGAATTATACTAGTAACATATACAAAGAACATTTCAAGACCACTTCTTTTACTAGTCATAGCACAATATATTGGCATCTTTCACTGTGACATTTAAATTTAGAAGAAGGCAAATTCTGGTCCTTTGCCCCCGAGGATATAGGAAATGTTTTATTATCTAACAAATAAGAGCAGTCTACTTATCTTCATGTCACTGCTCAGCAATAGGAACTCTGAAGACCACAAAAGAAACATGCAACATAATCCTATCACATACCATGGGTGATATGGATTTTTATTAAATAATTTATTTATGTTATCTGAAGTATAGCAACATAATTATTTTCGCCATTATCTTTGCTACAATTATATTATTACTTAAGAAATTATTCTACTCTTTTGAATTATTCTACTCTTTTGAATTCCAGATATTTTGTTTTCATGACCTCTAGTAACTGGGTGCTAAAATTTTATACAGTCAGGGCAAATAAATATGTCCATTATTTTAAATATCCTGCCCTTGAATTTCATTGAATTTGCCCCCTGAGTCTCCTATTATGCATCTAGATAGAAGGGCAGAGCATATTCATTTTCATTATGCCCTTTGTTCTTTTGAAAAACCAACCTCAAGTCTTCTTATCTTTTACTTTTTGGATTGTTAATTCTCTTTTTCATATTTAATTTTACATGCTTAATTACTAACCTGCAGATAATCAGGTAGAGAAATTAGCAGCTATAATTTAATCCACCATTTTAAAATGGACTTCAAAAAATATGTTGAACAGTGACCAGATCTAATATGTTATACTCTCTGTGGCATTTGTAAAGGATCCATTTGGCTCATGATCCTTTTGCCCTTCAGTTGAAATCTGGGTTAATTGAGGCAAAGCTGAACTTGCTCTTTTATGAAATATGTGGTAGGCCATTGCTCTTTTAATTGCTAAAATCATCAATACTGTCTGGACATTTGGATACATTCCCATTTTATTTAAAATGTCAGCTGTTTGGCCTCATATTTCGTTGTCTCTTATCCTATCAAGATTTTATTTAAATTTTTACTCCAAATGACATTCACTTCTAACATAAGAAAAATATTCATTGTGTGTGTATGTGTGTGTGTGTGTGTGTGTGTGTGTGTGTGTGTGTATATATATTCCTTTCTCCACTTCATTGCTAGAATATGTGTGATATGTGTGTGTATGTACTGAATGTACTACTAATAGAATATATATATATATATATATATATACACACACACACACACACATGAGGTACAGTATATAAATCTATACATGTGTACAAATGCAGTGATTAAATAGGAGTAGTTAGCATTTTCATTTCTTTAACATTTTCTTGAATAATTTCTTATTAACATGTAATAAGTGTATATATTTATGGGTACAGTGTGATATTGCATTAGTATATATAATATGAACTAATCAAGTGAGGGTAACTAATGCTTCCACCTCCTTATTATTCCTTTCTATTTGGAGACTTCAACCTGTTCTCTCCTAGTAATTTTTAAAGAATACAATAGGTTAGTTTGACCTATAGTCACCCCACTATGCTATAGAAATTAGGATTTATTCATTTTCTGTAACCATATTCATATCCATTATCTAACCTCCCTCCCACCCCTACCAGCCTCAAATATTCACTCTTCTGTATTTAATTCAACATTCTTATCATCTATCATGAGAATAAGCATACAATTTTTGTCTTTTTGTGTCTTATTTCACTTAACATCTTCTAATCCCATCTGTTCTGCTGCAAATGATAGGATTTTGGTCATTTTTAATGTCTGAATAATTTTTGTTGTATATATTGACCACATTTTTTTGTCTATTCATACATTTATATCTTATAAATGACTTTATATGTCAGCTAATGTGAATAGTGCTGCAATAAACATGGGTATGCAGGTATTGGTTTCATATTGTGATTTTAGTACCTTTGAGTATATACCCAGCAGTGGGACAGATGGATAGTACAGTAGATCTCCTTGTAGTTTTCTGAGAAACCTCCCATACTGTTCTCCATCATAGCTCTACTAATTCACATTCTTACCAAGAGTCTATGAGAGTTCCTTTCTCCACTTCATTGCCAACATTTATTATTTTTCTCTTTTTGATGATAGCTATTCTAACTTGGGTGAAATAACATCTCATTGTGGTTTGGGTTTACATTTCCTTGAGAGTTAATGATTTTGAGCATTTTTTTCAGAAATTAGTTGGCCACTTGAAATTCTTTTGAGAACTGTCTATTCAGACATTTTCTTTATTTTTAAATTGAACTATTTCATTTTTTTCTTTTGAATTTTTTGAATTCTTTATATAGTCCAGGCATGAACCCCTACTCACATGTATAGTTTGAAAATATTTTCTCACATACTGTAGGTTGTTTATTTATTCTGTCAATTGTTTTCTTTGATGAATAGAATGTTTTTATTTTGTCAGATTCCCATTTATCTATTTTCATTTTGTTGCCTGATCTTTGGGAGTTTTACCCCCAAAAAATCATTGCCTATAATCATTTTTAGAAATGTTTCATCTATATTTTATTTTAATAGTTTCATAGTTGTCTCACATTTAAGTGTTTCATTTTACATTGTGTTTTGAATTGGATAAAGAATAGAAGTAAAGTTTTGATTTTCTATATGGATATATCTAGTTTTCCCAGCACCATGTGTTGAAGAGGCTGTTCTTTTGCCAGTTTATACTTTCAGTGCCTCTGTTGAGAATCAGTTGGGAATAGATACATAAATTTATTTCTGGGTTTCTGTTTTATTTGTGAGTATGTCTATGCATATATCATAATTTCTTGAATTTTCTTTGCCTCTTTCCTTATTTTTATTTTATCCCTTATACTTTTATATATAGGATTTATTTACTATTTTTCTTTAGCTGATTTATCATCATTTAAAAATATTTTTCTTCTAAGTAATTTCTGAGTTCGATAATTTTTTCTGTTCTTTAACAACGTTTCCTTCATTTTTCATTTAACTCATTTTGAAATGTTAGATTTTAGTTTTCATCTTTTGTAGCCAGTTTTTGTTGTGATTTATTCTCATCTTCAACAAAACAAACGAACAACAACCAAAAAAAAAAAAAAAAGAACTTATAACCATGAATGACCTTTTTGGCCTTTCTGCATAGCTGTGTGTGTGTCTCTCAGAGTTAAGACTCATTCAGAATGGTTACCACTTCAAATGTTGGATTTCAAGATGGTTTTCTTCTCTTCAGATGGTCAGATGGTGTGTTTTGCAGTTATAGGATTCTCAGATTTGCTGCTCTGGATGCAGTTATGGGACTCTCAGATCCTTCTTACCTCTGGCACTCTTAATTTACTCACTTTTTATTTGACTTTCAGCAGTGTTCCTTCAGGGTGAAGCTTCTAGATAGTTCTGCGAAACTGGAGCTAGAGCTGCCAGATAAAATAAAGTTATCTGGTATAAATTGTTTTTCTGGTAAAGAATTTTTTGAATACAAATATTCCCCATATGATATTTCTGTTTGCTGAATAGTGCAATCCTACTGGAAATGCATATGTGAACGTAGTCATGCCCACATTCCCATTTCTCCCCGTCCCTCTCTTATTGACCTTAGATTCTTAATTTTTGAGAGTCAGCATTCTGACCAAGAGAAGTCCTTACCTTCTGGAAATTAATTCATGTATGATTTGATGGCTCTGTGGCTCTTGTGACTCATTGGACATTCCTCATTTCTTCTCACTCCCCTGCTGAGCCCTGTTAGTGGTTTGTCCCCCTCTACCCCTCCTCTGATATTTACTTACAGTGATTTCCTAGTCTACACATTCTAATGAAGAAGCCATGTGATTTTTTTTCCTTTCCTTGATTGATATATTTGCTTTCTAAGGGGATTTTTGTAAAGAATGAAAACTATATGGCTACATCTCATGTGTGATCCACAAGTCCCAGAATTCATAGCTTTTAAAATTATATTTTTTCTATTGTTCCCATATGTATAGGAACACAGTTGTCTTTATATATTGATCGTGCTTCATTCTCAACCTCTTATTAGTTATTTGTTTGCCAGTTCTCTTGTAAAAACTTGTATCATCTATGAATAATGAATCCTAATTTCTTCCTTCCCAACTAGTAATTGTGGTTTTTTTTTTATTTTCTTCTGAAACCTAGGACATCTAGTATAATTTTTAATAGAAGAAGTGATACCAAACATTGTATTCTTGTGTCGATTTACTCAATTTTTAATAGGAATAATAATAGTACCCACTTAACATCATTGTTTCAGGATTTGACAAGGCAATCATGTAAAATTATTTGAGCAATATTTGGTTCACACTGAATTAATAATAATTGACAGCCATTATTTTTGAGTGTCCATAAAATCACTCCAGGTTATGCTCATAGAGCTATAAAGTAGCAAAAATAAAGAGCTTGTGAAATAATAATTAAATATGTATTTGGTTGCACTCACAAATAACCATATAACTTTGGGCTGCTTTTAACTGAGAAAAAGAATATGTTTATAATAAAAATAGATACACATCAATTTCTTGAAGGTATCCTGGTTTTCTATATCCTTCTTTCTAATAATAAAAAAAGCTAGTAACACACATTTAAAATAATGAGTAATCTGTAAAGCCCAGGTTGTCATAACATTCTTATAATATGGGAAAGCATGCGATTTTTGTAGGTGTGTATGGCAGGTAAAAACACAGGAAAGAGACAAAACAATCTTAATGGAAAGTAACTCAGATGAAGATGCCAGAATTAAATGCATGGATATATTGTTTAGGAGTCTATTTTTACTATACTCCAGAGTCGAGGATTAGTGTGGTTATATACAGATCTTACTGATGTATAACTGGATGTTTTGGATCTTTGAAATAGTCACAATCTGTGTTTTTTTTTTAAATTGCAATGTATTTATAAAATAAGTGAGGTTTTCAGGTATGAATCCTGGTGTATGAATGTTCACATGTAACACAACTCTCTTCTTGCTTATTTCTTATGGTGCCATCAGTATTTCAGTTTATGTTTATGGTGATTACACCAAAGTGAGTTAGGAAATCCCGCTCTCTTTCTTTTGTTGTAGAAATTCAAGGCACTCTCTCTTTCCTACAATTTGGAGTGGCCTCCACATGTAACTCAGCTTTCCTGAGATATAGATTCTAAGAGATTTACATGGAGGAAATTTATTGGAGTTTGCTATTAAGAACAAAACTTATTCGCTATATAGGGAAATTTCCTCCAATGTAACATTTTTGAGATCTCATGTTGTTAGACCAAATATTCTGTAAGTCCTCAGTGACTAGATAAAATATTGATTAGATAAAAAATTGGAAGTATAAAACAGGCACCATCTGATGTGTTGGCGCCCTCTAAACTTTCCAAATCCATGATAGTTTTCAAATATGTCAAAATTAGAGGACTAATGGGCAGGCCTTTGTAGTGCCCTGTGGACCTGTCATTGTATGTGTGAGGGGTGGAGGTACATGACTTAAGTAGGGCAGTTCCCTTTGGCTCCAGGAGTATGTGTGATTCCTTGAGAGGGACTGAACTATAAACCACACTAGAAAAGGAAACACCTCACCCTATATAGGGAAATTTGGGCATCATACCCTAGGATTACCTTCGGTCCATATGTTATACTCTGCAGATTCACTTACCTCAAATAATAATATCAGCCCATCTAGAAACAACCACATTAGTCTTGTTTTTTTTTTTTCTTCTAAAATGATTTTACAAGATTACTGAGATGAACTGCAGCCCCATGGCTAAGATGGTCTCAGGGCAACAATTGATACACATTGTTTCCATTCTTTACTAGTTGTTCTATCAGAACACTCTATTTCAAGTAGACTCTTTACCAATCAAGATGATTTATCATGTAGATAATCCACAGCCTCTGCCCTGGGGATTCTAAGCCACTGTTCAACACACCTCTCAAGCTGTGGCTAGAACTGCTTTGAGGAAGTGCCATCAAAACTGGGTGGAGTTGGGGAAATAGCTCATTTGGTAGAGTGCTTGCCTCATATGCACAAGACTCTGGGTTCAATTCCCAACACCACCACCAAAACAAAAAACAACCAAACTGGGTGGAAATTACTGAGATGCTCCTCAGTTTGACCTTTCTTTCCTGGACCCACTGATGATCAGAATCTGTTATACTTTCCAAGACTTCTTTTCTTCATCCTTGTTATCTTGGATTAAAGAGTCTAAAGTGGGCTGGGGATGTGGCTCAAGTGGTAATGTGCTCACCTGGCATCCACAGGGCACTGGTTCCATTCTCAGCACCACATAAAAAAAATTAAAAGATGTTGTGTTACTGAAAAATAAATATTAACAAATTCTCTCTCTCTCTTTAGAGAGAGTCTAAAGTGACTTGGTGATGTCCAAAGAGTACATTTACTGGAATTCTCTCATTACTCCCTAGTGGAAACATTCTTCTCCAGAGCATAAGACCGAGGTTCACAGAGTCTAACTTATAGGGACAGGAAGCACAAATTCCCCAATGTCATTGGATGAACCCTCTTGCTTCCACTGCTCTATTCCTGGATCTACATATTGATCAACACAATGTTATAGTCATTTATGTAGGACTAAACATCCAGAGGAAGATGTCTAGACTTGCTCAATATCTGCACATTATCACATCATGTGCATCTTCAAAAACTGGATGGATCTGCTTTTAATATCTCCTTTTAATATCTGCTTTTCTATCAAGCTAGGAGATTCTAGGTGCTGTGGAACCAATTAAGTCCATAGGCACATGTTGACTGCTCCCCTTCCTTAACTATAGATTCCTTCCTCCAATGTAACATTTTTGAGATCTCTTGTTGTTAGACCAAATATTCTATAAGTCCTCAGTGAGTAGTTTTTCCAAAGCCTAAAGCAAAAAAGGCCATCCATATTCAGATCATTTCAAATTCTGCCCAGATGAATCATGCCCACATCTGAAGCACACAAGGTCTAACATAATCATCTGTTACTCATTGGCTGTTGGTGCTGTCAAGGAGTTGCTCCATGTTTCAGGTTCAACACTACTCTTTTGCCAGCAGTTTAGTCATTCAACTGTGGCTAAATAAACCATCCTAGTTCTACACCAGTAATATTGTTATATTTCACTGCTACTGCAGGCCAAGAATGATCATTGCACCATGTATTTCAAGCAATGAGGTTTTCATTGACAGCCATCTCATGATCTGGGCCCAAAGTCCCCTTTTCATATCTGCTTTTCATGACTACTCCTGATTTAAAGGTTTCCCCTGGTAATAGACTCTGAGAAGGATATTTGGATGCTGTTGATTTATTGGAGAATGTTCCCAGGAACAACATACTTAATGGACCAAGGGAAGCAGGACCCTTCAGAAGGAGACAATGGACTACAATTCATTAGCAACAGATGCATCACTTAAGTTCCATATAGTTATTCTTGGAAAAAGCTGGGAAGTAGTTGGGTTTTCCTGAATGTCCAGAATTCAGACATGGACCTTGGAACTTTGAATCTCAGTGTCAGTTGGTCATGAGACATATCACTTTGACTAGAGAAAATTCTGAGAAAGGATGTGGTTGTGAGCTGTAGGTATGCAATATTTCTGGCAAACGCAGGAATAGTTACTTCTTCAGACCTAAAGGGTCTCTTGGGCAATGCCCTATAGCATCTACTAGAGTCTGAGATATAGACTGTTTTAATTGAAGCTGTGTCTTTGAAATACCTTTTATACCTTTTTTAACCCTGAAGTTTTATATAGAAATAAGTATGTATTGAAATAAATTGTTATTTTTTTTCAGAGTACAAGTTGAATCTGTTTCTTAAAAATACCATTTTCATTGGAAGATGACACTCTTAACATACCAACTATAATCAAGGCTCAGAATTTTATAAGTTGTTGGGATGGATATGCTCCATTATTGACATTATGTTATAATATTTAATGGCCTCTCTTTGTAAGATGTGTGTCTGTGCTAAGACTTATGTATGGACAAAGTGCAGGAAATCCCTGAGGGAGCCTCCTGTATGAAGATTGAATTGAGGTCATCGTCTGATTGGTGGAATACTGTAAACAATCAGGCTAAATAGTCTTTAATCTACACAATAATTTGGGAAAATACAATAATTGTTTTCTAACAAAACTAAACTATAAAACATAATTTTTATGCTATTTGGACAAAACTCAATATTACCCTTGAACAAGAGAAAACATTTTAATGCTTTAAAGAAATATTTTATCTTTAAATTATAGGTTTGATCTGCAAAGTAGTAATTGTAGATCTATTGTGATTTTAGAAATAATTGACGATTTGAAGAAACCAGTTTACATAGTGAAACATAATTATCTACTACTGGTACTTAGAGATCAATTATGTGAAGCCTTCATCTTTTGGAAAGGTTAACATGCACTATGTCCTCATCCAAAGGGCATTTTAGTACTAAATACATATTAAAATTCGTATATTTGGCATTATGTAAGCACCTTCTCTAAGGCCTGACCTTCTGACACCACCACATTGTATGAAATAGTGTCAGTTGTGAAAGCATGTGTTGTTTGACAGCCATTAAAAGGTCCAATGTTTTTTTTTCCTCCCAAAACATTTTTCTTAAGATATTGAAAATATATTTTTCTTAAAATAATTCTTATATAATGATACGAAAAGCGATTCCAGTGCTTCTACTTTTGGTTGATGTCACTCTACAATCATTATTTCCAATAAAAATGATTGACTAAGTGACTGACATAGGAGTAAAACGTTGTGTCATTGTGGTTGGACTAGCCCATGGGCACTGTAGCTGAGGCTTGTTATATGAGAAAAAGGATACTTATCTGAAAAAATAACAATAAGATCCTTTTGTGTTCATCCAGAAATATAATAAGGAATATCAATATTTTACTAAATTATAAAGATAAATTCATTATGGAGTTAATATTTAAGCCCAGGTCTCCTACCTTCTAGATATATATTTCTTTTAAATAACCAACTTGAAATTTTCTTAGGCAAATTAATATAATATTATCTAAAGGTATTCTAATTCAAAAGGAAATTATACACCAAAAGACAGTTTGAAGATTTGAAACTCTGAAACTACTAGGAAAAAAAAAAAACATGACGGAAATGTTCCACAAAATTGGTGTGGGCGGTGCTTTTTTTGAATGTTACTTCACAATCTTAGACAAAAAAATAAATAAATAAATAAAAATACGTGGGATGATACCAAACTAAAACCTTCTGCACAGCAAAGGAAACAGAATGAAGAGACAACCTACAGAGAGGGATAAAACATTTGGAAACTCCACATCTGAAAAAGCATTAATACAGAAAATATGTAAGGAAGTCAACAATACAATAGCAAGATAACAACCAAATTTATAAAGAGAAAGGGAGCTAAATAGACATTTCTCAAAAGAAGATATTCAAATGTCATATATATGGATGTAAGACAAAATGCTCATGATGCCTAATAATCAGGAAAATGTAAACCAAAACCACAGTGAGATATAACTTTACCTATGTTAAAAGACAAAAGATAATTTTTTGCAATGATGCATGTAACCCTTTAACACTATATGTGGAACTATAAATTAATAGATTAGTCCCCTATATCTGCAAGGGCTATGTCCCCAAATCCCCAATGGATGCCTGAAACCACAGATAGTACAGAGCCTCTGTATACTATTTTTCTTATGCATATGTAACTATAAAAATTTAATTTATAAATTAAGCACAGTAAAAGATGAACAAAACTAACTTCTTATCAAATGAACAACTATAGCTGTTTATTATAAAAAATTTCTCACATTATTTTCCTTGTGCTTTGGGGGCCATCATTAAATTATTTGAGCACAAGAACTGCAGTACTGTGACAGTCAATCTCATATCCAAGCTAGCAACTATACCACTAATAGAGTGGTAGCACCTACAGCATGGAGATGCTGGACAAGGGGATAATTCATATCTGGGGTGGATTGAGGAGGACTGGACAAGATTTCATTAATCTGCTGAGAATGGTGAGCAATTTAAAATTTATGAGTTGTTTATTTCTGGCATTTCCCATCTAACATTTTTGACCTCTGATTGACTGTGGGAAACTGAAACCATGAAAATCAAAACCTCAAATCAGGGGACTGTTGTACAGCCCTAATGAAAAAAAGTATGAAGTGTCCTAATTTTTTAAAATAGAGCTACCATATGATCTAGTGATTATACTACTGGATATCTAAAGGATATCCATCTATGAACAAGATATCAACACTCCCATATTTATTGCAGAACTATTCACATAGCTAAGATGTTTAATTAAACTGTGTCCAATAATTAATGAATGGATAGATAAAATTTAGTATATAATCCAGTGGGAAAATATGCAACCATAAAAAGAAATCCTGTTATTTGCAGCAACATGTAAATATTTCTGTTAAATTAAATAAGCAAGGCACAGAAAGACCGATTCCTAATGATCTCACTCAAATATGGGACCTAAAAAAGTTGATTTCAAAAGTAGAAAGCAGAATACTGGTTGCCGGAGAATGGGGTGATGGGAATGGGATGGGGGTTAGGGAAATGATGGCCAAAGGATAGTTAATTAAATTTAGACAGGAAGGCCAAGTACAATGAATCTATTGTATAGCATGACAACTATGGTCAATGGAAATATGTTGTACTCTTTTGTTTGTTTTTGGGTTTGGTATGGGGAATTGAACCCAGAGGTGCTTAACTACTGAGTCACATCCCCAGCACATTTTATTTTTAATTTTGAGACATGGTCTCACTGAGTTGGTCAGGGCCTTGCTAAGTTACTGAGGCTGGCTTTGAATTTGCAATCCTCCTGCCTCAGCCTTCTGAGCTCCTGGAATTATAAGCATGCCCAATTGTATTGTATAATTATTTTTTTTTATAATTTCATTTGCTCATTTTAGAATACATGACAATAGATTCTATTTTGGTATATTTATAAAAACATGGAATATATTTTATTCTAATCAGGTCCCAGGTCTTATGGATTTACACAATGTTGAGATTTACTGTGGTGTATTTGCATACAAAAGTTATATCAGATTCATTCCACTGTCCTTTCTATTTCTATTCTCCTCTCCTTTCCCTTCATTCCCCTTTGTCTAATCCACTGAACTATTCTTCCACTCCCTCTATCTTGTTGTGTGATAGCATCCACATATCAGAGAGAGAATTCTACCTTTGGTTTTTGATTGGCTTATTTCACTTAGCATGATAGCATTCAGATCCTTCCATTTACTGGCAAATGTCATAAAGTTATTCTTCATGGCCAAGTGATATTCCAGTGTGCATGTATACCACATTATCTTTATCCATTCATCTGTTGAAGGGCATGTTGGAGTGTTGAGCCTATATTTTTTCTAGTATGTTTCTGGTCTAATAACCTAGGTCCTTGACCCACTTTGAGTTGAGTTTTGTGAAGGGTGAGAGATAGGGGTTTAATTTAATTTTGCTACATATGGATTTCCAGTTTTCCCAGCACTATTTGTTAAAGAGACTATCATTTTCCAATGCATGTTTTTGGCACCTTTGTCTAGTATGAGACAGCTAGCTATATCTGTGTGGACTTTTCTCTATGTCTTCTATTCTCCTCCATTGTCTTCATGTCTTTTTTTTTTTTTTTGGCGCCAATAAAATGCTGTTATATTACTCTAGCTCTGTAGTATAATTGAAGTTCTGGTATTATGATGCCTCCAGCTTCACTTTTATCCCTAAATATCATTTTGGCTATTTTGGCCCACTTTTTTTAAAAAAAATGAATTTTTTTACTCTTTTTTCTACTTCTATAGAAAAAAATAGAAGAAAGAAATTGGAATTTTAATATGAATTGCATTAAATCTATATAGTGCTTTTGGTAGTATGTCCCTTTTGACAGCATTAATTCTGCCTATCCAAGAACATGGGAGATTTTTCCATCTTCTAAGGTCTCAGTAATTTCTTTCTTTAGTGTTCTGTAGTTATAATTGTAGAGGTCTTTCACCTCTTTTATTAGAATCACTCCTAAGGCTTGTGTTTTGTTAGTTTGTTTGTTTTGAGGCTATTGTGAAAAGGTTAGTTTTTTTTTTAATTTCTCTTTCAGCTGATTCATCATTGACTTATAGGAACACAATTGATTTATGGTTGTTAATTTTACATCCTACTACTTTTCTGAATTCATTTATGAGTTCTGGAAATTTTCTGGTGGAGTTTTTTGGGTCTTCAAAATGTCATGGGCCAACAGAAATAGTTTGAGTTCTTCTTTTCCTATTTATATCCTTCTACTTTCTTTCTTTTGCCTTTTTGCTCTGGCTTCATTTTCAAAGTCTGTGTTGAATAGAAGTAGTAAACGAGGGCATCCCTTGTTCTAGTTTTTGAGAGAATGCTTTAATTTTATTTTTTTTCTGTTTAGAGTACTGTTTGCCTTGGGTTTGATGCATATAGCTTTTAAAATGTTGAAGTATGTTTCTGCTATCACTAGTTTTTATAGTATTTTGAGTATGAATGGATGCTAAATTTTGTCAAATATTTTTATGCATTTATTGAGATAATCATGTGTTTCTTTAAGTCTATTTCTTTATTTCCATATATTGAACCAATCTTGCATCCTTGGGATGAAACCCACTTGATCATAGTGCACTGTCTTTGTAATGTGTTTTTCTATGCAATTTGCCTGCATTTTATTAAGAATTTTTGTATATATTCATGAGGGATATTGGTCTGAAGTTTTCTTTTCTTGATGTACCTTTGTCTGATTTTGATATCAGGGTGACACTAGCTTCATAGAATGAGTTTGGAAGGGTTCCTTCTTTTCTGTTTCATGGAATAATTTGAGGAAGATTGGTGTTAGTTCATCTTTTAAGGTCTGGTAGAATTTGGCGAAGAATCCATTTGTCCCTAGTTTTTGTTTGTTTGTTTGTTTTTGTTTTTGGTATAATTTTGATGGCATCTTCAATCTCATGAGTTGAAATTACTCTGTTTAAATTAGTATGTTCTCCTGATTAAATTTGAGTAGATCATATGTCTCTAGAAATTTCTGGAGGTCTTCAAGATCTTCTATTTTATTGGAGTGTAAATTTTCAAAATAGTTCCTGAGTATCCTCTGTAATTTCAGTAGTGTCCATGATGATATTTCCTTTTTCTTCACAAACTTTAGTATTTTTAGTTTTTTCCCTCTTTCTTTTTAATTAGTTATACATGACAGTAGAATGCATTTAGGCACTTTGATATATTATACAGATATGGGATATAATTTCTCACTTTTCTGAGTGTACATGTTGTAGAATCATATTGGTCTTGCAGTCACATATGCACAAAGTAATAATGTCTGTATCATTCTACCAGCTTTTCTAGCCCAACATCCTCTCCCCTTCCCTCCCATCACTTCACCTAATCTAAAATAACGCTATCCTTCTCTAGTGCCACCCGATTTATTGTTGAGTTAGCATCTGCATATTAGAGAAAACATTCTGCCTTTGGTTTTTGGGGGATTGTCTTATTTCGATTTGCATGATATTCTCCAACTCCATGTGGTTCTTTATAATAATCTCTATCTCTTTATTGAAGTGAACTTTCACTGCCAATATTTTCTTACTGTTGTACTCCTTCCATGGTCTTTTACCTTGCAGATCAGTTTAACTATAAGTTTTCTGAATTCCTTCTGTGACATTTCATCCACTGTGGTATCACTGGATTCTATTCTTGAGGCATTTTTGTTTGATTAAGATGGTTTGTTCCTTTGCTTTTTTATCTTTTTTGTGTGTCTACTCATTTATCTGTATGATCCTGAAGTTGCAGAACTTTAACTCTATGAACTTCTAGTGTCCCTGAAGTTTTGTGGTACCTCAAGTTGTAGGGGTTTACAAATAATAACAACCATCAACGCAAAGAGTATACAGCATTCAACTAAATACGTAGTTCCTATTATGATATCTATAATGGTAATTGAAACAGTAATCAGCAGTGGTAAGGTAAGCAATTTCCAATAGTAAAAAAAAATAGTAAGTTTACAAAAGGGTTTGCTATTTCAAAATTTGAAGAGAGAGAATGCAGAAGAGATGTAGAATGTTATAAATGAGGAAAAGAGAAAGTAGAAGAAAAAAATTAAAGGAAGTGAAAGAGATAACAATAGAATTTGGTTATTAGCAAAATAAAATTGAGAAAGAGAATTTAGAGAAATAGTCAAGTAGAAAAATAATATGGAAAAACACAAAAATACACTAAAAATCCTAGACCTCAAAATACAAGAGTCATAAAAATAACTACATTTAAAAATGCTAGAAATGAATGAGAACATAAGACCAATACATGCATATATAAATGTCCATGAATCATTCAGCACACTATCAAGAGAGAAAGAGAAAACAAGAAAGAAGAGAGGAAAAAAAATAAAAAAGTTTCTTGATGAAAAATTAAGGAATTGTTTTTGTTGTAGTGATCAAAAATTGTCAATAATAGTATATGGGGGCTGTCTACTCCCAAGTGTCTTTCTTTGCATTTTTTTTCTTGAGGTATGTATTGGGTACAAGAGAGTAGTTAAGATCTTCCTCTTTTTGTATCGTTTGTCAAGTTGGTGGTTGGAGTTCAAAAATCCTTGGCTTCTCTTCTGGGCAGTATGAGGTGGGGCACTTTGGAGAGTTTTGTCTGCTCCCTTCTTAAGATGGGGTTGATGTAGAGCTTCATGAGAGGAGTTTCTGAAGTTGGAACTCCTGATTCTATTAAATCCACTTTACTCAATATGTAATATCTTTAGGATTAGTCTGTCTCCCATGCTTTTTTGGAGTGTTGATTGGTCTGACGATTTTAAATCAGCACCTCTCCAGAGCCTGGCAGCTTCTGATCCATGCTGGGAGTCTATACCCCAGGAGTCTCCCTTGGGTTCTACTAGTTTGGTAAGGGAGCCAATCCTTCACCCCTTAGCCTTCCATGGTTTCCATTCTTCCCAGTCTCCTGGGCTCAGTCCCCATGGGCATGTTCATTCCCACCCACCTGATCGAATTCTCAGCCACCCCCGCTGGTCCTGGGATCTCTCTGGTCTGAAAGTCTCTTATTTCCCTTGGTAAAACACTGCACCTGATTTCTCCTGATTTTCTAGTCACACTCTGAGTCACATGACAGGCCTCTGCTTACAGGTCTGGACACTTTGACTTGTTCCTATAGCACCAGCTACCACAGTGTGGCAGAACAAGAGGTCTCTGCTTCTGCTCTCCACAGATAACTGGGAGACACACAGCAGGAGGATATAGTGTAGCTCACCCACTGGATCAGTCCCATAATGTCCTTTGGATCTCTGGTTTCTCCGTATTCAGACACACTATGGTGCTACCTGAAATGCATGTTTTCTTAGTCACCCTCTCCAATTTTGCCTGCAGTGAATTTGCTCCAGTGGTAGACACCAGCGAAGTTGTTTTCTTTTTTATTTTATTTTCTGAGTCTCTACAGTGTTCTGAGAGTCCAGTATTAAATCTCAGTAAAATCCTTCTTTTCACCCACCTCATTGAGAAGTTATTTATCCACTTTCCTGGTTTCACACCACAGATCAGCTTGAAAAGCAACCTCCTCTATTCCACTGTCTTCGCCACTGGCTATATTGTATTCTGAAAAACTCCAAAGAGTGGCTATTACATGTTCTCACTACAAAAATGACAATGTTGTGAAGTAATGAATTGTTAATTAATTGCATTTAACCATCCCATAGTGTGCTTCAGAATAACTTGTTTTACATGGTAAAGACATACAATTTTATCTGTCAATTAAAAAATAGAAACAACACTCACTTTGAAACATTCTATTCAATCCAGTTTGCTCGATATGTAATGTCTTTATAACAACAGTTGTACCTTATGGTAAATTTCTTAGCAATTATAAAACACTTTTTAAATAGAAAATTTAGTATCGGTGTATTAGTTTCCTCTTTCTGCACACATACACCAAAATACCACAAACTTAGATGTTTGAAATACTATGCTTTTTCCAAATCACAGTTATCCTTTTGAGTTGCCTAATTTAAAAATAAAGTTAGGCAGGGTACAGTGGTGTACTCCCTTAATCCCAGAACTTCAGGAACCTGAGGCAGGAGAATCATAAGTTCAAAGCCAGCCTCAGCAATTTAGCAAAGCCCTGCCTCAAAATAAAAAAAATAAATAAAAGGACTAAGGATGAAACTCAGTGCTTGAACTCCTCTGGGTATAATCCCCAGTACAAAAATTTCTTTGGACTTCTTAGGGCACTGGAACCAGTGAGCCAAAATGCCAATGTAGCAAACTGTATACATCAGATTTGGTATGACTTAGTTTTCAGTCTGAACAATATTCAATGAAGAGAGGTATTCGGAAGACAGATATCACGTGAAATATTGAAAAACGTCATTCTGTCACTGAGGTAGGCAAGAAAAAATGAAACAGTAAAAATTTGTATAGAAATATTTTTATATAAAAGCTGGGACATTGTATATCAAAATTTAAAATCATTGAGAGAGATTTTTTAATCAACCTATATTTAAAATCAGATATCATACCTGATTTCTGATTTTAAAGATATCATACCTATCAAACCCAAGAAGAAAGAGGTTCTTCCATATGTGAACTTACAAAAAAAATTAACCTATATCTGTGTTTCGATAATTTTAAGGCAAGTACAAGCAATTAGACATCTTTAAAGGTCATATTGATAGGTTCATCATATTCCCCAATTATGATAATTTACCTATTTTAGAAGCCTATTTACATAACTAATAGAATTGCTTTAAATTTGAGATTAAGGGTAGAAATAGTACAAGTAGAGTAAAATTAAACTTTTCCAGTTATTTTTCCAATTACAAAAGAAAAAATTGTAGACTGTGCTTATTCAATTGACATGTGTAATCACCACACACACATCTACAAGGTTTTATTAGAGCTTAACTATACATTTTTAAAATGTCATTTACTTTCTACTTTTTACTCTTTTATGGTGCCTGTTTTCCTTATTCTAATGTTCATGTTTTGAATAAGACTTCTAATGCTGTATATTTTCCCTTCTTGTTTGTTCATTAAATTGAATCTTGGTGATGTTTTGGAACATACTATATTAGTTTTTTTTTTTACTTACCTGTTGGTTTTTACATTTGTTTTTTTCTATTTTTTTCATGTTCTTTTTCCATAGATGGTTTAAACCTTATGTTTACTCTGGGTATGATCAGTAAATTATTTTTTCTATTTAGTTGAAGAAGTACAAACTTACTGAAGCAAAAGATTGGGTATTTTTCTAGGAAAATATGAAGTATAAAATATTATTACTGTTAATGGTAGACAACACTGTCCCTGTCCTTTGTTAAGAGCATCTCAATTTTGCCCAGGTTTTTGAACTAATAGCACACTTCTCAAGGAGGACTAATCATCCTTTGGGTCCATCCAGACGATAAATTGTAAATAAATAAAACCACCATTATAATTCAAACCTTTTTCAATAACTAGATTTGGGCTAGTCTTTTGAAAAAATTTTAGGTAATGATATGTATGGAAATTTGCTGAGTGCCTCTAGGAAAAATTTTCTTTTCTGAAAAAATAGTGTTGCAGAAAGAAGGAACATTTTTCTGCCCAGCATCTTTCTGTCTGAAAAGTGTGCTACTATGTGAAGATTTGAAGGAAAATTCTAGAAATGTGTTGATCAAAAGCCATGACAGCACTGAGCCATTGGGACAATTGAAGCCCACTTTCAGACTTTGTATCCAAGGAAAAAAATTCTTAGTGTTTAAATCATCTTTAGTCTAATATCATGTTATATGCATTCAAAAGCATTCTTAATTGAAATAGTGTATTTTAAAATTTTTATTTTCTTTTTATTTATCTTATAAAAGTAATTAAAAATCTAGTAGATCATAATCCTGCTTTTTAGGTAGTAAAAAGGAGAGTTGTTTCATATATTAAAAAGAGATAAATAACAATGGGGCATCTATGTATATCAAACAAAACATTCTCAAGTACAAGAATCAAATAGTCCACAATACAATAATACAGGGTGACTTTAGTACACCTCTCTCACCACTGGATAGATCTTCCAAACAAAAGCTAAATAAAGAAACTATAGTACTCAATAAAACAATCAATAATTTGGACTTAACAGACATATATAGAATATTCCATCCATCAACAAGCAAATACACTTTCTTCTCAGCAACACATGCACCCTTCTCCAAAATAGACCATATGTTAGGTCACAAAGCAAGTCTTAGCAAATACAAAGAGAGAGGGGGGGCTACCCTGCATTCTATATGAACATAATGGAATGAAATTAGAAATAAATGATAAAATTTTTAAAAAATAGAAGCTACTCTAACACCTGGAGACTAAATAATGTGGTATTGAATGACCCATTGATAACAAAATACATCAGAGAAGATATAAAAATATTCTTAGAGGTAAATGAGAACTCTGATACAATTTATCAAAATCTCTGGGACACTATGAAGGCAGTGCTAAGAGGAAAGTTCATTGCATTAAGGTCATTCATTAAAAAAAGAAAAAGTAACAAATGACTTTAGAAAATGGAAGAACTTGTCATTAAATCTCAAAGTCCTAGAAAAAAATAGAAGACAAAAAAATAAAATCTGGTCTGAATTCAATGAAATTGAAACAAAAGAATCAATTTAAAAACACTGACAAAACTCAAAGCAGGTTTAATGAAAAATTAAATAAAACTGACAAACACCTAGGCATCCAAATGAAAAGAAGGAGAGAGACAACTCAAATTATTAAAATTCATGATGAAAAATGAAATATCACAAGAGACACTATTAATGTACAGGTGACAATTAGAAACTACTTTGAAAATGTATACTCTAGTAAAATAGAAAAAATTTGAAGACACTGACAAATTTCTAGAGGCATGTTATCAACCCAAACTGAGTCAGGAGGACATATACAATTTTAACAGTTAAATTTCAAGCAAGGAAATAGAAAATGCCATCAAAAGCCTACAAATCAAGAGAATCCCAGGATCAAAGAGATTCACAGCTGAATTCTACAAGACCTACAAAGAAAAATTAATACAAATACTCCTCAAATTATTCTGTGAAATAGAAAAAGGAGGGAACCCTTCCAAACTAATTCTATGTGGCTAGTATCATCCTGAAACTAAAAGCAGACAGAGACACATTAAAGAAAGAAACTTTCAGACCAATATCCATAATGAACACAGATGCAAAAATTCTCAAAAATAGTGTACCATGATCAAGTGGGGTTCATTCTAGGGGTGCAAGTTTAGATCAATATATGGAAATCAATAAACATAATCCATCATATCAATATTTTAAAGATAAGAATCATATGATCATATCAACTAATACAGAGAAAGAATTTGACCAAATACAGCACACTTTCATGTTCAAAGAACTAGAAAAACTAGAGATAGTAGAAACATCCTTCAACATTGTAATAGCTATCTATGCTAAACCCAAGGTTAACATCATTCTAAATGAAGAAAAATCGGAAGCATTCCCTCTAAAAACTGGAACAAGACAGGAATGCCCTGTTTCACCAATTCTATTCAACATAGTATTTGAAACTCTGGCCAGAGCAATAAGAGGGAAGAAAGAAATTAAATATGAATAGGGAATGAAGAACTCAAACTATCATTATTTGCCTATAACATGATTCTGTACTTAGAAGATCCAAAAACTCTACCAGAAAACTTCTAGAATTAATAAATGAATTCAGCAAAATGGCAGGATAAAAAATCAATACCCATAAATCAGTGCATTTCTCTACATCAATAATGAATCCTCTGAAAGTTAAATTAAGAAAACAGCCTCATTCACAATAGCTTCAAAAACTACAAAATATTTGATAATTAATTTAACAAAAGAGGTGAAAGACCTCTCCAATGAAAACTATAGAATACTAAAAAAAGAAATAGAAGAAGGCCTTAGAAGATGTAGAGATCACCCATGCTCTTGGACAGGCAAAATTAATATTGTCAAAATGGCCATAATACCCAAAACTCTGTACAGATTCTATTCAATTCCAATTAAAATTCCAAAATCATTCCTTATATAAATATAAAAAGAAATCATGAATTTATTTGGAAAAATAACAGACCCAGAATAGCCAAAACAATCCTTAGCCAGAAGAGTGAAGCAGGAGTCATCCCAATACCAGACCTTAAGCTATAATACAAAGCTATGGTAACCAAAACATCATGGTGTTGGCACCAAAATAGACATGTAGAAAAATGGTACAGAATAGACGGCACAAAGACTAACCCACAAAAATACAATTATCTTATCTTAGACAAAGGCGCCAAAAACATACACTGGAGAAAAGATAGCCTCTTTAACAAAAGGTGCTGCGAAAACTGGAAATCCATATGCAACAAAATGAAACTAAACCCCTCACCATGCACAAAACTCAACTCAAAATGTGTCAAGGACCTAGGAATTAAACCAGAGACCCTTCATCTAATAGAAGAAAAAGTAGGCTTAAATCTCTATCATGTCAGATTAGGCCCCATCTTCCTTAATAAGGTTCCTATAAGCACACTAATTAAAATGAAGAATCAAAAAATAGGATGGATTCAAATTAAAAAGCTTTTTCTCAGCAAAAGAAGCAATCATGAGGTGAAGAGAGAGCCTACATTTTGGGAGCAAATTTTGTCCACACACACATCAGAGAACTAACTTCCAGGACATATAAAGAACTCAAAAATCTTAACACCAAAGAAACAAACAACCCAATCAATAAAGGGGCTAAGAAGCAGAACAGACACTTCTCAGAAGAAGATATACAATTAATCAATAAATATATGAAAAAATGTTCAACATCTCTAGTAATTAGAGAAATGCAAATCAAAACTACTCTGAGATTTCATCTCACTCCAGTCAGAATGGCAGTTGTCAAGAATACAAACAACAATAAGTTTTGCTAAGGATGAGGGGGGAAAGGCAAACTCATATATTGTTGGTGAGACTGAACATTGCAGCCAATCTGGAAAGCAGTATGGAAATTCCCTAGAAAACTTGGAATAGAACTACCAGTTGACCCAGTTATCCCACTCCTTGGTGTATAACCAAAGGACCTAAAAACAGCATTCTACAGTGATGCAGCCACATCACTGTTTATAGCAGTACAATTCACAGTAGCTAAACTGTGGAACCAACCTAGATGCCCTTCAGTAGATGAATGGATAAATAAACTGTGGTGTATATACACAAGAGAATATTTTTCAGCATTAAAATAGAATAAAATTATGGCATTTTCAGGTAAATGGAGTTGGAGAATATCAAGCTAAGCAAAGTAAGTCAATCCCTCCAAAAAATGAAAGGCCTAGTGTTCTCTCTGTTAAGTGGATGCTGATCCATAATGGGGTTGTGAAAGGGGGGGGTGGAGAATGGAGGAACTTTGATTAGGTCAAGAGGAGGGAGGAAAAGGGAGGGGAAATTGGTAGAAAAGATGGTGGAATGAGATGGACATCTACCCTAGGTACATGTATGACTGCACATATGGTGTGACTCTACTTCGTGTACAACCAGAGAAATGAAAAGTTGTACTACATTTGTAAACAATAAATAGAAATGTTTTAGGCTGTCATGTACAACTCATTAGAACTAATTAAAAAGAGAGAGCGAGCGAGAGAGAGAGAGAGAGAGAGAGAGAACCATTGAACGACAACTTCTGAGATGGAGGTGATAATGTATAGTGTTAATACAGTAGTAACCATTTACAAATATAAATTGATGTAAATTTAGGACTGAATTCTCCACACGAACTTGTGCTTTATAAAAATAACCTGAACACGTAGTTTGAAATTCTGATCCAGGCCGAGTTGCAGCTACCTGTAAGCCCAGTGGCTTGGGAGGATCAGAAGTTCAAAGCCAGCCTCAGCAATTTAGTGAGGTCCTAAGCAATTTACTGAGACCCTGTTTCAAAGTAAAAAATAAAAAGGACTGGGGATATGGCTCAGTGGTTGAGTGCCCCGGGGTTCAATCCCCAATATAAAAATAAATAAATAAAAGAAAGAAAACAAAAGGGCTAGGGATGTTGAGTATCCCTGGGTTCAATTCCTTGTACCAATAATAATAAAAATAAATAAATAAAACAAAATAAATAAAAATAAAAAGGGCTAGGGATGTCACTCAGTGATTAAGTGCCCCTGGGTTCAATTCCCAGTACCAAATTAAATCACATCATCATCATCATCATCATCATCTGTGGGAGAGATTGTGCTACATGTGGCCACTGAGTCTTCCTTTTTCTCCTTGATTTGTCCACATTAGATCCAATGGCTGAACTATTAATAGATCAGCTATATGATACTTAGAATTTTCCTTACAGCAACTATACTATAGACACAGACCAGTAGGGAAATAGTTACCTATTGAGAAGATTGAAGAGAGTCTATTTTTAATACATTCTAAAGACTGTTGTTTTGAAAATGTTTTGAAAACATTTGGGCATGTTTTCCAGTAGTATTGCAGTTAATTGTTTATAGATACACCAAAATGTTGAGCTCCTTGGTAACAACCAGGGATGACTAGAGTCTCTGTTAGTCACTTTCATGTGCTTCAAAACCTCTTCTTTGTTTGTATTTGTGTGCTTTGCAAATAGTATCATTATCTATGTGTATCATGAATTTTTCCATGAAGCCCAGTTGAAAAGCTATAATTCAATACATGAATAGTCATCTGTTTAAAAGTAATTATTTATAATAGGGATAAAGGACTCAATACTTTTAGGTATCCTAGCATACATCAATCAACTAGAAACACAGATACCTCAAATGGGGTCAAAATTATCATAAAAATGTACTCATAGAGTTGAAATGATACCTTTCATTCACTTTCCTGACCTAGATATGGCAATATTCACTCATAGTATTAAATATTTGTTAAAAAGTGATAATGGGCTGGGTGTAGTGGTACCTGCCTATAATCCCAGCAGCTTGGGAGGCTGAGACAGGAGAATCAGGAATTGAAAGCCAGTCTCAGCAATGGCAAGATGCTTAGCAGCTCAATGAGACCTTGTCTTTAAATAAAATACAAAATAGGGTTGAGGATGTGGCTCAGTGGTCGAGTGTCCCTGAATTCAATTCCTAGTACACCATCCCCTCAAAAAATAGTGATAGTGAAGAGTATTTGGTATAAATAGTAATTGACAGATATTAAAAATTACACATTTAATCACTCTCCCAATTTTTAAGGTTAAAATGATTGTTGATAAGTTCATGACTGCTATCTGGTTATTAGAATTTTTAATATTTTTAATGATATCATGTAATTCAATATCCCAGCTAAAAAGCATCATCCCATTGTATTGATGGTTATCACTTCCTTTCTCCCTTCCTTGCTTTCAAATTTAGTTACAATAAATAATATTCAAAATTGTATCTATGTTCTAAACTCATTTTGACAATATTTTTTACAGTAGATATATTCAGAGTTGGAATTTATTGATTTTTTTCATTCTAGAACTTAGTGCAATAACTTCTGAAAACAATAAAACAATCATATTGCAAAAATGTTGGAAATACATTAAGAATTTGTTGAGATGCCTATTAAAAAAAGGGGAGGTACCTTATTTCCTGTAAAAGACCTTCACAGTAATTATATCATCAGGCAAATAACTTAAAACAGGTGTTTTTATTTTTGAGTCATTCAAATATAAGCAGTGGACCAATTGTGAAGCAATGTATAATTTCCAGGAAGGAGTGGATCTCAATTTTGAAGTGAATTACTCTTATTCACAGCTTTTAGGTATTTTACTCTCCACTATCACTCTTCAGTGAGAGAGAGAGAAAATTTGGGTGGATAAATTAATTCCTTGCTAATTTTGGAACAAATTACTCCAGAGTTGCTGACCAAAACAACAAAAATGGATTCTTCTGGCTTTGTGAAGTCTGAAATCAGTATCACTAAGACAAATCACACTACCTTCAGAGTCTCTATGGGAAGATCTGATCTTTGCATTTTAACAGATTAGGTATCTGTGGAATTCCCGTGTCTGTGGTCATATCAGTCCAGTATTTAAGCTTATCATCTTCAAATCTCTCACTGCTCTGTTAAGATCATTTATTTTCTTTGTTTTTAAAAGATCCATCTGTCTCCCTCTTACAAGGGCACATGTGATTACTTTGGGCCAACTCAATCCAGCATAATCTTCCTACCTCAAAATCTTTCTTAATCACATCTGCAAAGACTTTTTTTTTTTATTTTTATCTGTGCTATATATATGATAACTTTCACAGGTTCCAGACATTTGGATATGAATATCTTTGGTAGCACCATCTTTTTTTTTTTTTTTTTTTTAGCCTAACATTGTGCAGTGTTGGAGGTAGGAAAAAAACACTGTAATAAAAGACATTATTAGATGTATTATAAATAAATCATCAAATTCAAGAATCTTTGTTTTTAATGCATGATAATACATGTTGAATATGATCTTCAAATACTTATGTAACCAGAATCAGAAACAATTTTATTTGTATTTTTGGGCTAATTAAAAAAAACATAACTTACATATAGAAAGAACACTTTTTACTGGAATTTAGAAAAAAAAACTTATGTTACAATTTTTAAACAGGCATTTAAAAAACCAAAAATATCAATAAATATGAATTTTAAATTATTTACTGACTGGCAAAAAATAGCATTTCTAATCACAACTAGTGACAATGAAGCAGAGTCGGCCTTCCACAGTTAAAAGGGGAATGTTCTCTCATTACTCATAATCATAATATGCACACTCATGTACAGCCTTGCTATACAGGCAAACATACATCAGTAAAACCACTATATGTTTCTTAAGACACACAAATTCAGCTTTTAATATAATTTAGTATTTTCTCAGTATTCCCTATGTTTCATTAACCTTTCAATTTTCAAAGTTGATTACATCAATTGGAATGGTCAAGACAACTTGATTTGTTATTATAGGTGTTGGAAGTACATTCAGTAGAACATGCCCAGCCTTATGATTGAACAGCAATAAGTGACTTGGTATGAAATGTTCTGTGTGAGTAAAAGGCAGGAAATTATAGTCAGTACCCTGATGCTGAATTCATATTGCTATTTTTTTTTTATTCAAGAGGAATCATTTTCCACTTTTTACTTCAAGAAGAATAGAATACCTTTGGGATACTGTTTTTATTTGCACTTACATAAAACTTAATAGCTATGTTTATGTGTTCATTAAAATATTTCCTGTTGAATATTCTAACATCGAGAGTCTGTCTTACTTTGTTTAAGCAAAATATACTCAGATATGATTTCCAAAAAGGTTTATATGTTCAACTAAATTAAATACTTTAAGGAAAAACAGATTTTTAGGTACTGATTCCAAGAGAAGCACAGAAAATTAATTGATAGAAATTTATTCTGATAATTCATAATGCATGATTGAATTGTCATGTATGTCTTATTTGATTTTGGCATGCATGTTTTAAAAAATATTCACAGAAAATATAATGGCAAAATTACAATAAAGTGATACTTGTATTTTCTCAGTTTGCTCTCTCTGATTTTCAATAGTATCACTATTTTCAGTGATATTGGTAAGTTGATACCATTTTTGCAACCTAGTAAAAAAAATTTTACCAAAAAACATTCCTATAGATTGCATTGATTGCAAATCAATGATAAATATAAATCATATCTGTAGTAACCCAGTTATATATCATAATGTTGCTCTATATCATCTATTGTAATCTTTACTTCAAGAAGAAGATATTCTATTGTTGTTGAAGTAAAACATGAAAAATGATTCTCCATAGCATTCCTATGCAGCAGATGCTATGAGGAAGCAGTATAGTATATTACTGTGCTACTATATTCTGCTGATACTTAATGTGAATCAATCTAGTTCCTAACTCCTTCTCCAATTAAGCATCATGTGGCAAGTAATCAAATGGTGCTTCTTACATTCATCCCCTAATGATGGAGGTACTATCACTAGGTAATTGTTTTCCCTACTTGGTAATTTTAAAGAGAAATTTGCCAAGTATTTTAGACATATTTTAAAATGTTTGAATATATCAACATTCAAATCATACATTTTATATCAGGCATTTTGGTGGTAAACAAAACCAAATATTATCTCTGCCTTTATGGAGTTTGTAATCCAACAGCAATCTACATATATTAAATAAAGGAACTAAGGTAAAAGAAAGAGAACAATGGAAGAGAAGAGTTTAAGATAAATTTTACTCAGGGTTCATGAGGAAATCATTTTCTTATAAAAATTTTCAAAATGTACTTGTTAAAACGAAATAACAATTTTTAAAAATGTAGTTATTATTGAATATTTTGCTTAGTAACCTTCTTATTAGAAGTCTTCTAGTATTTAAAAAAATTACCTGATTAAAAAGTATAGAAATATTTCCTTTGAAAAGATGAAATATTGTCTAATATTATATTTTTCTAATATGTTTCTCTTTCTGTGTACAAAAAGGAAAACTAAAACAATAAATTACTAGTCAAACCATATTCTTAAGTCCTCTTTTCAAGTACTGTTTGTTTTGACACTTTTAAAATACTTATTTATTTTTTAGTTATAGTTGGACACAATACCTTCATCTTTTTATTTATTTATATGTGGTGCTAAGGATCAAACCTGCTGAACCACAACCCCAGCCTCAGGCACTCCATGTTTTCTTTAAGTAGACTTTGCAGTCATTGTGAGAAACACAAGATGTTTGTCTTAAGTAAGGGTCTTTTTTCCCCATAATTTTTCTTGAAGAAATTATTTTGCAAACCCAATGCCATAGTATTCAGTTTTCCTTAAAGTAATTTATAAATGTAATAAAATTTCAACAAAAATTGAAAGTTGTAAGTATGCATATGAAGAAGAACTTAACAGACTATGAAAATTTGTATGCATTTTGCATGTTATATATATTTTATAATTTAAAAATATATATTTTAAATTTAGGTTAGCTTTACTGTAAGAGAGAGAAATGGCAAGCCATTTGCAGTGTCATCAATTGTAACTTGTTATTTTATAATAAAATTTTTGTCAACCTTTTCTTTCTAGTTTACCTTTCTAAATATTACACTAGTGCATATCTAAGTCTAGCCAGAACTTGAGCCTATCATGACTGAGAGCTTTAATTATTTTTTTCTTTAGCTAATTAGACTTCATCTTTGGAGTTAAAAATACAACAGGGAAAGCATGATGATTCTATTACTTTTTACAAATGATAGTTTAAAATATGTAGCTGGAGATTCAAGTTGAACCAGTTTCTCAAATGGTTTACTTGGTGCCTCAGATATCAACTCTTAAAAAGTGAATTTCATCATACAATGGAATTTGTCTCTCACTACAGATAGCATCTGAAAGTTTCTTTCTGAAACATAGAACATAAGATTCTTTCCACAAGAAAAAAAAAATAATGTTCCCAGCAAGTTTAGTTTTTAGAAGAAAACTACAAGTTAGATGATAGATAGCAAGTGTGATACTTTGTTATCCTGTTAGGCTGTCTCTCCTGAGCAGAACATCCTTTCCAATTATACTCAAACTGAACAACTGTCAATTATTTCACATCCACTAGCTGTAGCAACTGGAAAGAGGGTAGTGCAGATCTTTATGCTCAAAATAATTATGACTACGCTTAAGAATAGTATGAATGGAGGGGGTTATGGACAGAATAACTCATAGACCAAATTACAAGGAATTACAAAATCTTCACCAATATTCGGGCAACTAGGAAAAACCCATTTGGAAGATATTGGTTCAGATAAATACTAGCTAAGAAAATAGAAAAGCAAACACAGAAAATACTAATTGAAATAAATTTAGAGAAAGAAGAAAGGATGTCAAAGAAACTTAAATAAGGCAGTTAATAAGTTAAATGAGATACAGTTAAAATAGATAAAATGTTGCCTTAGAGTAAAGGTAAATCAGTAATAGCCCTCCACAGCATTAGTGTGACTTTCTGTGTTAACTAAAGGAACTACACTATTAAAGGTGATGATTCTGTTTTACAAGACTATGATGTTTCATGATATATGAGGCTAACTGGTTTATAATAAAATATAAAAGGAAAATGGTAAAGTGAAAGTAAATGCAAAGAAAGTGAAGGAACTTTTACTCTGCTCCTTCACTGCATTTGCTCCAGGGTGGGGATAGAAGGCGGATGGGGTGGGGGTGGGGGTAGGAGAGAGGGTAAAAGAGGTGTATAAAATTATGAACAATAATTACTGTGGAAAAAAACTCAGAAAATAGATAGAAAATGCTTTATTACACGATATACTAAATCAGAAATAATAATGTATTTTAATGACACTAAATGAAAAAGAAGTTTGTTTCATAAATGCCATGTAGCTATCAATGATGACATTAATATATATTTAAAAAGCCACAGTTCAAAGTGAGAACTAGGTTGAACTGAAAAATAAACCAAGTTCCCAAATTCAATTACTTGAGACAATGTTTTATAAAAGTTAATATAGGAAGTATATTTTTAATATACTAGGGAATAAAATTTATAGGATTACTACTATAATAACAAGGGAAGATAATAATATAATATAATCATTTTAATAAAATGTAAAATATACTGAGAACTCAAGTACTGAGCATTTTCAAATATTTCATCTTTATTCTCCTTTAAGCCACGTGAGATTTCTATTAATAAGCTGTTTTACCTTTGAGGAAACTGAAATATACTATGACCCTTTGACTTGAATAGAGCCACAGAGTTCCTAACTGATAAAACCAGACATTAGATTCCAAATACTTAATCTCTTTATGCTCTTTATTTGTAGGTGACCCATTACCTTACTTATCCTTCCAGAAAGTTACTAACCTTACTGGCTAAAACAGGACATTTTAGCTTGATTTGTAAACATACCAAGTATAATTTACATCAATATTTATACACAAATGTTAGTAACTAAGTATAAATGATGCTTAAATTAATCTTAATGAAGATTCTGTATTCTTATTTCATATTTAATAGCTATCATTGATATAGTTGGTATACCATGCATGCTCTATGGAATCAAATACCACTTTTAGCCCTTAATGAACTTACTATGAAATTCCAGTTGTGAAATATAAAGGCTGCAGCATTGACATTCTTTACTGCTGCATCAGGAAGCATGCCTTCCAATAACAAATTTCCAGGAATATTTGATATGTGTATAACAGCTCCTACAAAATATTTTACTGTACTGCTACATCATTTTTTAGTACACAGTGTTTATTTAGCTCTCCATCGCAAATATAGTGGGGTGGGGAACATGTATCCTTATGAACAAAGAACATTATAAAATATTACAATCTGCCTGGATGCTTGATTCCACTCCACTTGCTTCTTTCTCACTGAAATCTAATGACTAAAACCTGTAGGCATAAATTTTTCTCAGCCTTCTACCTTTGAAGCAAGAACCATTATTGTAGTTTTAAGACTGAAATCTAAATTTGAAAACAGAAAAATAGTTATAGATTTTTGTGGTTTTTTATTGTTTTTAATTATAGTGAGATGAATATTCTTCACAATATTGAGCCAACCTAAAAGTCTCATCCATTTTTTGCTCTGAAACTGAAGTTCCTCTCTAACTGCAGTCTGCTCAGTTTCCTGATCCTGTCTCCATTTCCCAGTCCTCACCTCAAATATCCTCTCAGTCCCCTTCTGTTGTCTTGGACCACTTGGTTTGGCTTTCATACTCTACTAAGCAATACACCTATTCAGCATTTTGATAAACCCATCACTTTTGAGAAACAGCTAAGTCACCATTTAGTACTACATAATCATATCATAGAATTCTCATTTCTGACACTACCTTTCCAGGTTACTAGTCATTGATTTATTGATGATTTTCTGAATACATATTTTGCCAAAAGTACTAATTGGGGAGCTTAAGCATATCAACACATATATTTAAAGTTGTTTTTCTCAAGGAGATTATCATTGTACATTGGAAAATGTATGCAAATAATTGAATATAAGACATTTGCAATAAAATCAGGATAGGCAGAATCTATTCACATAGTACATGGAACTCAGCCAATTCTGATTGAGTATAACTCAGGAGGTGATATTTGAGTTGACTGCTGAGGAAAAATAAAATAGTGATAGGTGGTAAGAAGACTACATAAAGGGAATAAAAATTGTTGAAGGATAAAGGAGTAACATACAAAACAGCAAAGGGATGGGAAATAGCTCTCCAAGTACATGGACAGGAAGTATTCAATGTGCCTGGAATTCAAGATTACTCAAGGGATTAACTGAAGCATGTGGTTCAAAAGATAATATGGTACAAGGTCACAGTTTTGAACCATAAAATAAAGACTTCAAACTCACCATGGAGAGAATGGAAATCATGGGCATTTATTTAGCAGGAAGTGACATGTTACCATCTTTTTGCATTTTTTAGAAAATCCTACCTGCTATTTTCTCTTTTGACAGGAACCTCTCACCACCAACCTTCCAATCTCCACTCTATTTCATTAAATCTGAAGTTAGCTTGATTCACTTCTAGGAGGTGTTTGACCCCTTGTGTTAATGCAAGTGATTTTTATTTTCCAGGCTATGCTATGTGATCTTTCCGTCTTCTTTCCTCTTCTCAGGTTAAATGCCTATTTATATTTCCTATATGATTACCATATTTTTTCTTATCTATTTCTTGACTTGGATGCAGGGAGCATTTATCTTTGGCATTTGTATATTCAGGGTTTTGCTAGTATGTTGTCTTCTAGATTCTTCATACTTATTAGTTGACTGAATCACCAAAAGTATGGGTTGGCAAGAAAATTTGTCATCCCTACAGAAGTTACACTAACTGGACAGTGAAAGGAAGTTGGGCATGGTAGCTATACGGCTATTGTTGTGGGAGATTATAAGAGGATAAAGTGAGAATGTGAATAGAGAAATGAAAAGGAAACACCAAGGAGAGAAAAGTTGATTAGATGGAGGACTGATTTGAAGAGGATCCTAACTTGGAGAAAGGTCATACATTGTCCTATACAAGGACAATTTTATTGGATGAAAATATTAGTTTTTTAATATACTTAATGTTTCTTTTGGAGAAGCCATTATTTTGTGTATCTAGAAGCTGAAATAATTCACCCTTAAACCAGAAATGTGGGTGACTAATTACTTTGTCTTAAAATCTAAAAATCTTCCTTCAGTAAGTTTGAGCTATAATAGTGTAAGATTCCATAACAGTGAAAGGAAAGCAACAGATAGATGAAAGTATATCTAGTTCTGTTCCTTGGAAAGAAGCAATATCTAATATTTCCCCTGAATCTTATGAATTAGGAGTACAGAAATTCAAGTTCTTTTTTAATCTTACACAGCATATTCCCAATTAATTCCTTGTCACTTCTCTCTTGCTTTTCCACAGTATGCTGTCTGGCTAGTCCTCTGGGTTACCTGGAACGTGTTTGTTATCTGCTTCTATCTGGAGGCTGGGGACCTCTCAAAGGTAATGCACCACCCCATTTACGGGAGTCATCAGTAGTGTGATAACAAGTCTCTTCCTAATGAGGGCAGTCTCACCCTGCTCTTGTTACCTAGATGCACCTGTCAAGAAGGTAAACTGAAGGTGTTTTGATTTATATCTCTGCATTTCCATCATTGGAGATATGTTTGATGTATCACAAAACTATGCTTTTGTGTTTTTAAGGAAAACAAGTGTGAAGTATTGATGAATATAGTGATCATGCATTGTGCTTTTATAACATTTACTGATGAGTGATTTTTGAAGTTAAGTAGGATTTTTTTTTTCATAGAGAAAAATGGATGATTTTTAAAATCAGTTTGCTTATCTACTAAACATTTTCCTCATTGAGCCCAAATTGTAGTGCAATAATTCAAACAATTAAGGGGTTTTAGTTGAGTAAAGATTTTACCAGAGGGGTATAATTTGTTACAAAATGATCAAAATAAAGACTTAATTCTTAAATAATCTAGAAAAGACTTAAAGTGCATTTTAAATTCATATTTCTTTGTTCAATATGTTGTAAGCACATGTATCACTTTTGTATATTCAACAAGAATGTCTTTACTACTGAAATAATGTAGTTTTCTGATTTCGGAATCACCATCCTCCTTCTTCTTCTTCTTCTTCTTTTTCTTTTCTTTCTTTTTTTTTTTTTTTTTTTTTTGCAATAAAATTGGTGGCAAAGAAGTTAACCAAGGTCATCCCTTCTAGGTAGCTGTAGATCTTGATTCTTGAGAGAGTTTCAAGCTTGTACTTCTTATCAACTTTGAACAACAAATATTTTAGAATGTTCTTTTACTTACTCCTTATTAAAGTGGAATATTCTACAAAGATGCTGAGAGTTTTAAAACTCAGAGCTGATCACATGCTTTATAAAGAAAAAGAAAGAAGAGAGGGAGGGAGGGAGGGAGGGAAAGGAAAGGAAAGGGAAAGGGAAAGGGAAAGGGAAAGGGGAAGGGAAGATCCTGCAGACTACCTTTACAGGGCCATATACTTTGGCAGGATAGAGAAGCGGGAATGATAATAAGGGTATACTCATTTACAAGGTAGCATTCCTGAGTTTAAGAAAACACTCAGCATTTTTGGTGTTGTTCATTTATTATTGAACTGTGATATGTGGCTTTATATCAAGTAGAAATAACTTTGATTTATTTTGGTTCACTGACAAAGATAAAAGGTGGATAAAATGGTGATATTATGGTATGAGAAAGAACTAAGGCTTCCGAAACATGTTTGAAGATCAGACTTTGGAGGAGTCCTCACCCTGGCCAACAAAATTTTCCCTAGTGGGTGGTATTTCTGCCATTCTGGGTGGCAGCAATCCTTTCAGGAAGGTAGAGAGTCCAGTGCAAAGCAATTGAGGCCTCTCTAGGAGGGACACAGATAAAAGGGCTGCTTATCCTCATATTTGCCTCTATGCAGAAAAGCAAACAGGCCTCTTCAACAACGTGAATTCCTTATATATGTCTCTGCTGCTCTATAATCCACTTTCTTCAAAGAAATTTCACACTGCAATGACTTTTAATGATATTTTCTATTTAAAAAACTTGTAAGGAAGGTATTCAGGCATACTGGCTGAGTAAAATGATTTCGGCAGATCGTAGAATTTGTTTAATATAAAAAACAGAGATGTGAGTCAAGCTGGTTGCACAAGTTCTCTGTAATTGTGCTCACTGTGCCACGTGATGACTGCAGGCACAGAAGGCAGCTTGGGGTCTCCTGACCTCAAACAGGAGCACTGAAATCAGAGTGAGGACACATCCTGCAACATCACAATTCCAGAGAGTTGCAATCCAGAGGATCATGAGTTCTTGCAGTGCTGGCAGGCATATGACACCTATTCCTTGGCAATGATGCAGTTAATAATACTTCCTTTTGTTTTCATCTTATACACCAAGGCTAGGTTCTGCAGAGCACATGAAAATTTAATAATTTCTTTTTTTAACAAATAATCTAAAGTAAAACCATAAAGGGCAAAGTTATGCAGTTATCTGTGCTGCATTTTTCTTCCCTTTGCTGCTCAAAGGGTTTGAGAAAAGTGTATTTATACCATTTAATTCTTTAGTTGCAACTTCCTCACAGTTTTCAAGAATTATAATGCCAGAGGGAAGCAATGGTGATTGAAAAATATATCATATACAGATATATGAAAGCTCAAAAATGGCACTCCTGAAACTGCTAATACTTAAAGAGTATAGAATACAAATGATTGTTTACTTCAACCCACCAGAAAATTAAAATAACATTTCTACCTTTTGAAGGGGTCAGCTAGTTTGAGGCTTATGGAGAAATATGACAAATAGACCCAGAGAGGAAATTTCATGATCCTTATATATGTGGATGAAGTGTATTTATTTCCATAAAGTGTTTTATAAATAGGTGACTGCTTCATCATAAATATTGGCAAGAAGTGATAAAATGTAATAAAACATTGACACAAATTTCAGCTACCTGTTTAGAGTTTAGAAGTTTGTGTTATTGTTTTCCTATGCTTTATGCGCCAGAGATTACAGCCATAAAAAAGAAGCTCAGTGTGAACATTCCGTAATGGATGATTTAATTACAATAATATGATGCAAAGAACTAACCTGTTTGATTTTAAGTTTTCTTTCAATACATATGGCTGTATTATTAATATATCTTCTTCGATGAAAATTCTATGAAAATCTAACATTATTACTAAAGACTTAATTAATGTTTCATTTATTATCTCTCTCCTATCTAAAGAAAAATAAATTATTTAATTAATTATTTCACCAGAGAAGCTGCTTTGCAAATATTTTACCTTACTTAAATTAACAAAATAGGGCTGGAATTGTGGCTCAGTGGTAGAGTGCTTGCCTAGGACAAGCACTTTAGGACCCGAGTTTGATTCTCAGCACCACATAAAAATAAAGGCATTGTGTTGTGTCCATCTACAAAAAAGATTCATATTCTCTCTCTCTCTCTCTCTCTCTCTCTCTCTCTCTCTCTCTCTCTCTCTCTTTAAAAAAATTAACAAAATAATGGGAATTAAAAAATGGTAAATGATAGCAACAAAAAATACACATGGCATATTAACTATTTACACATTATTGTTATTAGATTAGATATTAGTAATGAAAACGTTCTGAAGCATCCCTCAATGTGTTATTCCTGGGTTGATATTTTAATGGATGCCCTGTTAAGGAAACCAAGATCAAATTTATCTTTATCCAAAAGTGCTAATTTGTTAACTGCCTTTTGTGGGGAGTGGGTATGAGGGATTGAACCAAGGGGCACTTAACCACTGAGCTACATTCTCAGCCCTTTTTATGTTTTACTTTGAGACAAGATCTTGCTATGTCGCTTAGGTTCTGCATAGTTGCTGAGGCTGGGTTTGAACTTGTTATCTTCCTGCCTTAGTCTCTATGGAGTTGATGGGATCATCATGTCATAGGCATGCACCAGCTTTCAAATGACTATTCACATTAAGTGTCGTATGGGCTATTAGATTAATAGTTTTCAGAATTTCTCATATAAATACATAATATTGTTTTGTTCAACTATTCCTGACACTTTGAATTTTTTTGTTTATGTATTCAATAGAGAGAAATGGAAATTAATCCTGGCCGTTAACTGCATTCAGTAACTTTGAGAAGAGGAAAGGTATACCATTTCCCATGTAGTAATGCTTAACTTCAAAGTACATTGTAATTAGAGGGAAAACACATATAACATGGTATATATGTATTAGAATAACTGCTGGGGAAAATGAAATATATTAAATAACTTTTTAAATAGTAATACATAAGCAAAAATCTTAGTGATATTCTCATTAAAGGCAAAAAATATTTTATTAGATTTAATAAAGTAAATTATTGAGATTGAAATTATTTTCTACCACTTTTCTTCAAATGATTTTTGTGATCTCAGTCTCTACTTTTATGAAGTGTGTATTATCATTAGTGAATGATATATCATTTTGCAAAATAAAACAGTAAACATATAGACCTCAAGGAATTATTTTACACTACAAGAGCTGAATTTGTTTTTAGTTAAATTTGTGAGAGTAGGGACATAGTACAGATCAGGTTTCATTATACCTGAGATACCTTGTTAAGGAGAGCCAAAAGTAATTAGTTTCATCCAATGATATGTGTGCTTCAGGATGAACACATTTGAAAGCAACTTCTGGAAAGCTGTTCCATTTTTATAATTTTGATGGTTACTTCAGATATCTAAATGTAAATTATTATAAAAATTTGCTATTTAAAAGGCAAAAGAATGTGCTCCGTTTAAGCTTTGGGGAATGAAATTGCTTCCTTGTGAATATAAGAGATAGGGGGAGATAAAACCTGTCATACTCAGTTAGCTAGGGAACAAATAGGGAACAAATCCTTAAAACCAGATACAGTAAGATGCATAATAACATTCTATTACAACAATCTCAGTTTTATTTCTCTTATAACAAAATGCATTATTCATTTAGAAGGGTATCCAATAGGCTAATATATAAAAAAAAAAAAAAGCTTTTGTAGCCCTATATGAAATATGGTAGTATGGAGAGTATGTAGTATAAGAACCCTTCAGTTAACTATCACTGACCTAATTAGGATAATTTTGAAACTTAAAATTCCCAACTATCCAAGTAGTTTTTCATTTAGTGTATAGAGAAAAATGTTCCAATTGGACATAATACAATTCCTTCCTAAATCTGTGAATGAAACTTCCTATTGCCATTTGGTTAGCCACAACCTCCATTCTTTTTCTTGATAATTCATTGAATTATTGTGCTTATTTTTTTAAGTTCTTTAATTCTCTCTTCTTTGTTTTTCTTTTCTCCTTCTCTGTGAGAAATAGGGTCCTTGAAACTTTTTACTTCTCTGGCTACATTGTTTACTTGAAAATGCCACCTATTGTCATAATCTAAACTATCATCTTTACACCATGTCTACCAGATTTGTATCTTTGGCCTTGACCTTGTTGCTATGTTCAAGTCCCATACCTCCAGCATCCTGCTGGTGTCATGTCAGGTCCATTGTCACCTTAAATTCAACATGTCTAAAAGGATTTATCATCCTCTCCAAGGAATTAAACTTTGTAAGTTCACTTCATACTAAAAGACAAAAAAAAAAAAAAGCAAAAGAACAAAATTCACTGAAAAATAAATTAAAATGGGAACTTTGTTTTTAAAAGTAGACTACAGACATTTTTTAGGCTAATTGTATAATCAAGGAAGAACTATATATTTGTATTATATAGATGGTGTTTGTGTGTGAGTGTGTGTGTGTGTGTGTGTGTGTGTGTGTGTGTGTGTGTTGTATTGCAAACTTCAGACATCAACAAGCTGAAAACAGCAGGGATCTGTTGGGGGAATGACTACTCTGGAAAGGTGTTCTCCAAAGAGAAGCCCTGACCTTTTAAGATGCTGTTCCCTGGAGGCATGTGCTGATTTTAGGTGAGGTCAGAGGCTTGGAATTTGGGCTTTGAAGATGTAGAGGACTATTTCTGAAGAATTTATAAATCATCACAGCTTTGAGGGAAGCAGACTCAAACATATGGACATTTTTTCTGTTAGGGCATTTGGTGAATTCTGTACAAAACTTAAAATATAAATGAAAAGATTCTTAAGAAATATAGTGAAAAATTTTTGTCAGTCTGGTAAAATGAGATTGAAGTTAGGGGAAGAACTATATAGGATAAATCAGATTTATCATTGCAAATACCTGGAGAGGGAGTCAGGGATAAACTAAAAGCAGACTGAACATTACCAGGCTGAAATCCAGAGTCAACTCAGAATTGTCCTTGATTGAACTAAGTTGATTACCCATCATTTTATCTGTCTAGTTAAGGAAAGGGCAGACATCTTAAAGAGAAAGCATTATCTCAGGCCTTTATGGTTTATTTATGTGCATAGCAGACAATTGAAAATAGCTACACTTGCTAAAAGAAAGAACCTCATAATTAAAAGTGAGAAAACAATGAACAATTGAAATGCACCATCAAATGATTCTGATATTTTAATGACCTAATAAGGACTTTAGAAAATAAAACATGTTGAAGAGAATCAAGGGAAAAACTACAGAGAATATGTTGAAAGATGAAGAATTTATCCACAAAGAGTTGATATCTATATGAAGAGTCAAAAGGAAACTCAGGAACTAAAAATAACTTAAAAATAAATTCATTAGGTGAGTTTAATAGTAGAACCAAAAAATTTAGAAGATTGGTCAATTTGAAAATGAGCTTATAGAAAATATCCAAACTGAAGCACAGGGAAAGATTAAAGGACACCTAAAAAGAATTCAAAAAACAGTAAAGGATGTCAGAAACATATAGGGCTTAGTGAAATGAAGTCCTAAAAGAAGAAAAAAATATATAATTGGACTGAAGCAATACCTAGAGTGAAAATGACAGATAATTTTCCAAAACTGTGTAAATACATCATTGCAAAAATTTAAGATTGTTCCCATATGCCAAGTGGAATAAATATCAAGATGACTGCATATGGGTAGATATGATTAGGACTTTTGCAAAACAAAGATAAAAATCTTAAAAACACTGAAGACAGGAGACACATTGCCTTCAGAGAAACAGAAACAAGAATTGACTCTTCAAAGAAATGAAGAACCTAGAAGGCAAGTGAGTGACACCTAAAAGCACTTCAAAAGGCCAACCTACAATTTTATACTCTGAAGAATAGAATAAGTAAGGTGAAATAAAATAATTTTCAGACAAGAACTCAGATAACTAATTATCAGAAAATCTGCACTAGAAGAAATGCTAAATACCTTCCCATAAATTTATAAATAATTTTATCATATTATTTCTTACTATATTACATAAATAACAATAAATACAAATGCTAAACATCTCCCCAAATCTTTATAATTAATTATATGGTATTATTTTTTCTCCGTTTTATTATATTTATTATATTACTTATTTCCTACTAAACTTCAACTTCCTAAAAGGCTCTGTGTTATCACTGTTTAGGAGAATGTCTGCCCCTGGCCACCACACAGTAGAAAGAAATTATAGAATCAATTAAGAATGTTTTCGTTGTTTATAAATAATCACACTTAATACAACATAAAACAAAGGCAAAAAGTTTCACTTATCAATATATTCTAATTATTTGTTTGCTCAACTGTCCCTTCTTCAATATTGGGTTCATGTTTTATTCATTTCTGAGACCAAGAGAAATGCCAAGCATATTAACAATGCTCATTAGAATGAAACCAAATGGCAATAGAGTAGATTTCATAATTATCCAGACCCACAAATACAACAGTGGGGGGTCCTTCCCTTCTACTCCATTGTTACATGGAGAGTAGGATGGGATGTGTGTCACTCAGGATTGGTCTAGAATCCTTTGTTGGTAGCAAGCACAGGGAAGTTAATCAAACAGCAGGCTCCCTAGAATCATGCTTTCCAAACAGGATCATATGAGTCACCCCTGGAGACATTTTTAAAATATGGTTTCTGATTTCTTTGGAGTGAGGCCTAGGTCTTTTATCCATAACAAAAAATTCTACCTGTTGACATCATTTGTGCATGGAACACACTAGTTGTTCTAAGTATTACATTACTGGGAGCCTTCACATAGGCACAAGGAGAGTTCTTGATTTCCCACCATCTTTTGAAGCAGGGATTGTAATGCAGAACTTGGTATTCATGCATAAATAGATTTATCTGTTGATTTATTACTTAATACTGACTATAACCAATATATCAAGCAAAGCAACCTAATATATTAGCTAAGGTCTGAGGAGAACTTGTGTTTAAATTCATTCTATAAAACCCATGTCTTACATATCCTTCCTTTGTGCAGCAAAATCCCGTTCAGAAATATCCACATAGGTTCCTTCAAAGTGGAGCTGATTCCAAAATTGAGTTGGTCCTGCAAATTTATTTGCATCATTTTTATTATTATAATTGAATTCCCAGAAGCTGAGGATACCAATTCTCAGGGTAATGAATCTATTGTATGCTTAGTGCCATTTTGGTTGAACCTGCAACTACTTCTGAAAATCGTCACTTTGATATCAGCCTTCCTTAGGCTTATTAAAACAGTGTAAATCATGTCACAATTCTGTTCTCGCCATCAAAATCTAGATGGCATTTATAGGTTCTATGGCTCCGGTAACTGCTTAACTTCTACTTAATTTACTTTTTTTTTTCTATTGTTAATACCCCATCTAAGTGCCTCTGTATCAAGACTCCTAGTCTTTTGTGGCGCTTAGGAAGTGTCTTCAGTATTGAAAATAGGACCTTCCATATAGAAGAGTTCCCTGAGAACTAGCAAAGTCCTGGGAATGAACAAGCATTATTTCTGCGGAATGACTTACAGCTTTCATGAATGTAAACTGTTGATAGAAGGTTTTCTAAGGGAGCAATGTGAATGGACAGCCTGAGCTGCTTGATAGAATAGCAGAATGATCTTCTAGCAGAACAGCAGACTTGACTCCCAGGAGTCTCCATGCTGCTGGCCAAGTTCACTGTGACAGCCTGAGAATGTTGACTCAGCTGTCACATGCTGATCTGCTACTGATTCAAAGGCATACCCTATCTGACTACTGTAAGTCCTTTTGCTCTGTTCTCTCTAGAAATGGCCTTGAATGGTTTCATCTATTGTTTCCACTCTGTTATGAAAAAGTAAAGTGTGTGCAGATTTTCCTACATAACCTTTCTTTCTCAGTAATGTTTTGTTTTTATAAGACAAAATATTTGATTCCAAAGCTAATATTTTCTGATGCGGACTTTGAGAAACTCTTTTGGAAGTTAAAAAAAAAAAAAAAAGCAGAAACTATTTATTTTCTGTGTTCCTACTAAAACAACACTAGTTCTCTTTGAAGCCATGAGGATGCCATTAACTCGCAAGGAAAATTTTGCAGAAAGTAACTATGAAAAAATAAAAGTACAGAAATTAATATTCCGTGATATTCTCTGCTAGAAACAAAACAAAAGGAGAATGATAAGTAGCCTGAGAAATTGGCATACTTGTTTGTCTCCAAAGCCTACTCTATGAAGATTATTCTAGAACAATATTTTTTATTCTGTGCCCAAATTTAAAAAGCTATGCTTTTATAGGTTTATTATACACTGAGCAATTTTAAATTACTAAAATATATTTGCACATATATTCATGGCTTTACATTTAGAAGTATTCAAAATAAAATTTTAAAACTACTGAAAACCATTGAAATTTTTGGAAAACCTTGGATTATCTAGTCTAAATTAGAATTACCTATTAAATGGGCTCTTAGATCCTGAAATGGTTTCAGAATTTAACTTAGAATTATGTCTAACTGGTCCAACACCAGTCCCTAGTGTGCTCTCAGTCTTTGACAAGGTCTCTGATGACCTTATCAAAATTACCCCAAACATGACCCTTGCAACTCTTGTGCAAACCTAATTGGGATAGGTGGTTGTCAAATTAGCTTTAAAGAACAGACTATCAATGTCTTTGCCTACAGATTCACTTTAGGACAATTGATGCTTTGATGAACTGAGAGATGTAATATAAACTTCAACTCAATGGATATTCAATGGTGAAATCTTTTTTTTTTTTTTTTTTGCTTCTAGCATGCAGAGTTATTTGGCAAAGAAAGAGCAAATAAGTGACTATTTCCTATGCCTTTCATATGGTAACAAACCTACACTATTCTGCTCTGTATTTAAACTTTACATTGAAAATGCAGTTGAACCTTTGGAATAGTAGTTGAGTACACTATAGGTAACTTGGGAGCAATGTTCAGAAAATAGTATGTTATTAGACACAAAGAAATACAAAGAAAATGAGACTATTTAACTCTCCTGATTAAGAATTGCATGAAGAAATTTTGAAATATTTTAAGTTTTAAGATAGCATTTAAAGTGTAACTTCCCTTCTTCCTCTTTAAAGATTATATATTTTTTAAAATTTTAATAAAGTAAAATGTATACCAGCCTGTTGCAATCAGAAAAGCATCCTAGAAGGGCAAAAAGAGGAGAATGACTCACTAATAAACAGCCATTTGTGGAATATAATTAGTTTTTCTTTTTTTCTTTCATTAGCGCATGTAACCTGCCAGAGGAATGAGTCTAATGGTAATTGCAGGACTCCAGGGTTTTCACACTCAGAGGTGTAATATATAAAACTGAAGTAATTAGGAGGTATTTCAAGAAATGTCATCTTTCTTATAGTATAAAAACTAGGCATTTTGTAGCAAAGTAGCTGCATTGATACCATAGGGACACACTGTTCCTTTCCTACTCGGATGGAAAAATCTCTAGTGACAGGTCTTCAAATCTTTTATTTGAATCACAAGTGAGAATGAGTTTGGTGCTCTCAATTAGTCCCGAGTGGGGAACCAATATCACACAATTTGGCACACTCTGCAATTGCTCCTGAAGAGATCTGTAGCTATATAGTCACTCTGAAGGGTTGTGACCCTCTTGGGGGCACCCCCACTATGCTAGATGAATCAGGCTGTTGCAGAATAGACGGACTTGAGCTTCTGCACTCTGATTTTATGAGTACAATTAATCCATTAAGCATTTTTTACACCCAGACCCCCCACTACTTACTTTTTAACGCATTTATATAGAATGTTAACTGCGGCATCATAGTGCGAAGTATAATGAGTTCAATTTTTCTTGTCTTTCTGCTTCCTGTTTCCCCTCTTCTCAATAAAAAAAAAAGATAACTGAGTTTAATATTGCCAAATAACCAAATAGTTAGTGCTGTTGGATATTTTTTCCCTCTTTAAGTTATCTCTTAAGGCATACAAAGCTAGAAGTGTCATTTGCAAACAAAGGAAGCAGAATAGTAACTAATAGAAATAATGGATAATCACAGTGTAAAATAATGTGAAGAGTATGGCACTGCCATCTTCAAAAGATGGACCCTCTTAGTTTGTGACTAGTTTCTCTTTTTATTAAAATTGTAAGTTCCATCAACTATTTTTTTCTCTCAGATAGGTGAGAAAAATATACACATATTCTAGATGAGATGTATAAAGGTTATAACATTTTCCAGGTTTAGATCACTTTCCTGATTGTGAGCATTTTATTTTCTGAATGATTTCATTCTCTTGAGTATTGCATAATATAAAAATCTCTCTACAGAGGCACAGGGGACATGATCCCATTTGGAAATTGTTATCAAACTCTCAGGGTAAACAAAACCTAGTATTTGGCCTGAAATACAGAATAATAAATCTGAACATACATGAAAATTGAAAAGAAGAGGAAGAAAATTATCTTATGGCATATTCAGAAATTTAGAGAAATTGGAATGGTTTTGACGATTCAGTTATTGATCCTACAAACGCTCTAATGACAAAAATAATATAAATGATTACATAAGGTCTTATTAATAGAAGAAATTTGACTTCAGTTTCTTATACTTATAAGGTTTTTTATTATCTGAATGGTGATTTGTTCATATTTGGGGCCAAATTTCAATTAAAATTATCCCAGGATGTGTTAAAAGCAAAATAACAACATGAAGAGGCAATATTTTGACCAGGGTGTGCAAACTCTGTGTCTGTGACATCTATTGCCCTCAGATCTCCAGGGTCTGTTCGATCCGCATTTATTTTTCCTGAAGCTGTCCACTCACTTGAAAAGGTTGCCCTTCCCAGAGAGTGCAAAGCCAGCCTTTCAAATTTACTAGGATTACTGTCCTCGGGATTTTTTTAATGATTTTTTTGTTTGTCTTAATTGATAAACAACTTTAAAAGAGAAGAAAATCAAATTACTTCTTGCTGAGATTTTCTCTTTAGGAAAATATACATTTTGAAAGATGTTAAGAAAAAATGTTAACATGAATTTTAAAAAAATGTTACATGTGGTGTATTTACATTAAATTTTCCTGTATATTCAGAGGGTAACTTTATGTGTCAAAGTTCTGTACATCTAAATTATTGACAAGTACACTTCTTAATCAGAAGTCTGAGTTCCTGCTCAGGTTTTTAAAAATCTCTATACATTATTAAATGCTTCATTAAAAAACTGAAAAATAAAGCTGTATTTTTTAAAATTTTAAGATTATAGTCTGTAACTATAATGATCCCCCAGGATCTAGTGTGTTCCAGGTAAGCAGCCTAATACTGAGCCACATCCCAACACTGAACACTATTCTAAGTGCAATAAAACACTGAATAGGGTAAGAATTATATGATCCAATTTATACTTATAAAGTATTACTATGATTGTTATGGAAATATTCTATGGTAGAAACAAAAATCACAAGAGGAAAATAAATTTGGTTTTATGTCTTAATGAGATAATTTTGGTTTGAATTGAGGGAGTAGCAGCACAGGTAGTGAAAAGTGTGTGTGTGGATATAAGATCACATCCAGTTGTCTTCTTGATATTATATAAGTGAGTTCAACAGGATTTGCTATCATCTTGGATGCAGAACATAGGAAGAGAATGATCAAGATTGATTTCTAGATTTGTGCTCTGAAACATTATAGTTTGGCATTTCCATTTATTGAGGTGGGGAACAAAGGGAGCAACTTTGGAAACAGAGGAACATGTGCAGGATCAGTTGCTCTATTTTGTCAGCATTATATCCAAATTGTCCATCAGATATTCCAAAAAGTATTGCCAAGTAGACTATATGATGCATCAGTCTTGAATTCAAGAGGTTTTGAACAGCAGACATGAATCTGAGCCTATAGTATTTAAATAGAGTTTAAAGGCCCCTGAAAGAATAAGATCCCTTAGGAAAGACACAGAGAGATAGGAAGAGTAAGGACCATGCTTTGAAGCTCTCCAACTTCTCAGATCTGAAGAAGATCCAGAAATGGAGACCAAGGAGGAATGTTCCATGAGGTAAGAAAGAAATTTAGGGATGCATGTTCTAGGAGTTAATAGGGGTTTGCCTTAAAAACTTAAGATAAAAAGGATGATAAATTGTGACAATAATGAAAATTGATAAGTGACTATTGAATAGCAAAGTTGCCCACTTCAATAAAACTTGGTTTGGTAAAGAAATCACAGTGAAGGCATTATTGAATGAGGTAGTGGAAAATGGAGAAAGAGAGTAAAGTCAGTTTTTGTTGTTGTTGTTGTTGTTGTTGTTGTTGTTTTGTGGGTGTTCCTGTGAATAGCCAAAAAATAGGACAGTAGGAAGACACTTAGGGGAGTCTAGGGATATTTCTTTCATTTGTTTTTACAGCAGCCTTCCAAGAGTTCCACATCTGCAGATTCAAAAAAACCACAGAGCAAAAATACTTTTAAAAATACTGTCCGTACTGAACATCTATACACTTTTTTCTCTTGTCTAACAACAACTTGCATAATATTTACAACTGTATTACAAATAATCTAGAGATCATTTAAAGGATGTGGAAGGATGTGTATAGGTTATATGCAAACGGTACACGTTTTAGATAGGGAACTTGAACAGGGTGGATTTGGGTAACCACGGGGCCTAGAATCAACTAACATACTTATTTGGTTTGTTGAATGCTGATATGGAGACACGTTTGTATGATGATGAAACAATAAGAGAGAAAATGATGGTGTGGGAACAAAGGTCTTAAATAGCTGGGAGAGGATGGAAACTAACACTGAGGTCTGGCCCCTGGGAGGAATGGGGACAGTGAATCTATCACAAGGAGAAAAGGTAGATACACTCAGGTGGTGGATTTACTAGTGAGGCAATGGGGAAACTCACTTTTAAATGCCTCAGCATGATGCAGTAAAGTATAGTTCAGAGGCCATCAATTTTAGTGTAAATGGGGAAAGGAGTTAGAGTTTTGAGAAAACATGGAAATGTGTGCATGAATGATTGACCCTGAAGAAGGTAGTCAGCATTCATTTTTCTGACAATAGTGACACTGATGCACCCAGGCAGTAACATGTTTGCCAAGTGTTTCTTACAATCCATGAAATGACTGAGGCTGGTGGGTGGAGCAACAATATTGTAGGCCAACACAGCCACTCACCTGAAACTTGCAGGGGAGGGAGACTGGGTATTGAACTCCAGGCATTTCATCACTGAACCACATCCCCAGCCCTGTTTTGTATTTTATTTAGAGACAGAGAAATTTTGAATTTCTTAGCACCTCACTTTTGCTGAGGCTGGCTTTGAACTCGTGATCCTCCTGCTTCAGCCTCCCGAGCCTCTGGGATTGCAGGTGTGTGCCATCATGCCTGGTTCACATTCTGCGCATTTGAACCAATGAAGCAAATTAAACTCAGAACAGGCTAGTAAGGAAGCTTATTTAGGAGTGATTTTCTATCTGGTTTCTTACACATGAGGTTTTAACTTTTGTTTTCAAATATTTTTAGTAATCAGGGAATTTTTAAAGTATGTTGTCATAGAGGTAATTGCAAACTAGGACAAAGTGTATGTGCAAAGATGTTAAAACATTATTTATATTGGGGAAAATATATTTTAACACCCAAATTCTCCAATAGTGATAAAATTGTTAAATACCTTATGATATATCTATATATAGCTTATTCAGTAGTCTGTTCAAAAATCAGAAAATTATCCTAAGATTTAAATAATGGAGTTGATTCTGTAGGAGAGTATTTAGCACCTGGCTTACAAGGTATGTCTGTGGTTTCTGCCCCTCTTCACCTGGCATTGCTCTGTAATGCACTGCCTTCTGCTGTCCCTCAAACCCTCCAAGTAGATTCTTGTTTCAATTTCATTGCATGTGTTATTCCTTCTTTTCTGGCTCCTCAGACCTCATGACTCATAATTCCTCCTCATGTAGACCTCTGGTCTGGTGTTACCTCTCCAAAAAGTTTTTCTTAGAATATTCTATCTAAAACAGTCACTCTGGCTCCTACCCCTATTCCTTGTCTCTACTTCTAAGTATAGCACTCACCAGTCTGCCATTACTTCTTTACGTTGAGCTGTTCACTTGCATAACTTCTACCTCTCCTGTGAAAATGGTGTCTTTGACTTCTCATCTGTGTACTGAGAATGATGTCATCAGATGTTCTCTCTCTGAGGGATACAGGATTTAGAAAGAAAGAGAAGACATTTTTAAAGGAAGAAGCAGAAAAATATTTAAGTAAGAAAAAATAACACCTCTATACAAAGTATCCTTCTCAGACTTCCATCAAGATCATAGTAGCTAAAACTCTTCACCGTGCTTCCTTCAGTTTACCTATAGCTTAATCTCTGGGTTGTAGATATAGACCCATTGAGAGAGACAATGTCTGAGGGTATCCATGTAGAATTTTTGCTGGAGCTTGAATGCAGAAAGTAAAGCAATAGTGTAATTGTGGGTAGCAGGAAAGGCTACAGGAGCCATGAACAGTTTAGAGATTTGAGGTGATTGCGTGGGGAGAAAACTGCAAAGAAACTGAAATTTTGCAAATATTTAATTGGAGATATAATGTGCTTTTAAAAAGGGTAAAACCCACAATTATGAATAAAAATGGTCCAGCTAAATTGCATACCATACCCAGTCCCCTTTAGCCATATGCACACATGCAGATACACAAAATTGTTTCTTTTTACCCAAGTGTGATTAAATGAGTTTTGCAAAATGGTTATTTGGTGATATTATTGTAATGCACTTGAATCAAGAATTTTTATAGTACAGAACACAAGTCATTTTTTATTTATCACTTATTTTTTTAGTCTGAATAAAGCAAAATGCTTTCATATAAAAAAAGACAGGCAAATCCGAAGCAGAGAGAACCCCATAGTGTAAAATACATATGTGCATTAAAAACTGCATTAAAAATCTCCTGCAAGGAGAATTAGCTCTAAATGTATGTACTATAAATTTCCCCAGTGCAAATTTAATATGCGCTATATTCCCAAATTTACAAGTTTCTCTCTTTATGAAGTCACAGAACAAGTGACAGATGCAGAGAGCTGTCCACGAGCTTTGTGTAGACTGTGTTGTGCATTGTGGCCTGGTGAATCAGATAATCTGGTGTCTGGGAACTTCCAGTGGGCATTTCCTCTGGTTGACTGCCCAGAGACATTGCGAATTTCTATTCCGCTCTGCTTAGTCCAACACAGCACCAGAGATGAGAGGACCTGCTGTAGGCAGCCACTCAGCTTCTCTGAGATGGGTAAAACCTGCCAAGATGCCATTCAACCTGCTAACTGAAAGACATCAGGAAGCAAGACACCACCCCTGTAACCTTACCCCTGCCTTTGACTATCCATTTAAATAAACCAAGGGAGCCATTTTCTAATTGTTCAGCTCCAGTTTCTGTGTGGGATGGACCTATCAGGAGCCCCCCTTTTAAAACATCTCTTCTGACTTTGTCTTTGGTACTTCACTAATTATTCTAGACTTTAATTTCTCAGATGGCTTCCACCCTCCTTGGAAGGAAGAAGAATCCCCAAACAAGGTGCTGGTCACCTCCCCATAGACATAAGTAAACTTTCTTCTATCAGCTTGGTTTAAGTTCATACCACAGTTAAATGCCCTCCTCATATCCAGCCCAGTCTTCCTTGTGCAATATGAAACAGAATAATGTGATGTATTTTCAAACTATGTTTTTATAAAATTATTTTTCTACATCTTGCAAATATAATTTATCTTGATTTTATTTTTTAGTCTTTCATGAGAAAATGACATAAAATCCATGCTATTAATGATGTTTACACTTACTGAGAGGTGTCCTAATTTATAAAAATCAGACACGTTTCCTTTAAAATGGATCTATCGGTTACATTTTGGGCATGCTTTCTTACAAATTAACTTCTTAATCAACAAATTATTCTCAGTGTAGGAAATTTGGTATTGTCAGCAATGTTGATGGATGCTTGGTGAACAACATTATATTGTATCTTCTATTTAATGTGGATTTTGATTTACAAATAAAGTTTCCTGATCTGTGGAGCCAGAAAAATGTTGCTTTAGCAAGGAATTTAATATCATGCAATCTAGATGAAGAAACTATTTAGTATCAGTAGAAATTGGTGTCATTCAATGTCAGTGCACTATTTGACACTGGCTACTTTGAAACATTATTCCACATATTTTCAGATCTTGTTAAATGCCAATACTCCATCATTTCTGTCCCCCACGTCTTCCTTTCTTTGTTCCTTCCTTTCTTTATCTCAATAAATAATTTTGAGCAACAGTTATGTCCTCTGGACCCAATGGCCATAACAATAAGCAAGTTAAACCTAGGTCTTCTGCTCATATTTTCTGAAGTCTAATAGGAGGTAATTCAAGCATAATTGAAATGACATATGATGAGATTGAAAATAGAGCTTTCATGAGACAGAAATAGCATCAGAATCTAACTGAGGTTGAAGGAAGACTCTAAGAATTAATATTTCAGGTGAAATCCAAAGGGTTCACGAGGGAAAGGTTGGAGAAGAAGCAAGCCATCCTGATAGAAAGTCAAACCTTGAGTGGCCATGGGAGCAAGAGAAAGAGCAAGAGAATGCTAAGTTATGAGGCTGGAGGATTAAGTGGAGGTCATATGCTTAAAAGCTTTGTCAAGTTCAATAATTTATACTTTACCTTGTGGAGACTGAGAAGTGAGTGGAAGAATTTGGGGCAGTATAGATAGTACATAATACTGTTTAAGATAGTATATACTACTGCCTATGTTTTAAGAAATAATCAAGTGACTCCATTCGTAGGATGCAAAAATATCTTTCACTAGTGCCTACCAGTCACAGACAGGGTCCAGATTTCAATTTTCTCATCCTGAGACACCATCATCCTCTGTTACACGTATAAGGTTTCCATTGCCTTCTGCAATCTCAAGAGAAAGAATCAGATCACTTGAATCCTGCCACATTCTGTCAACGGTGCTGGCTGGGTGAGTGTTGTCCAAATCACTCCAGACCCTTTGGATACTATGCCTATAACTGTGACTTCTTGCTCCAGGATCGGTTACACTTACTAAAAAGGGAGCCAGTGAAGCATGTTCAAGGTGCACTGCCAATCACTGCGGCCTACTCCATCTTGGACTACACTTCTACTATTTTCTGAGTCCAGTGAGACAGAGCACTCACATACACAAGTTACATAAACTATATTTATTTCTGATAGATAAACAGCAAGGGACAAGGGAAGTCCGGGATTCATGATGAGCTAGTTCCCTGGGGCTCAGGAAAGCTGGTCAGATCATATGGACTCATCTGCATGTATCCCATTTGCATCTTAGCTGAGAGTCTGCAGAAGGCAACCTGCCCTGAATATGTACTCCCAAGGATACATGTCATGTGGGGTACAGTATTAAAGGGCATCGTCTTCTAGCAGGGACTGGAACAGAGCCTTGGATGTTCCAGCCAGTTCCTTTTAGCCTCGGGTTATTGAATTCTCAGCACATTTTAGACTTATCATTAAAAACTAGAAGCAAGAAAGGGTGGAGAACTGGATCATTCCAAGGCTACCCAAAGAACTGTTCTGAAGAACCCAACCACACTATCCAGGCCTTTCATGCTCTTTTCTCTTTATTTCATCACTCAGCTTCCTCCATCATTTGGATCCTGAATGGTGGAGATCAGAAAGTTAAGAAAGCTATAATTTATATTGTGGTGTCACAGAGTTGGGAGGTATTGAAATTCTCTTCAATTAAAGATGAGGCCAAGATGGGCCTTTCCAGCCAAGGGTGCAGGCATTGGGGAACTGAGCCCCTCCCTATGAGGAGAAGCTTCTGAACCTTTCCCCGACTGTAGCCAAGACATTCTGATGCCCTACAAGGTCAATTGTGGAACAGAAAGGAAACACCTCTTTTCTGGCTATGAGGATAGATGGAATAGATGAACTGACTCTCTAGGAGAAGCAATATCTCAGTTGTGCCCAATGACAATTCCTCAAACTTTTCTTTTTGCTAGTGGACGTGAGTCTTAAGGATAACAGATTCTAATACCTCTAATATTCAGCCTAATCCCTCCATTTTTATTTCACTCTATGTTCTCTCTCCTCAAGACTCATAGGACTCTTTATGTCAATGGCCCTGTGTTCTCTCTTCTGACCACTGGACATTGACTAGGCTCATTCTGAGTTACCCTGAGAGTTCTCCCCTCATTGAATCTCTGGGAGCTTAGAATAGGACCCTAGGATTTTAATGCTGTGCTCCACATCTCAAGAAGAGCTGACCTTTTCAGTCTCTATATCATTTGATTTCTGTCTTAAGTTTAGCTAAAGCTGGCAGAAAGAAAGAACAATCTAGATTTTTCTTTACTTCTCCTTGTGTCAGAGACACCAACCATGAGTACATCCCCTGGACATGAGTTCTGTGGTTCCAGATTCTAACAGAGACCTCCAGGCTTTGGCTTCACTAACCCTCTTTGTCCCTAGCCTAGCTAAGTTTAGGAGTAGCTTGCTCATGCTTTTGCTAGTTTCTGTTTTCCTCAACATCCCTAATTCAGCTTCTCAATTCACTCAGCATTTATACAATAAGTCATCTGCTTTATAAATTCAGTTTCTAATACTTACAATACTTTATAGTATTCTCTTTTGGCCCTAACTAAATGTTTTTTAAACACAGTGAGAGAATGGCCCACCAGTTCTATGTAGAAAAGAGGCTTGGAAAAAGGCTAGGAATATAGAAGCTTATCTGATTGCAAAGATACTACTATCTCTGGTTGTTAATGTCTATAATGAGAATATTTTTCTACAGAAAAAAAAATTAGGTCTGACAGCATTTTGAAAAATCCATAAAAAATTCCAGTGTTAGAACTATGATGTCATTTGCACATCAGGAAATACATTAGAAAGGAATTTGGCCAGCCATTGTGAAATATTATTACAGTCCATTATATCATAAAATCCCATAGTTCCTTACCAGAGCAATCTTATTTTCATGGAAATTGCTAAGAGGAAGAGTATGGTATCAGATACTGGAAGAGACAGAGATATGCTTTTACATGTCTTTTTTTTTTTTTTTTTGCATGTACTTGTTGCTTTTCTAGTAAAGATGCAAGGAAGAAATCTGCTTCATTGTTGGGTAATTGGCCCAAGGATCCAAAAGATACAAGGAGCAGCTGTTGTGGCTTTTCTGTATCCCATTTATATACTGATGCAGTAGAATTATGATTGCATCTCATTACTGAGGACACTGAGGACCTATCTTCTGCATTCATCCAAATTTAGGGCTTCCTTAAAAAGTGCCTATGACATTGTCAAGCAACTGAGTTTGACAGAATTTCTTCTGCAAACCTGTACATATATAGCTGCAATATTAGAGCATTTTAGCAACAAGACAATAAGGTAATTCCCAGGGACAACTTTTCCTTCCGCTTTTCCCTCCCTCACAGGTAGATATGACCATATTAATAATTTTCAATAGTGTAATACAAGCAGAAATAATAGGAATCATTCAGGGAAAATGGCTTTAAGATTCAAGTGTGCTGTGTATACTCTGTCTTTCAGCTGGCTGGATGTAGTCACTGGGATGAGATCCTCAGAAGGACAGATAGGCCACCAGGCAGGGCTACAAGAACTGGGGATCACTGAATAGAGCAACAATGCACTAAGCTTTGCCTGGGAACTCCTGAGAGTCCCTGGGACCTTTCAGGAGGTCTGTGGAATCAAAACCCTTCATAACAACACTGAGAAAATCATCACTGATATTAGTAAATACCACTGTAATATTGTACAATGAAATAAATTAGCTTTTGGGAGATCTGTATAGCTTAGCAAACAAATATTTCCCAAATGATCAACATGTGATGGTACAAATCATCCAGGGCTGAAAGATCCATTTGAAATGGAAGATATATCAATGGATTTCAATGTAAAAGAATTTGTAAACTTCATTTATATGGTCCAGATTCTGCAACCAACCTTAAAGAGCTACTAGTTGAATTTGGTTGTAATATTATTGGAAATTACTTGAAATAGTCATAAATATCTGAAAGGACCATGGAATAATTCTTCTCTTTGTTTAGTAAATTTTATCATAAGATTAAATGTAAATACACGTGCGCACGTGCACACACACACATACACACTATAGCTTGAGTGTCCTTTATCAGAAATGCTGAGACCAGCAGTGTTTTGGATTCTGGAATGTCATTATATACATAATAAAACATCTTGGGCTTTCAATCCATGTCTGAATGCAATATTCTTTTCTTATTTATATGCACCTTATATATGTAGGCTGAAGATAATTCAACATAGTTTCAGGTTTTAGAGCCTGCATCATGACCGTCACCCACATAGCACATAAGTTGAGGAATGAAATTTTCTATTTGTGGCATCATGGTGGTGCTCAGAATGTTTTAGATTTGGAATATTCTGGATTTCAGATTTTCATATTAAGGATGTTCACCTTGAACAAAGTATGAAGAGATTAAATGAATAATGGGAGATAAAATCCATATATCTTCTACTAAGCCAGACATAGAGAGTAAAAATATATATATATTTTTATATATATTTTGTCACCCCAATCATAATCATAATTTTTATATATATGTCAGTCACTTTCCTCACCAAAATATTTGCTTGAGAAAGAAATATATATATAACCAATATATATATTGTTTTTGTTACCATGCAGTGAGCTTGTCATTACTTTAAAACATAAATGAATAGACATTTTTAGTTTTCTTAGTTTTAATGTTTGAATCCGTAAGTATTGATAGATGTAACACAAAAATAAAAGCTCTTTAGGGTCCTTAATAATTTCTAAAAGTGTTGATAGGTCTTGGAATAAAAAACATTCATGATGTATAGAACAAAGATATCTGCTCATCAGGACCTATTATAGTACAAGAGGGAAAAAAAACTATTGAATTTAAGGCATTTTGTACTTTGGTATTTATAGCATTTAACTATATTTGAAATAATGCAAACCCTAGAGATCTCTTCACCCTCCCACGAGGGCGATACCACACATTTAGTGGAACTTTTCTCTCTACCTGATTGACCCACTTGGGTATCTTCACATCTGCCATGGGGGAGAGTAAGTGGGTGGTCACTAAATAATAAAGATCAGCCAAAAAACAGAGGTTTTGAGAACTTTTAAAAATGCTCATTGCTTGTAGTCTTTAGAGACAAAAAATAATTTAATTTCTACTAAACAGTGGTCAGGAATCACCATCTGTAAATGTTACTTGTAAGCCAGACATGAGTATTTGCATATGTTAACATTTGCATTATTTGATTCTGAGTGTCTCAGTGCTTTAATACTAAGGCACACATTTTGTGCTTATCACCTAACTATAAGGCATCGAAGATGATGTCTTTGCTTTGTTTTCATGCACAACAAACTAATTTATCACTTTATTTATAATAGTAAACAGTGCAACCAGAAGAATGTATTTGAATTTGGAGGTATCTTGGACTGCAAATGGTTTTTAGTGACAATATTTCTCTTTCTGTCTTTGTCAGATTTATGATTGGGGTAATGCAGCTACCTAATTTCTTTTTGCATAAAAAGTATAAGACAAATGCTTTACTGTAATCCTATATCCAATCAGTATATTATTTAAAATCCTACTGACTGGGAAGAGAAAAGAGCTATTTATATTGTTTATATTTGATGCATTTTTTCTCTCTGAGAGGAAACAAAAAGAAGAAATTAATTTATGGGAAATCTGTATTTTATTCATTTTTCAACTTTTATTTTTCTATCAGTCATAACTGAAATCATCAGAAGACAGATACTAGGCCAAATTTAAATGAACATGAACTAAAACTGTCCTATGTCTGACAGATCCAGCCCCAGAGTAAAAGAAGGGAAGTTTGGTGGGGCTACAGGATTTCTCTTCAAACATAATCCATACAAAATACACATAGGGAAACAGTGTCCTAATGTCCATTAAAGGGAATAAATTGTGCTACATAATGCAACGTCCCAATGAGCATTAACATTTTTTTTTGTTACAAATTTTAGTTTTCTTTGTTTTAATGCATATAGCCAATTTCAGTTTATTGGGGGGGGATAATGTGATTGTAAATGTTATTCTTTTTTTGTTTTTTTTTGGTATTGGGGATTGAACCAGGGGAACTCAATCACTGAGCCCTATTTTGTATTTTATTTAAAGTCAGGGTCTCATTGAGTTGCTCAGTGTCTTGCTTTTGCTGAGGTGGCTTTCAACTCATGATCTTCCTGCCTCAACCTCCCTAGCCACTGGGATTACAGGCATCAGCTATGAATGTTGTTCTCTTTAAAAAAAAAAAAAAAAAAAAAAAAAAAAAAAAAAAAAACTTTATTTACTTATTTTTAAGTGATACTGAGGATCTCACCCAGCACCTCACATTTGCCAAGTGAGCACAATACCGCTGAGCCACAAATGCAGCCTCTCTAATGTTATTCTTAACCATTGTGAAACAGAAACAGGAAGATGTGTTATGCAGGACAGAATGACGATTAATGATTTTCTGCTCTGTACCTGGAACATTGTGAGGTGGCTGACATTTTGCAACTCATTAGAGCTCAGAAGAGATGATAAGGTAAACACTATTTTCTTCCTTGTTTGCCAATAAGACAACTATTCTAAGTGGTTAGCGATTTGTGAAATCCTTCACCCAATTCTGTTCTTCCTCTAGCAGTGTCACCCTTCAGCCAGATACTCAATCCAGGAACTGGGATATCCAGTATGACTGTTCCTCTAGGCTGCCTTTTCCTCCACAGTCACCAAATCATGTTCATGTAACATTGGTCATTTCATTACTAGAGACTATATCCATCTGCACAGTCTGGCTGACATAACCATCAACTCTTGACTGATTCACAGGTAAACTTTTTCTGTTTTCCTGGCTGCTTATTGACTGTCTCCTATCCATTTTCAACTCTGGCAACAGGGTGATCTTTCTAAAAGGGCAAAACATATAAGGTCATTTACCTGCTTGAAACACTTCAGTGGCTCCCTGTTAGCTGCAGAATGAAACTAAATAATCTGGCATTGTATACAGCCCTCCAAGGTTGACCTCTGCCTAAAGATCTTTATCTTCCCCATATCTCCTCCAGCCCTTCAACCCCAAACTCCTGTCACACTGCAACTGATAGGTGTGCTCTTGATACCATAATCAATCTGATTCCTCTGCCTGCAGGGTTCCTGCCTTCTTCTCCTGCTAAACTTTGTTTACCCAAACTTTTAGCTCCAATGCCAATCACCAGCAAAATTTTTCTAATCCTTTCCTCCCAAGTCTCCACCCTTTCCACTTCTTTATTATGTCCTTATCACTCAATTGTTTTGTTTTCACTTTCCTGTTTTCCATACATGCTTGGTCTCTTCATAAGAAAAAACAGTAATATTAATTATACCTACATCAGAGAGTTAATATAAAATTAGATCATGGGAGTAACATCCTTGGAGACAGGCTCATATAGTTTAAATATTTAGTAAATATGTGTCATTAGTATTAGTTATTCTCTAAGAACATCATAGAATAATTTTATCCCAGTGAATTGTCTTCATATCACTCTCTGAAATTATCTTGTTTGCACATATTAATGATCTCTTTTCCCAGACCTGGAAAATGAAATTGGATATAGTGAATTTGGTGATTTTTTTCACTATTGTATCCTTAGGACACAGCAAACCATGGAAAATCGATGTATGTTATTTGAATCCATGAGTGATTAAAATAAGCAGAATATGGCATCAGCCTAAAAAAAATTTACAGGAACAAGGACTCAAGAAGTATTCAGTTAGGATTAAAGACTTCAAATATAAAATATGGTGGCTCTGTATCATCTTCACCAAGAATCAATAGGGTAAAAATAAGGCTATATAAGGTTGTGTTGATAATTTGAAGTCATTTATTAATGAAATCATGTGTCTATTTATAAGGTAAAATGGATAGTTTGTACTAATCACAAAAATTGAGTTGAACAAGGACCAATGTGGGAAATTATATTTACTTGTGATAAGCCATTGCTTCTGATGGTTTGACGATTTTGTTCACTTATTAAATGAACGTAGCCAATTCCCTTTCATTTTTTTTTCTTTTTTTTCTTTTCTTTTTTTTATTGATTGTTCCAAACATTACAGAGCTCTTGATAAATCATCTTTCATACATTTGACTCCATTGGGTTTTGAACTCCCATTTCTACCCCAAATACAGATAGCAGAATCACATCTGTTACATACTCACATTTTTACCTAATGGCATATTAGTGACTGTTGTAATCTGCTACCTTTCCTATCCCCTACTATTCCCCCCTCCCCTCCCCTCCCACCTTCCCTCTCTGCCTCCTCTGCTGTTGTTCAATTCTCACCCTTTTATTCCCCTTCCCCCTTGACCATCATAACCTCTTATACTTTTGTGTATCCTTGAAGGTCTTCTACCATTTGCATATCCTTTCCCTTCTCTCTCCCTTTCTCTCCCCCCATTCGTCTTTGTTTACTGTTAGTCTTTTCCTCATGCTCTTCCTTCCTGTTCTGTTCTTCGTTGCTCTCTTTATATCAAATAAGACATTTGGCATTTGTTTTTTAGGGCTTGGCTAGCTTCACTTAGCATAATCTGCTCTAATGCCATCCATTTCCCTGCAAATTCTATGATTTTGTCATTTCTTAGTGCTGCATAATACTCCATTGTATATAGATGCCACATTTTTTTATCCATTCATCTATTGAAGGGCATCTAGGTTGGTTCCACAGTCTAGCTATTGTGAATTGTGCCGCTATAATCATTGATGTGGCCGTATCCCTATAGTGCGCTCTTTTAAGGTCCTCAGGGAATAGTCCGAGAAGGGCGATAGCTGGGTCAAATGGTGGATCCATTCCCAGCTTTCCCAGGAATCTCCATACTGCTTTCCAAATTGGCCTCACCATTTTGCAGTCCCACCAGCAGTGTACAAGTGTACCCTTTTCCCCACATCCTCGCCAACACTTATTGTTGTTTGACTTCATAATGGCTGCCAATCTTACTGGAATGAGATGGTATCTTAGGGTGGTTTTGATTTGTATTTCTCTGACTGCTAGAGATGGTGAGCAATTTTTCATGTACTTGTTGATTGATTGTATGTCCTCCTCTGAGAAATGTCCTAATAAATAAACTATTGGTGTTACTAACTTGCCAAGACTCATTAATTTTACGTTTGCTGACCATTTAAAATAAAATCACTAAAACTGTAAGAACAGAGTCCAAAATGAGAAAATTGATGCAGAAAATAATATCATAGTGCCAAAATCTCATCAAGCAAGTAATGTATCACCAGTAGGAATAGATCAACACCTAAGTGTATTTTCTTGCATAACATGGAAAAGGTCCCAGTGGACAATTAAATTGTAAATTATAGGGTAGTGCCATCTGAAGGACTGAGTCAAGAAGGTGGATGGCAGAAGGGGCTTTCAGAAGCTGTGAAAAGAGAAACAGAGGCCCCTCAGCCAAAGGTGACCCCTCGCAGCTCTTGAAGATGCTTCTTGACGTGATGGTAGACTGCCGCTTCTCATTTCACTCTGTACTAACATAGATAGTCTCTATCTCAGGTACGTGTAATTATAAACACACCAAGATCTTCTTAAACATAAAGATTCCCAAGCTCCAGGCCAGACTGACTGAATCCATATTCCCTAAACTGAGAATCTGAATTTTTAATTTTCTATAGTAAGATTGATTACAACAAATCTTTGCTCAGTTTGTTCTGGTTCTTATTGTTCCATTATCATTTACTCTAAAAATTGTCCACATTTAGACTATGAATTGTATGTCACCTTATCTACAACTGTCTTATCTACAGAGTAGCCATGGTGTGTAGTCAAGGTCAAAACCCCCCTTCTCTGCTGTTTCTCTCATTTATGCTTTTGCTAAAACTTCTGTTGATACATACACATAAATATAAATGTGTACACACACATATATTCATACTTACTTTTACATACTCAGATTTCATAGTAGGGAATGATAAGCTGTTAGTGAAATCTTGGGTTCTCGGTCTACTATATTATAAAATGAGGTTTTGGCCCCAATTTTTTTCAATCACTGCCATTCTTGCAGAGTATATAAAAGGAGCTCCTTTCATTACCTCATGGCATAAAACTAAATGCAGAACTGAATTACTTCAGAAGGCTGAGCATCCCCAAACTGTCATTGAAACAAAGTGTCCAGACTCAAAGGAAAAGGGATAGTCTAGTAATGTCTGGCTGATACCTCTCTTCCTCTTCATCCTGCCTTGTGTCCAACCAAGATCAGCATTAGGTGTAGCCTGAAAGAGCAAAATGAACCACAGGTTCACCAAAGCACACAAGAAACAAATTCAATCTATTGTTTGTGGACAGCTTGTGGTTTTAAAATTAAATTTTTCTCATATCCAGAGTGTCACGCAACTAAATCTATAGGTTGATGACTTAATCGATACAAATCAAGATAAGAATATCTACTTCTCACCTTTTAAGGATGAATTAATTGGTTTCTAAAAGCTGTGACCTCCCAGAAAAGTCAATGTAATCTGTTTTGTATATCTCTGCATTTCTACCCCAAATCCAGTTTGAGATCTAACAGGTGGTCAATAAATACTAGCTGAATTAAGCTGAATGAACAGATAAATTAAAAAAAAAAAAAAAGCAGTGCCTAATGCTAGTGGTTCTCAACTAGTAGGGTTTTTTTTTTTTTTTCTTCCCAGGAGACATTTGGCAATATCTGGAGTCAGTTTTGGTCAGGGTAAGACTACTACTACCTTCCACAGTAAAGGTCTGGAGTATTGCTAAACTTGCCTCAAAGCACAGAACACTTAAGAACACAAACTTACCCATAACAAGACAGGCAACAGTGCTAAGGCTATGAGATCCTTATAAGGTCTTTTTTAGATCTGAACTACTTGCAATTTTTTTAAACTTAAATCATTAATTTTACAATTTTATCCTGCAAAAACAAAAACAAAAACTGCTCACTCTCTGATTATTAATGGGTAAAGAACAATTTCATTTATTTATTCATGAAGACACTGAAGTTTGAAAAGGGTCATCCTATTTGCTATTATTAAGCTAAATCCCTCTACAGTGTGGTTATTTGCATCACACTGACCTAGAGGACTTGTTAGAACACAGATCTCTGCAGCCTCTCTCCAGAGTTTTTGGTGTAGCAAGTCCGGAGTAGAGCCCAAGACTTTACATTTCCAACCAGTCTTCTTTTAAGCTGTCTATAGTAACATGATGCACATCTTCATAGATCTCCCCAAATTACTGTGATCCTCCCCATCTTTTAGGTTCTTTGTAATGAAGACTTTCTGCTTCTCTTTGAAAATATAGTCCACCTTCATTATTTGTGAACCACAGGTTCACCAAAGCACACAAGACATTTTCAAATTTACCTACTTACTAAAACTTCTTCACAACTTTTAAATCAGCACTCATGATGATTTCATGAGTTACGTGTGCAGTGTGATGAAAACTTTGAATCACCTAATGCACATGTTCTTAACTGAGGTTGTCAAGATTGAAATGCCCTGGTTTTTTTAACTGTCATAGAAAAAATAAGTACCCTTTTACCAACTTATTTAATGCCATGACTTTTGGATTTATATTTTTTGTTGTTGATTTTACTAATTAATATGCTACTCAAGCCTAGTGCTAAAGTGCTGATTAGGGTCCTGAAACATAAGGAGACTGATTTGCTTTTAGGATAAAATGCATGTGTTAAAGAAGCTTCTTTGAGGCAGGAATCCATTATACATTATTTTGTATAATGAATAAACAATATATGTTACATAAGGTGTCTTTAAACAGAATTCGCACACACACACACACACACACACACACACACAAAATACAACAAAGATTATGTATTGATGAGTTGACAAAAAATGGGACCAGAGACTCAGAGGAATTCAACGCTCTCTTTCTCCTGGGAGTAACATTTCAGCAATCTCTAATTCTCCATTTGCAGGGACTTTATAGAACTTGATTCCTGCAAGTAATGAGAATCCAAAAATTGGCTGTAAACATAGTTTTCTCACTCACCTTTTTCTGCTGCTTTCCCAACTGCCCTTGTCCGTACACAGCTTCCTTTGTGGACAACACTGTGGTTTTAAAATTAAATTTTTTTCATATCCAGAGTACTCCTTCCCACAGCCCCTGGTATATGGAAGACAAATAAGTATCTGCCTCAACAGTGCTGCTGCTATTTTGTAATAGCCTCTGGGCTGAGTTTATATTTTATATTCATTTGGTTTCTCCTCTGTTACACATAGTGCTGGATACTTAATGAGTGTTTACTAAATATTATTGAATAAATTAATTCAAATGCAAATATGTTATCTCTGTGGAGGGACATTGCAATGTTAGAATGGCTTAGTTTGCTTATTCTTTGGAACCTAATAAAACCCTGAGGAAATAGGCCACCTCACAAGTCTAGAAAGAGTAAGTCACAAAATGATTATTCTTTTGTCAAATAGGAAGAGAGAGAGAGAACTTGAACTAATTAGTATATCTTAACAAATTAAATGTGTGTGAGCCAGTGAACATAAAAAGAAAAATTAGATGATCATTTATTGGCATGTCAGAAAAAGGGAAAAATACATGTGATACTAGTTGCTGAAACATGCATTCACTTCCAGGCCCTACCCATGACCTCATTTGTGGGCCCAGAGTTGAAAACTCTGGATATTGCTTCCAGAAGAAGTCACGTTAATGAATGTTCTCTGTACTAAGGATAAGTTCTGTGTGAATCCCCATCTTTTACCACCTGAATATATTTGGAGGTTTGGGTTAAGTTGAAAGGATGAATTTAAGGTCTACTGTCATAGACCTAGTAATTAACCCTCAGCTCTTAAAATGTGTAGTATAATGTCATCTTTGGCACCAGTGCAAAGTGTTTTTCCTGAGTCCTTCTCCCCCAAATTCTCATAACAAAAACACAGAGGTGGGTGAGTGGAGAGTTTTTTTTTTTTCATAAACTTATTCACACATAGGCCTGAAGCATGAGATTCTAACAAATTTTTCTTACTTGAGATGGGGCAGCACTCAGAGAACCTAGGTCATAGTTGTTTCCAAACCATTTTAGAAGAATTTCGGTATTCTAACAACTAGACTAAAAGCAAACAAGCTGAAGATTGGTTATGGAATGAGTTTGCTGAATCAGAACACTATTTTTAATAGGTTATCTGCATACAAAGATTTCTGATACAAACAGAAACCTGCTTCATATTTTCTGTCCTAACCCCCAGATTAGCTAAACATGAGCCACACGCTAAGAATTCTGACTGCCAACAGATCAGTGAAGATTCCTCGCTTCTCTGTTGACCTCAGTACCCATCTGTGCCTGGTGCATGGAGTTGCCTCAATGGAACTGAGGGAGTGAAGGAAAGCATGAGAACTGAAAATGCACACAATTTAGGCCTATACAGGGAGGAAGGGAATAGTTTGATTCTGAATGTATTACTATAGACTGCAAGAAGCCAGGAGATGTGGCTCAGGGCTCTAGTGAAAGTTCTATAAGGAACTATTTAAAAAGAAGCAAAGCATCATCTGAAAAAAAAAATGTTGGAAGAATGGACTTTTGGAGTATTTGGGGCTTTTTTGATGGAAGATTCTTCTTAAGTGATAGAATGTGTTGCAAGGTAATTTTCACTTTCTGGCTCTGGTTTCCATGAGATAAATAACTACATTCCACTATCCCAGTGCAGGGATGTTCTATGCACAAGTGTGGTTGATCAGCAAACACACATTGAGTAAATTCCTATAGAAGATAAAACAATACAAACATGAATGCCCACTGAGGAGTATCAGTTAGGGCTCTAAATCAGCAGCAGACTACTGTGAGCATTGATGTGCTAAAAATTATTCTTGTCACAAACTTGCCTGTCACCTGATGATGGGTTGTTTATATATGTGGGCCAAAGGGGTTAGCAGGTATCTGTAATCATTCTGTCCTTCTGTTCTTTTGTTTTCTTAATCTGTCAGTGGCAATTTGGCATGATATGACCTTTTAAAGTCCAGAACTATGCCTGTCTTGTTCACCATGGCCTGACAGAGTAGCTACTCAATAAATATTTGTTCGGTGAATGAGGAGCATTCTAGCAGTTGGGAGCATGCACCTCTGCAGAGAAATGCTGTGAACCAGTTCTGAAATAATTTCTTCTTCCTTCCCTCTTCAAATTCAAAAGAATCAAAACATACAGAATAATCAATGGTGGGGGGATCCTCCAATGACTCCAATGACTCCAAAACCTATAAATTTAAATTTTTAAAGATATCTTCTAGGGTTCAGAGTTCTTGGTTTAATTCCGTATTTCCAGAGGGTGTTCAAAGATCAGGCTTAAAAAACAAAAGGTTACAAAACTAGGTCTATGTATAGATTACATGTGGTGCTGGCTAGAGCATAGTCAAAGACTGAACTTGTGATCATATGAACTCTTCATTCCCAACCTTGCTCTCTTTCTAAGTCAGAGAGCCTCTTGCTTACTAATCTCTGTTTAGTAATCCAGCACTTCTGGTTGATTCTATGAAATTCGAATCCTCCATGTCAATCACCAATTCACCTGATAGGACAAGTTAATTGAATACCTATGCTCCTTTACATAGATGAGGTACATTCTGATAATCATATCATCAGGCAATGTCATGATTGTGCAAACATAATAGAGTTTACTTATAAAAACTGATTGGCTATGACATCAATAGGTGATATAACCATATGGGGCCACTGTAGTATATATGGCCTGTCATTGACTGAATATCATTATGAAGCCCATGACTGTCTATATGAATGTTATTTATATCTCCTTTTTAAATATCATTTTTATTATCTTTTCCCCCTGACAGTATTTTAAAAACTGGCAAATATACTTTGTTATTCTTTTTTTTTTGAATACTTTTTTTTTTAAAATTAGATCTTATTCAGGGAAACTAAGTTCTTTAAAAGGTGCTTTATAAAATCTACAAGCTTTTTGAGCCCTTTCTATTGATTTATCATAGTATTGAGCACTTAGATATTCATTAGGTATTTCCCAAATCAACAAGTAAATTCCCTTTGTGATGCTTTTCATTTCCTCTATTACTTCTTAGCTGTACACACAGGAATAAGTCTTTAAAAACATTAAAGTTTTAAAATCATAAGCATACAGATTAATTTTTTCAGTGCTAGAAGTTCAGATGAGGAATTTTCCATCATATGGCAACATGAAAAGTATTTCTTTTGCCCTGAGCTGAAGAAGTGTTTAGGACTGTGCTTGACTGTAACCATTACCATTGGAAAAGCTGGAGAAAGTTGGTTATTTTATAGGTTTGTTCCAATTACATAGAAGAACTGTATTTATGATAGAAACCAAATGCAATATTTCCTTCTATTGATTTTTAAAGGGTAGAACAGTTTAAAAGTTGCTGCATTCAACAAAAATGTCAGAAATATAGAACAATTTTATAAATTATTCAATGAAAGGCTGCTGCAGGCTGGACGGCGGGGGCCGCGTGAGCCTTGGCTCCGCTTCTGCCCGCTGCTGTTTTCACCTGCTGCCTTCCTGCTGGGCGCTTTCGCGGGTTGCTGTCAGTGCACGCCGGCTTGCGATGCTGCAATCCGGCTGAGCACAAAAACACAAGCCAGATGGAACTGAAACAAAGTTTTATTTTGTGAGAGGCCGTGTGCGTCCCCCTAACAAGCCGGTCCACACACCCACACACGTGTGTCCCTACCGGACCCGGGGGCTCCACTTCCCCCGGAACCCCCTCCTACCATCCTTCCCCAACCAATGGGAACTCTCCAGGAGTCTTGTAACTTGAGTCCCCAAATGGGCCTAAGTGAACAGTAGGAGCCCAATTTCCATATGAATGTAATACTTTGCAGTGGCTCCTAGCATCTGCCCCCTTCTGTTTAATTAAGCAATGGCAATGTGGCTAGGGACCGTGGTAAATCACTGTTGTAGATGTAAGAATAGCCAAGCTGGAGCTCTGGATATCAGCTGTTATGGATTTGAGTCAAATCATCTTCTTTTTCTGTAGAAATTGTTTTAGTTAATCTCTCTGGAATCCAAATTGGTTGCTGTTCCTCCTGTGGAAAAACACAGACGGAGCCCCGACTCCAGACTATTACTGGGTCCGGACCTTTCCATTGTCCTGTTAGAATATCTTTCCAAAGTACCTTAGGCTTATGTACATTTTTCGGATACATATGTCTTTCCGCAGCACTAAGTCCTGATGAATCCAAATTTAGAAAGTTTAGAGTAAAAAGGGTTATTTTAAGTTTATCTTTGGGGGATATATACCCTTTTCCAATTCCTTCCTTTTGTTTTAATAAGTACATTTTAATAGTTTGATGAGCTCTTTCAACTATGCCTTGACCCTGTGGATTGTATGGGATTCCTGTTATATGAGTAATGCCAAATGATGAGCAAAATTGTTTAAAAGAGTTAGACGTATAACCAGGAGCGTTATCAGTTTTTAACTGTTTAGGAACACCCACAGTGGCAAAATTTTGTAAGCAATGAGCTATAACATCTTTAGTTTTTTCTCCGGCATGAAGGGAGCCCATTAAAAATCCAGAAGAAGTATCAACTGTAACATGTAAATATTTTAATTTTCCAAATTCTGGCAAGTGTGTAACGTCCATCTGCCAAATATGGTTAGGTATCAGTCCTCTAGGATTGACTCCAAGATTAACTTGTGGTAAAAATGTCACACAATTTTGACATTGTTTTATTATATGTCTGGCTTGTTCCTTAGTTATTTTAAAACGTTTTTGTAAGGTATTAGCATTGACATGGAACCTTTTATGAAAATTTATAGCTTCTTCTATTGTGGAGAAAATATGTATGTCATGTGTAGATTTATCTGCTAGTTCATTACCCAAACTAAGGGCTCCAGGCAACCCTGTATGTGCCCTGATATGTCCAATAAAGAATGGATCTTTTCTGTCCCAGATTAGAGTTTGTATAGCAGAAAACAAAGAGAAAACAGTAGAGGAAGGAGAAATCCTACCAGCATCTTCAAGGGATGCTATAGCATTAACTACATACTGGCTATCAGAGAATAAATTAAATACAGAATCTTTGAACATCATAAAAGCTTGTAATACTGCATTGAGCTCTACCTTTTGAGCTGATTGTTTGGGTACTAAAAATGTAAAAGTTTGATCAGGGGTAACTACCGCTGCTGTACCATTGTTTGACCCATCAGTGAATATATTTGGAGCATTCATGATAGGGTTTTTTTTTGTCATTTTAGGAAAAACTACAGGATGCTTAGACCAAAAGGACAACAAGGGATTAGATGGCAAGTGATTATCAAATGAGACACTAGATTTACACATGATTATTGCCCAAGTATTTAACTCATTAGCTAACTCATCAATTTGATCCATAGTATATGGAGTAATAATTTTATTGGGAGAAATCCCAAACACTCCCTTCGCTGCTTTTATCCCTTTGAGTATTAATTGTCCTACAGCCTCAGGATATCTAGTAAGAATAGTATTAGGGGAATACGATAAATGTATCCACAATAATGGACCTTCTTGCCAAAATACTCCTGTAGGAATATTTTTTGTTGGTAGTACAATAAATAATAAAGGCAAACTTATATCAATTCTATCCAAATGCATATTTTCCATATATGTTTCAATGATTTTTAATGCCTTTCTTGCTTCAGGCGTTAACATGCGGGGTGAATTTGGATCTGATGGACCTTTTAGGATATCAAATAAGGGTCCTAATTCTCCTGTTGGTATGCCTAGGTAAGGCCTTATCCAGTTTATGTCTCCCAATAATTTTTGAAAGTCATTAAGTGATTTGAGTTGATCTACTCGTATTTGAATTTTTGGTGGACGGACCATGGTTGAGGATAATAAAACTCCTAAATAATTAATTGGAAAATTTAATTGTACTTTATCTATTGCTATGTCTAGATTATAATTTTTTAGTAAGTTTGTAAGTGTGGCATAACATTCTAGCAATGTGTTCTTATCTTTATGTGCTAATAACACATCATCCATATAGTGAAATATTTGTAGTTCAGGATTTTGATTTCTAAGTGGCTGGATTGCTTTATTAACATAAATTTGACACATAGTCGGGCTGTTCGCCATCCCCTGGGGTAAAACTTTCCACTCATATCTCTGATCAGGACCTTCATGATTTAGTGCAGGGATAGTAAATGCAAAATGTGGACTATCCTCGGGATGAATTGGAATTGAAAAGAAACAATCCTTAATATCTATAGTTAACACATGCCAGGTTTTTGGTAAAGCAGACAATTGGGGAATCCCTGATTGAGCAGGTCCCATAATAACCATCTCATTATTAATGGCTCTTAAATCTTGTAATAATCTCCATTTACCAGATTTCTTTTTAATGACAAAAATGGGAGTATTATGGGGAGATACGGAAGGTTGTAAATGTCCTTCCGCTAATTGTTGTTTGACCAGATCGTGGGCTACTTGTATCTTTTCTTTAGTCAGGGGCCACTGAGGAACCCACACTGGTCTTTCTGATTTCCATGTAATTTTGATTGTCTCAGTGGCCCTTTTTGAAAACCCAATCCATGTTTATTTATTTCTTGATCTATTTGAATTGGTGCTATCATATCTTGATCTTGTTTCCTTAATCCTTTTTCTTTTCTAAAGCCTTGTTTAGCCCTACTAGTGGGCGCGTTAGAATTGACGTTATTTGTTAATGTCAATCCTAATTGATCTAGGACATCCCGTCCCCATAAATTTATGGGAAGATGGTCCAATACATAAGGCTGTATAGTTCCTTCACATCCTTCAGGATCCCTCCAATCTAATACCATAGCACTTCTATGGGGGTTAGTTGCCACTCCTAGGCCTCGAAGCGTTTGAGTGGCTTGTTGCAATGGCCAGTGCTTTGGCCATTCCTGACGAGATATGATGCTGAGGTCAGCACCTGTGTCCAGCAGCCCATTAAAATCATGTCCTTGAATATTTAATTTTAGCATTGGGCGAGAATCTAAATTTAAAGAAAGCATAGCCCAATCTACACCTGTGGAGCCTAATCCCTTGGAACCTCTTTCTACATTACAACTGGAAAATTCATCATGTAGGCTGGGTATTATTAATAACTGTGCTATTCTATCTCCTGATGAAATTACGGATATACCTCTTGGAGAACTGGCTATAATTTTTATTTCACCCTCATAATCGGGATCAATTACCCCAGGACTTATCATAAGTCCTTTTAGTGTAGAAGAACTGCGTCCTAATAATAAGCCTACTGTTCCTTGGGGAAGAGGTCCTTTTATTCCTGTGGGAATGATTTGAACTCCCATCTCTGGAGTTAATACTGCTCTGGCAGAGGCACAGATGTCCAACCCTGCGCTCCCTCTAGTTTGTCTGATGAGGGATCTGATGGATAGTGCGTCCTGGGCACTACCTTGATGGTGCTGCTGGGTTCCTCCATTGCCCCGTATATTTGTGGCTTTGGGCCCCGGGGCATTGGGCCCTCCAATTCGTTTTTTGACAACGGGGCCTGATACCTTTCTCCACGATATTGTGGGTAGACACTTGGTCTTTGTCCATTTTTTGATAACGGAATACCCTCTATGGTGGTTTGAGAACGGCATTCATTAGCCCAATGTCTCCCTCTATGGCATCGTGGGCAAATACCCGGGATTCTACTCCTTTGATACCTAGCTTTGTTAAACCCTCCTCCTATGGGGCAATTTCTTTTAAAATGTCCTTTCTGATTGCAATTATAGCATGTTTTTGGTTTGGTATCTAAAGCCTGTTTTACTTCAGCTGCCATGACTTGTCCTTGTTCATCAATGTCGCTACATAATTTAATATATGTGTTTAAATCTCCATGTTTCCACGGTCTAATGACCTCTTTGCAGCAACGATTTGCTTGGTCATAAGCCAGTTGTTTTATAAATGGCATTGCCTGTTCTGTATTTTCAAATGTCTTAGAGGCTGTTTCAATAAGTCTAGCTACAAAGTCAGCGTAGGGCTCATTAACTCCTTGTGTTATCTTAGATAGTTGACCTTGTAAATCCCCTTGTCCCTTCAAAGTTTTCCATGCCTTAATTGCATTCATAGTGATCTGAGCGTATACGCCAGGATCATATCTAATCTGTTGCCTCTGACCCTCATAAGGTCCTTTCCCCAATAGCATTTGAGAATCTCTTTCAGGATAACCTGCTGCTGCATTTCGCCTAGCTGTCTCCCTGCAAAATTCCTCATTGGCAATTTTCCATAATAAATATTGTCCTCCATTTAGCACAGAGTGACACACGCTAGCCCAATCTTCTGGTGTTAAGTCCCAGCTGGTAATAGATTCGACCATTCTGACAGTAAAGGGAGCCGCAGGCCCGTAGGTTTGTACAGCTTCCTTTAATTGCTTTACTATTTTGAAATCTAAGGCACGGTAAACTCGTTCCCTTTCTTCTCCCCGCTCAACTACAGGGCATGCTAACTTTTGGGGTCCTGCCTCAGGATTCTGTTCATCACCTATGGAAACTGAGGGCTGCTCAGCTACAGGTGAAGCTGTTGGTTGAATTACGCCCTCTGGTGATGGAACGGAGTTAGTACTAGCCTCCCTATCTGAGGGTCGTTTTTTCCCTAAGCTTGCCTTCTTCAATTTTTCTTCTGTCTGACTAGCTTGAGGGACCTTTTGTTTTGCTTGACCTAATAAGTTTTCTGCCATAGCCTGGACCTCTAACAATTTACTTAACAGTCTTTCGGTTTGTTTTTTACTAGATTCTAATCTACTATAAAGGTAACGTAACCCAATAAGGTAGGATAGAAGAAAGCCAAAACAGAATGAAACAGAAACGGAGAGGAGAAAAATGATTATATCAATTTTTTCTTTCTCAGGGCCGAATAACTTAAAACCTTGAGCCAACCATTTTTCCCAATTCGCCTGAAAAAATTGTAAGGCTAGAGAGCCTGAAATAAAAGCAGAATAAATCAAAACAAAAATACCCATTCTGTCGCCTTTCCTTAGGGGCGAGCGATATCACTCACCTATAAATTTTGGGCGTTCCCCGTACAAGGGCCACCAAAATGCTGCAGGCTGGACGGCGGGGGCCGCGTGAGCCTTGGCTCCGCTTCTGCCCGCTGCTGTTTTCACCTGCTGCCTTCCTGCTGGGCGCTTTCGCGGGTTGCTGTCAGTGCACGCCGGCTTGCGATGCTGCAATCCGGCTGAGCACAAAAACACAAGCCAGATGGAACTGAAACAAAGTTTTATTTTGTGAGAGGCCGTGTGCGTCCCCCTAACAAGCCGGTCCACACACCCACACACGTGTGTCCCTACCGGACCCGGGGGCTCCACTTCCCCCGGAACCCCCTCCTACCATCCTTCCCCAACCAATGGGAACTCTCCAGGAGTCTTGTAACTTGAGTCCCCAAATGGGCCTAAGTGAACAGTAGGAGCCCAATTTCCATATGAATGTAATACTTTGCAGTGGCTCCTAGCAAAAGGCTGGAGATCTTTTCTCATGCAAAATAGGTTCTCTGGCCTATCAGTAGTCATCTAGTTAGGACCCTATGCCCCTAGACTTTTGTATTTCCTCATTGTCTCTAAAGTCTGATCTGTGTCTCTTTTGTTTGGGACTTTGAATCCAATCAGGTTGTTAATAGATAAATAAAACTAAGAAGTTGGAATAAGTGTGAATTGGTGGAAAGTCTTTGGGGCAAAAAGCAATGAAAACCAGGGTTAGTATGACTCTCCAGGAAACAGGAAATATTTAAATAAGTTAAAGTTTATGAAATTAACTTTTAGATAGGAAATATTTAAATAAGTTTCAGTGTGTAAAATTATCTTAAAACACTACACAAATACTTATTCAAGTCACTGTACACAGTGGTTCAGTGTATGATGTGTAACTATAAAGTGGTGAGAATAATTCTTCATCTTCCTTATAAAATATGTTCTATTTCTCATTAAAATTGTCTCATGCAATGATTCTTGATTAATATTTATATATTTACAAGATTGGACAATAGTAAGTTAGGTAGCAGAAAACCTAGTTTCCAATCCTGGCTATAATATTTGCTACTTTCATAATATATACAAATTATTTTCTTCTCTGAAGCTACAGAAAATTCAGACAAAGTCAGAAAATTCAGACTCAGAGCATCACTGAAATATTGAGTAATAATTGGAAAATATTTTATTGCTGTAAGGAATTAAAGAATGAATCACAATGAAATGCCAGGCACTGGAAGAGACTAGTGAGAAGTCAAATCTCCAACCTTACCCCCACCAAACACCTTACACCCAGCAGACAGTTACCATCAGTTTCACCTTAGAGCCTGGTTTTACATAATACTTGTACAAATATAGTTGTGTAACAACAGGGATTGTGTTTTATATGTTCATTATATGCCACTCAGTGAGAATTTTCTGTATCATTTTATTTAATCCTCACTGCAGATCTCAAAATAAATACAATTTCCTATCTTATAAATGAGGATATCAAGAACAAAAGAGATTATTTCAGTTGACTGAGGTTACACAATTTCTAGCAGCAGAAAAAGATTTTAAAGTCCAGAGTTACTGAGTTTAAAGACTACGTTGCTACCTGGTAGATGGAGTTAATTTTCACTATAGGATCTAAGAACCTGAAAATGTCTACAGAGACCTGATGTTATGTTCTGGGCATACCACTTACATTGTCTAATATTTCAAGAACATATATTGAATACAAAGATTTCCTCTTTTAAAAAAATATAATGATTGATTACTCTGCACAAGGAACTTTGGACAAATCATATAAAGAGACTGAGCTCCTTGAGGTCATCTATAAAATGACTTGGTTATGTCTTTTCCAGCTTTTATAGTTCTATAACCTGTTAAGGCAGTTTTATAAGACACTGTTCTGTACAATTTCTCACTCTTTCTCTTGACTTCCCTTATTAACATTGAATTACAAGATCAAAAAGAACAAAGTAAATCATGACCTCCAAATAACAAATTCCCCCTGGATTACTCATGGTTTCACGGAAAAATGGATAATAATGGGAGATAAATAGATAACCATACAGACAAATATACCTATAACCATCATATCTTGCAATACAGTGCTTCACTGCTCAAAAAGGTTCTTCCTGGCATGCTTTGAACATGTAAGATGAAGAGTAACATTTGAGTTGGGTTTGAAGAACATTAATCAAGTCTTTCTAAATCTCTCCACAGATATCTAAAATTAGATATTCAGTAAACTAACAATGAAGATGGTTTATAATACTTTTTTAATGTGTAGTCAGAAATAAAGACAATATTAAAGGACCAAAAGGTACAAAGCAATTTAAAGACATCTAATGTTCTCATGAAGATTATCTTAATACTTAAAATTTGCCCCCCACCCTTTGGTTGATACTCTCAAAGTGCTTGGCCACCCTGTCCTGTCCCACAGTGAATGTTCAGATCCAATTCAAGCTACAAGAAATTCAAGATAGAAATTTTATATTAAATATTTCCATCTGAAATTTGTTGCATTCTGAATTTTACCTTTTTTCAAATAAAAAGAAATCTTCCTCTCTTTTTATTTAACAAATTGTATATGCTTTATTTATGGATACAAACGAGGATTTTTACTTCTAATAAGTTTCTAACAACATTAAACCCACAAATTTGCCCCAAGCAGCAGTAAATATCTAGTGTGTTAATTTTCCAAAAAAGAAAATAGGTTAATAAAATCATGATGCAGGGCTGGAGTTGTGGCTTAGCAGTAGCATGCTCGCCTATTGCATGCAAGGCCCTGGGTTTGATTCTCAGCACCACATAAAAATAAGTAAACAAAATAAAGGTATTGTGTCCAACTACAACTAAAAAATAAATATTTAAAAATAAAATAAAATAAAATCATGATGCTCATAGATGTTTCTAATACTAATTGCCTTAAAGAAGTAATCATCTTTGCTACAACTGATACTTGGTATGTGACATAGAAATAAAGAATTTATGGGTATAGACCTAGGAGGGTGATAGCTGGGTCAAATGGTGGTTCCATTCCCAGATTTCCAAGGAATCTCCATACTGTTTTCCATATTGGCTACACCAATTTGCAGTTCTACCAGCAGTGTATGATTGTACTTTTTTCCACATATCCTCACCAACACTTATTGTTTGTATGCATAATAGCTGCCATTAACCTCTTTCATTAACTTGATTCCCAAGTATTTTATTTTTTTGAGGCTATTTAAAATGGGGTGGTTTTCCTCGTTTCCCTTTCCATGGATTTGTCACTGATACACAGATGTGCCTTTGATTTATGGGTGTTGATTTTATATCCTGCTACTTTGATGAATTCATTTACTAGTTCTAGAAGTTTTCTGGTGGAACTTTTAGGGTCTTCTAGGTATAGAATCATATCATAAGCAAATAGTGACAATTTGAGTTCTTTTTTTCCTATGTGTATCCCATTCATTTCTTTTATCTGTCTCATTCCTCTGGCCAGTGTTTCAAGAACTATGTTAAACAGAAGCTATGAAAGAGGGCATCCCTGTCTTGTTCTAGTTTTTAGCAGGAATGCCTTCAATTTCTCTCCATTTACAATGATGTTGGCCTGGGGCTTAGCATAGATAGCATTTATGATGTTGAGATATGTTCCTGTTATCCCTCGTTTTTTTCTATTGTTTTGGACATGAAGTGGTGTTGTATTTTGTCAAATGATTTTTCTGTGTCTATTGAGATGATCATATGATTCTTATCTTTAAGTCTATTGATGTGATGAATTACATTTATTGATTTCTGTATGTTGAGCCAACCTTGCATCCCTGGGATGAAACCCACTTGTCATGGTGCACGATCTTTTTGATATGTTTTGTATTCGAATTGCCAGAATTTTATTGAGAATTTTTACATCTATGTTCATTAGATATATTGGTCTGAATTTTTCTTTTTCTTTCTTTCTTTTTTTTATTTTGATGTATCTTTGCCTGGTTTGGGAATCAGAGTGGTATTGGCCTCATAGAATGAGTTTGGAAGTGCTGCCTCTTTTTCTATTTCCTGAAATAAATTGGAGAGTATTGGTATTAGTTCTTCTTTAAAAGTCTTGTAGAACTCAGCTGTGTATCCATCAGGTCCTGGACTTTTCTTGGTTGGTAGAATTTTAAAGGTGTCTGCTATTTCATCACTTGAAATTGATCTGTTTAAATTGTGTATATCATCCTGATTCAATTTGGGCAAATCATATGACTCTACAAATCTGTTGATGCCTTCAACATTTTCTATTTTATTGAAGTATAAATTTTCAAAATATTTTCTAATTATCTTCGGTATTTCTGTAGTGTCGGTTGTGATACTTCCTTTTTCATCACTTACGTTAGTGATTTGAGTTTTCACTCCCCTTCTCTTTGTTATTTTTTCAAAGAACCAACTTCTTGTTCTGTCAATTTTTTCAATTGTTTCTTTTGTTTCAATTTCATTGATTTCAGCTCTGATTTTAATTATTTCCTCTCTTCTGCTGCTTTTGGTATTGATTTATTCTTTTTCTAGGGCTTTGAGATGTAGTGTTAAGTGATTTATTTGTTGACTTTTCCTTATTTTCAGGAACTCCATGCAATGAACTTTCCTCTTAGAACTGCTTTCATAGTTTCCCAGAGATCTTGATGCGTTGTGCCTGTGTTCTCATTCACCTCTAAAACACTTTTAATCTCCTCCTTGATATCTTCTGTAACCCACTGTTCATTCAGTAGCATATTATTTAGTCTCCAGGTGTTGGAGTGGATTTTATTTCTCATTTTATTGATTTCTAATTTTATTAACAGCCACATCAATATTTATAGCAGCACAATTCACAATAGCTAAACTGTAGAACCAATCTAGGTGCCCTTGAATAGATAAATGGATTAAAAAAATGTGGCATATATACACAGTGGAATATTACTCAGCAATAAAAGAGAATAAAATCATGGCTTTTGCAGGTAAATGGATGTAGTTAGAGAAGATAATGCTAAGTGAAGTTGAACAATACCCCCCCCCCAAAAAAAAGCAAATGCCAAATATTTTCTTTGACATAAGGAGGCTGATTCATAGTGGGATAGGGAGCAGGAAAATGTGAGGAATAGATGAATCCTAGATAGTTCAAAGGGGTTGGAGGGAAAAGGAGGGCATGGGGTTATTAATGATGGTGGAATATAATGATCATTATTATTCAAAGTACAGCTATGAAGACATAAATTGGTGTTAATATACTGTATATACAACCAGAGATATGAAAAATTGTGCTCTGTATATTTAATAAGAATTGTAATGCATTCGTCTGTCATATACAAATAAAAATAAATTAAAAAGAACAAAATAAACTTCATAGAGTAAATAAAACAAAAAATCTATTCAACACTGGAGAGTAATACGAGTAAAATAAAGATGGTATATCCAAAAATTTTTAAAAGTAATTTATAATTTAATTCCTCTCTCAAATCCTTTAGGAAATTACCCCCATTCCATTTTTATGTTAAAAAAAAAACCTTAAGTGATTTTATTTGTTTGTTATGTTTTTGTTTATTTGGTTTTTGATTTTTCATTTGATTATTTCCTTGATTATTTTCATATATAAAATGGAAATGTATATGTGGAATTCAGAATTATTTGGATAAATAATTGTTGAATTGAAACACAGGAAAAATAAGTGTTTGGTCCAGGGGTGTAGCTCAGTGGCAGACAGCTTGCCTTGCACGTATGAGGTACTGGGTAAGGTCTTTAGCACTATTTAAAAAAAAAGGAAAAAGAAGAAAGAAAAAAGAAACAAAACAAAACAAGCATAGTTGCATTTTATGCTGAAAATATTGTCAAGTTCTGTACAGTCTCTTTAAAATAAGTATTTAGTCTTATGGGGATACATTTATTCCTTCAGTGTAGTCAATAAATCTTTTTCCATGCTAAGCCTCTGGGACTATCATGGTGAACAAAACAGACAAAACACCTACTTTCAAGAGCTTATATTTTAGTGTAACTTCTATGGTACCTTGCATTTGCATATGTCATCACCACATGCTCCCAGTCTTGAGGGAAGACAATAGTCTTTTGTGCTCTAGAAATGTTACTAAACACATGAAGTTAGAAGTACTTCCTCCTCCTAATTCAGACAATGTATATCTCATGATGCATTGCATAGTATGCCAAGTTTACTAATGAACTGTGAGTATTAGAATGGAAAGTGTAAAAGGTAATATCAATATATGAAAAATGTTTTTTGGAGCAGAGAATGCAAATAGGAAAGGAAAATGATACAATGAAGTACAATGAGTTTTGAAAAAGATTTGTTATCTGCATTTGATGAAGGATATTGGCTGATTAATGGAGAATTTAAGAGGAATAATACAATGGTGAAACAGAAATTTCACTTCAGTCCTGTCATTTGGCTGTACTTTGAGGGGAGAAGATCTATATACAGAATTGCTGATAAATAGTATGTTTCAGTGATCTAAGCCAGAGATCATTGTAGAGATGGTAAGGAAGAGAAACTTTTAGAGATGTTGTTGAATTAGAGGGCTGGGATATAGCTTAGTTGGTAAAGTGTTTGCCTCACATACACAAGGTCCTGGGTTCAATACCCATCACTGCCAAAATACATAACAAAGAAACAAACAAAAATAACCCAGTAGATTTGTTGAATTAGAATTATGAGTGAGAAGAGGATGAGGAATCAAAAATAACTTAGAAAAATGCTCCCATTGGGGACATGAAGGTGACTTCTCCTAAAAGGATAGAAAATTTACGTAGAAAGGGGATGCAATCAGTTTTTAAATATTTGTTTTTAACTTAGAGAAAGTCAAGCATTTTTGTATTAGTTATCACCAGGACATTAAAACTTTATGGCTTTTGTTAAAAAAATTGTGGTGAAAATATTAAAATGCATGATAGAATAATTTTACTCCCTTATATAGAAGAGGAGTAGTTGACTATATTTTTAATATACTGGCTGATACCTCAGAAAGTGCAGTTAAATAAATAGAAGCCTTAGCTTTTTATTTATGCCTCTGAGGTTATTATATATCTTATCCCTCAATAGGATTCTAAATGTTCACAAAAGGAGTTGTGATGATGATTTTAGCATCTTACATTATGATATCCCTCCTTTGAAACTGTGCTCAAGTGAATAACCTAGAACTTAGATGACTGCTTTGTAATTTAAATAATATATATAAATAAAATATTAATTATGACATTTCAGTAACTAGTGATGATTATTTACTTTCTTCTTAAACATTTTATGATAAAATTCTGTTTTGAAAATATACCGTGTGTGCTTACCAGTGATATGTAAGAGCAACAATGATACCCTGACTTCGGATAGCAAACAGCTAACCATTATTGAGCATTTACTATATACTTGCCATTGAGCTAAATGCTTTATCTCATTTAATAATAGATATGTTTATTTTCTTTATTGTATGGATTTAGATCCTGAGGCATAGATGGATTATTTATTAGAGGCATAGACAAGTTATTTATATTTACATTAGAAGCAGGTTTGGAACCCATGAATTTGGAAAAATACATTATGCAATACAAGATAAGTTATTGAAATGGGAGAAAAATGGATAAAAATTGAGTTTTATACATTTTCAATTGTTTTATCATGAAAATTTTCCTACTGATTCATATAACAAATATGCAAGGTAGGCAAGTGTCAAACCAGAAAACTTGGCACAGGGAAATGAATCATCAAAGTCAAAACTATTTTTAAGTGGCAGAGTCAGAATTGTAAATGGTGTTTGTTTGTTTAATTTTTAAATTATATTAACTTTAATGGAAGAAGAAGACTTTTTTTTTTTACAAAAGCCATAAAGTTTTAAAGATTGTATCTAAAGCCAGGCTATTCAGAATCTATTTTGTTTAAAAAATATCTGGAGAATTGAAAATGAAGATACCTGAGGCCAAATTCCAGAATCCCCAATCCTATGTGATTCTGTTGAAGTTGAATCTCTTTTTACCTTTTGACAAAATACCATTTCACAAATAGAACTTACGTGGGCTAGAAGGAGGGGAGGGTTTCATGTGATTGAAGTCTCCAAAGTGGAAAACTTAAGATGGGGAGAATAAATCAGAAAGGTTAATGGGGTAGAGGTCTTCCAGAGGCAGGAATAAAAGGTATGGTGTAAATAACTAAAGTCAGGTCCTGAAAATCTGAACTGCAAGCTTGTGTACATATCACATATGTTTTAATTTCATTTTGGGGAAGGGCTTAAAGGGCTTTCAGCATATGAGAGTAATATGATGATTAAAACAAGCAGAGGTGTGAAGAAAGACTTATACAGGCAGCTTGACATTGTGCAGATTTAACGGAGATGCTCTGCACATGAATTAAGCTGTTGCAAAAAGTAAGGATAGAATGGAAGAGACCTATTCAAGCCTATCAAATGAGTAATCAGAAAATGTGGAAGAGCAAATACAATGAATATTATGTGTATATAATTAGTGAATTCTCCAGAAGTGAAGACATTTGAACATTATCTGCATATTGTTTCAAATTTCTGAAAAATAGCAGCAATAGCTCTTTCTTTTGACTTTGTTAGTAAACATAACATTTTTGGCTGTGCTTATTTTTAAACCAATGTTGGCAAGGCCTGATAGGTTTATACACTCATATGAATTGGGGTTCACTTAGTAGTTGGGGAATCTCTTAATAGTTGAGTGTTGATTATTTGGATTTTGGAGTCTGCATTATTGGATTATCTTTCTATATGGCCCCAGAAAAGCTACAGGATGCATTAGGAGTTAGGGGTTGTAGAATTTGCAGAGAAAGTTGCAGCAACACATCCAGATTTTGGAATTAAACTTTCTGGTTGGTGAGTACTCTTAAGGGGTAGAATAACAAGTTCGGAGTTGGGCGGAAAAAGGGTCAGGCAAGCACAGCTTTCCAAATATACACTGAAAATCTTGTCGAGGTATTCCTCTCATAGTATCTGATTAAGTGCAACAACATACAGTGATTCTTTGGTGAAACAGAGGGCTAAATTAAAAGAAAAATGGTAGACTTTGGTCAACTATTAGGTAACATGAATGGATTCCTCTTAGAAGCAACAACAAAAAACTCTTCCTGACAAATGCAGGTGGACAAGCAATCATTGTGAGGACAAATAGTATCCTGGTGACATAGTTAGAAGACATCAGTGGCGTGAAGATCAGTGATCTTTTTCTTTTTAGTATTTTTTATGAATGCTAAATATACAGAAAAGAGAAAAATAAATATTTTCTAAAATTTGTGAGCTTCCATAAACAGAATGCCTTCTCATAATTGATGAAGTCAAAGCCAATCAGCTTTTCTTCCTGATTGACTACACTGAGGCAAGTTGAGTATTTCTAGCTTAATTAGGCATACTTCTGACGGTGGGCAGGAGACAGGTCAGTGGATTTCCTACCTGGCACACATTATTACCTCCTGTAGACTTAGAAATGCTTGGGCCACACACTAAGAGAACCTGATTTAATTAGTTGGAACTAGACTTAGATAGTGAATTTGTTTTTTCTCCTGAAGGTACCAACTGATTTTAATGTTCAGCCATAGTTGAAAACTACTGAGATAGATAAATGCCAACATTTCAGTGCTCACTGATAAAAAATCATGATTTTCATAGGACCAGTAACTCCTCCAATTGATGAACAAAATTTCTCCTAAGAGTGGAAAAATTGGGGAGAGAAACAGGACTATTTTTTCTTTTTGTTTATAAAGTTTTGTTACTTTGCTTGATATAGTCACAATAGAAGAGAATTATTTGGCAGGCTGTGAATTTGGCTTCAGCTATACCACTCAATAAGGTCCTAGGGGAGCAAATTTCCTAATTTGGATGTCTCTTATTCTCCAAGCCTGCCTTACATGGTAGTCAGGTTGTTTTCTCTTTCTTTGTAAGAAAAGAAATCCAAAACTTCTTGTAAAATTTTTTAAATCTTTTTATTTTAACATTTAGTATAGTACTCCAACAAAAATGTGAATATGTAAATTAAATAAAGCAAATTCTTATGTCAACATAATCCAGGTCAAGAAAAACAATGGAAATGGTATCTCAGAATACTTATGTGTCCTTTCCAATCTTGTTGCCAATATTATAACTCTTAGGGAGGTACTTCTTTTCTTTTGTTTGTATTGTATATCAACTAATCAAGCATTGCTAAACATAATTTTGCCAGAAATTTTAATTTAAAAATTGCATGAGTGGGATCTTATATACTCTTTTCTGTTTCAAATACCATTATGCTTGAGAAAACTCATCTCTTCATTGCTCTAAAATATTTGATACACTGTAATATATGTTTTATAATATGTATGAGATAGTTCTAATTTTTTTAAACAAAAATGGTGCCGTAAGTTTTTATGTCTCTCTGTCTATATAAAGGGTATATAATCTAAGAGTAAAATTGCTGAGAAAGTATGGATAATTCTAATTTAAAAAATAATGACACATTATTTATTCTCAGTTTATACTCCTAAGAGCAATCTATGAGCATCCCTGCTGTTCTGCCTCAGAGGTCTGCAAACTATGGCTCACTAGTCAAGTTCAACCTGCTACTGACTCTTAAAAATAAGTCAGTCATTCATTCTTTCTCCCTTCTCTCTTTATTCCTTCTTTCTTTTATTTTCTTTTTTCTTTTTCTTACTCAGCCATTCCCATTTATTTAGCCCTATTGTCTGTGGCTACTTTGGTGGGACAGCAATAGAGCTGAGTACTTGAGACAGAGACCATACATCCTGCAATAGCTAAAATATCTACTATCCAGCCTTCATAGAAAAAGTTTGCCAACCACTCTTCTACATTTTAGCTCCCTCTTGGTGTCATCAGGGCTTCTTCATTTATGTATTTTCTGGTGTAGAACTTGTAGAACTTCCTCGTGGCTGATTTTCATTATACCAATTGCTAGTGCTATTCAAAATCTTTTCATATAAAATTTCTTGCTATTAGTATATCTTGTTTAGTGAAGTCTTGTGGTTGTTTTTCTATTGGATTTTTGTCTTTTTCTTATTGAGTTATTTATAAATTCTGTTTTCAAGCCCCTTGCTGGTTATTCAGCTATTATTTTTTTCTACTCCCGGCTTAACCTTCACTCTCCTAATGATGTCTTGATGAACAGATTTTCTCAAATTTTAAGATAGTTAAATTTACCAGAGTTTACTTTTGATTAGAGCATTTCATGTTCTAGTAAAAAAAAAAAACTCTTTATCCTAAAAATTAATATACTGTCTTATACCACTGAATAATAAATATCCTCTTGCTTATTTTTCCAGGGAAACATTTGTTAAGGTCTGGAGCCGGCCTTTGGTTGTCACAATGAAGGTGTGCTATAAGTTTCCAGGGTGCAGGGGTCAGGCAGGGTGCTGCTTATCTTCCAATTCACAGGACAACTTCCAAACTGGCTCAGTATGTCAACAGTGCTGCTGTTGAGAAACAGAGTCCTAAGAGATTTATTGACTTATATTTACTTCTAGAATCAAATAGGCAGTTGATTTTATGAGTGGTATATTTACAGCTTAAGTGTTCTTTTCTCCATATGGACATCTGATTGTCCCAGCACCATTTATTTAAACTTCTGTCCTTTCTCATGACATCTATATTTGATAAGTCAGGTGTCTAGATCTTCAAAGTTCTCTGGGTTTCCATGCTCTTACATTGGTCTGTCTATTTGTGTATCTTGTATCAGACACCTACTCTTTAGGTGTAGGGCATTTATATAAAGTTATACAACTTATAAAAATACAACTTTATATAAATACCCTCTCTTTAAGGGTATTTACATAACTTTTTGTAAAGTTCCAATGTAAATGAAGCATTTACCTCAATAGATTTGTCCTCTTCGAGGGTGTTTTGACTATTCTTTACCCTTGGATTTCTGTGTAACTTACAGAATCAAATTGTTAAATTTCTACAAAATACTCTTGTTTTTATATATTGATTATCTGGATTTATTGAAAGAAAAATTGACATTTTTACCATGTGTGTCTTTAAATTCATGAATGTGGCATACCTCCAGATAATAATTAATCTCATCCATTTTCCATTTTTCTGATAAGTAACCTATATCCTATATATTTATTTGCATATGTCTATATGTATATTTTTATAATTTGATGCCATTATAAGAATTACTTTTAAATCCCATTTTCTAATTATTTATTTCTCTATATATGAATGAAATTGTGGGTTTTTTTGCATATTGAACTTAAATCCAGCAACATTTATAAATTTACTTATTAATTCTACTAATTTAGTGTAGACCATTTTGGATATTGTACTCTTCTTAATCATATTGTCTCTAAATAAAACAACCTCCTTTTCTCTCTATTTCCCTCTCTTTTTTTTTCTTTTTTCCTAATTCTAACATATTTTATTTATGTTATCCTCTCCCTAACTTCCTTCATTTGTTAAGATTTATTCCAAAAAATTATTTAGGATAATAAAACATACTTAATACATATACGCCCTGCCAAAATTATTGCAGTGGCAATGATTATAGAAATGAATTCTTCTGAACAATTTTTTAATCCAAAAGATATTTAATGTATATGGACTAAATTCTGTGAAATTTGCTAGGCACCAAGTAAACATGATGAGCACTTTATGATCCTGAGACTCTGGAAGTTTACATAACAGAAGAGACAGACAAACCAAGTAGAAACTATGTTGCTTTGTTCACTCTGTATATGTTCTTCTGACTTAGGCTTCATCAAATTTCATTTTAATTGTGTGTAGTCTGTTGAGTTTTGTTTGTTTGTTTGTTGTTTGTTTTTGGCACTGGGGATTGAACTCAGGGGCACTTTACCACCTTTTACATCCTCAGTCCTTTTTATTTTTTATTTTGAGACAAGTTCTCCCTAAGTTGCTAAAGGTCTCAGTAAGTTGCCAAGGCTGTCTTCCAACTTCCGATCCTTCTGTCTCAGCCTCCTAGTCTCTGGGTTTATGGGTGTGCACCACTGTACTTATAGTCCATTGTTGAACACATCTTTTAAGTTTCTAAATTGACTAATTACATTTTTCAGTTCTGGTATTTCCATTTTGTTCTTTCCGAAACTTTCTGTCCTTCTATTGTTTCTATTTTTTCCTAAAATTCTTAATTCTGTATTTCGTGATTTATTTTAAAATCTTTGTAAGTTGACTGTGATATCCAGAGCACCTATAGATATGTTTTTATCTAATGATTCTTATTTACCTCCTTGGACAATAGGTTATTATTTTTTTAGTATGTGTCAGGCAGTATATGACACTAGTTTATTGGAATAAATTAAGGGCTCAGGATGATTTTATCATCCTCCATAAAGAATTATGTTTGGCTTTATTAGTGACCTGGAACATGAGCCAACCTGGATCACCTTTGTCTGCTTCCAGGAATGGAGATGATTAGAAAGTAATTGGTTGTCTTAGAACAATTTCTGTACTTCTAGTTAGCTTTTACTCCTAAAGCAGGTGGGGATTCTTTGAGATGCTAATCCCAAGGATGGGTGAGTGGGGGTCAACCAGGCATGTTTCTTTCTGATTCCTGGGCATCACTGTGCTTCAACAGGAGAAGCTGACAAAATTTTTTCTCAGCCCCTTTGACAGGAATCAGTGAAAACCACCACAGGAACAGTGGCACCACCTCCCTGAGTTTCTTTCCTTCTCCAAATCATAATCCAGCAATTCTTCCCCAGTTTGTCTTATTGCTCGTACCTTCAGACATTTTTATAATTGATTCTGCTTTTTACTAGAGAGTTGGCTAGAAATACCTGGTTCTCTATTACTAGAAGGGAAGATTTTATAATTGTTTTTCATGCAAAAGAGCAAAAGTGATGGAATTTAAAAGAGTTTGACCTACAATGAACAATCGTATGAATTCTTGTTGAATAAATTAATGCTGTGTTCAAACTATTTGCTTCTATATTCATGCCCACTGCAGTAGTTTTGACAGGTTGCAGGCTCAATAAAAATGGTAGATGATCATACTTAAAATTTTTTCTAGCATAAATTATAAACACAGTTGTGTATAAGGCCATTTTTCATGATTTATTGGGTTTTAAATTTATGCAAATATATATTTTAGTCTAAGTTTTACAAAGTGTAATAAGAACCACAGATAATCTAAATGATATTTGGATTGTTAATCAAATATAATAAAAGTGTTTATAGGAAATTTATGGATGCCTGTAATAAGTCTATGGAGCATAGGGAACTGGCATATAGTTTTTGTAGAAGAATTTTCAGATCTTAGAAATTAAGATTCTTTTCCTCATCTAGATTTGTAGGAAAGAAAATTAATTTTACAGTCTGAAAGGAAAGCTGTTTTTCTTGGTGATATTTAGAAAGTCTTATGAATTCACATTATCAAAATGGATATAGAAACTCTTTTCTTATCCTAAAATATTAGAAAACCCAAATTAATTATCCCACTAGTGAATTAGAAAGGAATATCTCTGAATTATTATTAGAAATCCAAATAACATAATGATTAATATATTCTGCAGTATCAGAACTAAGAAATCTAAGACAAAGTAAAATAAAAAAGGAAAAAAGAACCCAGTAACACTACTTTATTATTAGGGTTTTGAAAGACATTCTAGCTGTCTAAAATTATTGAGTTTTTTTATTAAATTAAGTTTAAAGTAGGCCAGCTTCAAACTAGCTGGAGTCAGTGCTAACCTATATTCTTTGCCTTATTTTTCTTTATTGCCAAAATGCATATACATATCTATAATTTTATAAAAATAGTCAAGGTTTTGAAGTTATTTTTGAGGGATAGCTAACATGAAATAAATCATAGTTAAAATGTACAATTCATTAAGTTTTGACCCAAGTATAGTCTTGAAAAAACACTGCCACAATCTATATATATATATATATATATATATATATATATATATATATATATATATCTCAACACTGAAAATTATCACCTTTCTCTATTGTAATACTTTACTCCTGGCCCGCTTCACAAGAACTGTCTTAAGACAGCATTGATCTTCTGTCACTATAAATTAGTTTGCATTTTTCATAATATTTTGCAAATTGATCATATAGTATAGACTCTCCCCCCCCCCGGATTTATTGATTAAGCCCATTTATTCTGAGATTTATCCATTTTGCAGCACAGCACATATCAATAGCTAATTTCTATTTCTCACTAGAATTCTACTGTATGGATGGACATATGGTAATTTATTTATTCACTTATTATAGTACATTTGGGTAGTTTCCATTTTGAAAAGTATATATTCATACAAAGACTTTTATGCAAAGCAGATAAACATTGAGCACACTCTTTGGGAACAGAATTCCTTTATGTAGCAGCACTAAAGATCAAACCCAGGCTCTCTCACATGCTAGGTTTGCGCACAAGTCTTTGTATGGATATGTGCTTTCATGTCTCTTGGGTCAGTGCTAGGAGTAGAATGATTGGATCGTCTGAATTGTTATATGTTTGATATTTAGTGAAACTGCTAATTAATTTTGCAAAATGGTTGTACAATTTTACATATTCACCAGCAATGTATGAGAATTGAATTTACACTCCTAATAGCTGTGCCATGCTGTATCCCTGTGGTCTTAATACGCATTTTCCAGCTAACTAATTAATGATGTTGACCATCTTGAAATGTACTATTTGCCCCCTGTACATCTTCTTTAATGACATTTTTGTTATTATTTGCCCAATGCTTACTGCTTTTATTATTTTTCTGTCTATTGCTTATAGTTTCCATTCATATTGGATACAATTACTTTATTAAATATTTAATTTGCAAATATTTTCCCTGTGTCTTAGCTTTTTATGTTACAAACAATATTTTGATGATGGAGTCAAAATTATCAGTCATAAAATTTCTTCTTTAAGTTTTTTAGTTGTAGGATTTATAGAGATTTCTTATGAGGAATTTATGAACAGATTTTTGCAAAATCTTTTTCTTCATATATTCAGATGATCATATGACTCTTCATTTTAAATTCAGTTGGAAAACAATGAGATTTTAAAATTTTAAACATGTGGTGTATTCCTGAGAGACTGTTCATTTTATATGGGATTGGATTCTATTTGCTAAAACTTTTTTTTTAATTGTGATATCTGTGTTCATGCTGCATAATGATCTGTAGCTTTCTTTCCTTGTATTTCCTTTTCCCAGTTCTGACATCAGGGCAATGCTGGCCACATAGAATAAAAGGGGAAATATTCCTTCCCCTTCAATTTTCTGGGAGTTATGTTTTATGAGATTGGTATTTCTGAAAGTTGAAAGAAATTAAAAGCATGCTTAAATTTAAAGATAGAACCATTAAAGTTGTGTATTTTATGAAGTACCCTGTGATTCAATACATGTATACATTGTGTAATTTATAAATCACAATAAACATCTATCTTATCAAACATTTATCATTTAAAATATTCAAAATTTTCTCTTCTGGATTTTTCAAGTATGCCATGATATATCTTTATCTGTAAGTCAGTCTACTGTGCACTAATGTATAAAAAATTGAAACTTTTGTTCTTAATATTTAGCATAAATCACTATTGAAGCCATATGTGCTTGCTGGGACTTTTGAGAAAGAATTTAAAGTGTAATTTAAATTTCTTTTTTTTTAAGAGAGAGAGAGAGAAAGAGAAAGAGAGAGAGAGAGAGAGAGAGAGAGAGAGAGAGAGAGAGAGAGAGAGAGAAGAGAATTTTAATCTATTTTTTAGTTCTCGGTGGACACAACATCTTTGTATGTGGTGCTGAGGATCAAACCCGGGCCGCACGCATGCCAGGCAAGCACCACTACCACTTGAGCCACATCCTCAGCCCTAATTTAAATTTCTTAATAGTTGTAAGATGATTCAGTTTTCTATTACTTCTCAAATGAGTTCTGGCAGTTTATATCTTTCAAGCAACAGGTGAATTCTATCTAAGTGTTTGGGTGTACCAGGGTACAGTTACTGGTAAGAGGCTATCATTTCTATAGTTGCAAATCTGTAATGACCCTGCCCCTCTCATTTCTTGAATTGCTAATTTTGTCTTTTTCAAATTATGGGTCATGATTAGTCTGGCTAAAACTTTATTTATATTACTGATTTTCTCAAAGAACATGCCTAATAAAGAAATAATCAGCTTTGGGTTTCATTGATTTTTCTTTGTTTTCATTATGTTTAATTTGCTTTTATTTAACTAGATACTTATGGTAGAAAGTAAATTTTTTTTCTCTCCATTAGAGATTCCAAAGCCACAAATATTAGATCTTCTATTATAGATTCACATGTTCCTGATGTGCTGTTCATTTTTTGCATAGGATTCCAACTTTTGAGCATATACACTTTTCCCAGTTTCTCTTACTAAGAGCAATTAAAAACCCTAAACATAATATAAACAATCATAAAAATACTCGAAAGGTATAGAGAGGAGGTAGACTATCAATATCCCCAAAGAACATCACAACTATCATGCTGACAAATGTCCAGAGTCTTCTCATATACCCCAAGTCATGTAACCATAACCATTTATCTGGACCATAGCAAGAGGAAGGAAACCTATCACAGTTTTGAGAATGAGGTTTGGAACTCAGTAGCACCATAGTAAATTGAAGTTATAACAGCTGTGGTTGTAAGCATAACTTCCATTACCAGTCAGCAGTCAAGAGGCAGTACCTCATACCCACTCTTTCAGCAGGACATATCAGGAGACTATGAGGTATTCCCTGATACCCCAGCCAAGGCGGTATTAGGCTATGGTGGAAACTACTTTTAATAGCATCCGACTGTCATGAGATGGTGCCATGATTCACTCAGTGGAGCAGTGCCCGAGGAGGTCTGCTGAAAGACAGGGTTCAATAGGATACAGTGTCCAAGTCACTTGTTGTATTAAGAATCAGGAAGGCATCAAACTGGACGAGAAAAGACAATAAGCAGATGCCAACAGTGAAATGAGCAGCTGTTGGGGTTATCTGACAGATTTTAAGGCAACCATCACAAAGAGGTTTAAGAATCAATTATGAACATGTGAGATGAATGAATAAGCAAAAGTATCAGTAAAATGTGACTTTCTCAGCAAAGACATAGGAAGGAGAATAAAGTGGAAATTAAGGCACTAATTGCATTTAAAAACCCAATGGATGGGCTCAAAAGATGAATAGAGAAAGCAGAAGGAAAATTCCTAGTAAAATTCCAATGACACTCTTCATAGAAATAGAATAAGCAGTCATGAAATTCATTTGAAGAGATAACAGGCTCAGAATAGCCCAAGCAATCCTTAGTGAGAAAAGCAAAGCAGGAAGGATTGCAATATCTGACCTTAAATTATACTTCAGATTTATGGTAACAAACACAGCATGGTATTAGCAACAAAACAGACATGAAGACCAATGGAACAGAATAGAAGACACAGACATACCCACATAAATACAATTCTCTTGTACTAGACAAAGGCACCATAAACATGCATTGGAGAAAAGATAACCTCTTCAACAAATGGTACTGAGAAAACTAGAAATCCATATGTAGCAGAATAAAATTTGACCCCAGTCTCTCATTCTACACAGAACTCAACTCAGTGGACTAAAGACCTAGGTAACCCTGCACTAGAAACCCTGTACCTATTAGTAGAAAATTGAGGCCCAATATGCTATCATTTCAGCTCAGAAACAGAATTCCTCAACAAGACTCCTGAAGTGCAGGAAATAAAATCAAGAATCAATAAATGGGATCATATGAAAATAAAAAGCTTCTTCACAGCAAAAGAAACAATCAGGAAGCCTAAAGAATGGGAGAAAATCTTTGCCACCAGCACCTCAGATACAACATCAATCTCCAGGATATATAAATAACGGAAAAAAATGAACACAAACAAAGCAAATTATTTCTCAGAAGAAGAAATATGAATAGTAACAGATACATGGACAAATGTTCAATCTCTCCAGCAATAAGAAAAAATGCAAATTAAAACTATACTTTGATTCCATCCCACTTCAGACAGAATGACAATTATCAAGAATGCAAGTAACAATAGATTATGGATGTTGGGGAAAAGGTACACCCATGCATTGTTGATGGTACTGCAAATTGATACAACCACTATGGAAAGCAGTATGGAGATTACTCAGAAAACTTGGAATTGAACCACCATTTGACACAGTTATCCCACTCCTTGGTATCTACCCAAAGGACTTAAAATCAGCATACTGTAATGATGTGGCCACATCTATGTTTATAGCCACTCAATTCACAATAGCTGAACTATGGAATCAATCTAGGTATCCTTTGACAGATGATTGTATAAAGAAAATGTGGTATATATACATAATGGAATATTATTGAGCCATAAACAAGAACAACTTTATGATATTTGCCAGCAGAATGATAGATCTGGAGACGTTCCTACTAAGTGAAATAAGCAAATCCCCCCAAACCAAAGCTCAAATGTTCTTTCCAATATGTCGATGAAAACACACAACAAGCAGGGTGGGGAGGGGCATAGAGAATAGAAATTCAGTGAATTAGACAAAGGAGAATGAAGGGAAGAAAGGGGGGATAACAATAGAAAAGACAGTGGAAGGAATCTGACCCGACTTTAGTATGTACGTGCATGAATACACCACAATGACTCTCCTCACGTACAACTGCAAGACTGGGTTCTTAATTAGAATAAGATATACTACATGTTTGTAAAATCAAAATATACCCCACTGCCATGTATATCTAAAAGTAACAAATTAAATTTTAATAAAAGAATCAGTGAACCTGAAGGTAAACAACAGAAATCCCACTGTATCTGATATGAAAAAAAAAAAATTACATGCATGCCTATTTTTTCCCAGTTTTTCTTATACATTTATTTCTTAACATTAAAATATCTTAGTATTATCTCTTTGGCTATAAGTACATTTTTCTCCTTAAAATAGTAAGGGGACTAGAGTCCAGATTTCCTAATACCACATTAAAACCTTGTACGGATTTTAAGCTCTGTGTATCACAGGCTATCCACTCCATGCTTTTTTGACTTTGTGCTTAGGACACTATAGAACTCACAGGCACATGCTGAACTTGAAGGGGACCAGGATAGACAAAGCCAGTTCCTCTGACTCAGATTTTCTTAGGGTCTGTAATAGTCCTGTGCCAAATCCTCTTCCACATTTTTTATTTTACTCCCTATTCTAATGTGTTATGGTTGTGGATGTGAGGAAGAAAGGTGGTCAGCCAAGTGGACATCAGCCATATTTCTCTTCCATTCAGTTTTGTTGTCAGAGGAAATAAAAATTTCAGTTAAAGGGAAGTAGATTTAAAGTCAGACAGACAGGGTTTAAATTTCTCCAGTCCCAGTTCCTAATTGTGTGGCCTCAGACATCGTACTTAATTACTTAATTTCTTCTTTATGACTCAATCTCCACATATGTGTGCCTCTGCCTTTTCTATTGTATACACACACACACACTCACACACACACGCACACACACACATGCACATATATATGTATACATATCAGCTCCATTTTCTGGTTTCTTGAAAAATATTTATGAACTATGCCTTGATGTGATATGATGTATGTGTTTGTATGTGTGTGTCTCTGTGTGTGTGTGTGTGTGTGTGTGCACGTCCCATGTAAGTTCTTAAGGGTCATAATAACTTGGAGCAGGACTATTCGAAGTCAGGATAAGATAAAGTGCTATTAGAGAATTATTTGACTAGTGTTCTTTCTTTGAACCCCAAAGAATAACTTAAAAACAAGTTGGGACTCAATATCCTGGGAGTCTCTGAGAACAGAGAATGTTTGTTAGAATAAGGGGATCCATACACTGCAAAGGGAAACATATATATTACTGTATGGTTAACTCAGTCACTTCATATACAGCCTACTAGATACACTATGCAGTGTTTTCAAATGCTAACTTGTGTTTTCTCTTCATTCCAAAACTGAAATTTCTTATACCTGTATCCAAGATAATGAGGTATTTACTTTCTTGAACTCACCCTAACAGTGTGTTATATTCCAGTACTGATCACCGATGTAGATTCAGAACTTTTATCCCATTTCATCCTGGTGCTGAAATAATGGATTACTTGATTTGACTCTTTGAATAGTGCTCTATCTTTTGTGTATGTGAAGGATTCTAATAATGTACAACCAATAGCAAATGACTTCTGAGGGGCCTTTACAATTTTCTTGTATTTTTTTCCATTCTTCTGCCAAAATATTTTTATCTTAACCAGAGAATGATTCTCTCTGAAGTGAGAATTCATCATTAGAGTGTTTGTTCCCAATTTGGTGACCAGCTGTTTTCTCTCAGACAAATTGGGTCAAAGTAAAGGGAATTTGACCTTACCCCTTGGAAGCAGCTGGTCATTTTGAAGGAATACAACTAATCCTTGCTCACTTTCTCTTTCTTCTCCATCTTTCTCTGTTCAATTACTTTATTCTCTATTCCTTTTTGCCTCTGCATACCCCAAATTTCACAGTTCTGTGTTATTTGTAAAGCGACCCTTCTTGATCTCTTGATCTGGAGACAAATTTTGTGCTGGTATACAAATATGACTCTACGTCACTCCTATAGTATTATACTTCCCTAATACCAGATCCTTCAGGACAGACTCCCTAAAATTCCAATGAGAAATGAAACTCAATAGCCAAGGGACTTAAAAGTTCCATATGGCTGTCTAAATTAAGGTGCTCTGATGGAAAAGAGAAGAACTCTGTTTGGGTTCAGCGAAACATACATTGATCATAGTAAACAGAAGGTACTGAATTCTAAATTTCATGTCCCAAAGTACACACAAAATTGGGTAGTAAAATTCCTAATTCATTCTGTGATCCAGACAAATTCAAATTATTGCTCAAAAAGCAGCAAGTTCACAGTCCTGAAATCAGCCATTTAATGAGAAATAGAAGACATAAGATAATAGCTTATTGCAAATAGTTGTGCACACTTCCTGTTTTTTTTTTCTTTCTAAATTACTTTTCAGGTCTGGTAATACTGTTGCCTTTCTATGGCACAAATGAGTTTTTAGAAGTTGCCCTTATCTCCCAAGGAGAGGAGCAAAAACTGACCTTAATTGTGATCTCTCTGTATTTATAATACCTGTAACTGCACATACAGGATTCTGAAGCACTGCTGATAGTGTGAAAATGTGGCACACTGTCTTGTGGCAATATTTCTCCGCTTTTTTCCCTGATCATTCTGTCCTTGACCAGAGTATTCATATGGAGGGGAGCATGGAGTAGAACTAGAAAAGCTGTATTATTTATTAAGTCAGGGTGAATTAAAGATCATTAAACTCGGGATATACTCTTTAAAAATGGAAAAGAAAAATCAAACAATAACTTTAGAAAAACAGTAATTTGAAAAGACAGATTTTTGATGATAGCTTATTAAAAATTAAATCAAATGCTCGGCCACTTCTGCGGGCATTAATGCATTATAAAGGAATCCCTTTTGTTCTGACAGTTGAAGTAGGAGACCATATCTTTTGTCTTGGCCTTAGTTTCTGTGTGGTTGCCTGGAAACCCAGTCTCTTAGAGGCATTTGCCCATCAAAGTGCAGTTAAGGTAACACATTAAGTTTTCAGATGGAGATTATTAGAAAGAAGTAGAGTGAGGGTAGATTAAACAAATAATCAATGAGTTGTTTATGTATAGGTACATTCTAAAATTTCTCATAATACCTGAGTAAGATTATAGAAGAATTGAGTCGAATCTCAAAGAAAATCATAAAAAACCGTGGAGTGATTTCTTTCTTAAGTGAACAACAACAAATATATACATAGGCTTCTCTGTAGTTAAGGAATGATGTGCAGAAGCTCATTATCAGCACAGTAAAACAATTAACAATTGACTGTGTGCCAAGCACTTTCCTTGTGAATGTTCCAGCATTGCCCCAGATTGGTTCAGATTGGCCAACCACATTGTTAATCCAATTACTTTGTGAGGTCACAGCAAAGACACCAAACAGTGTAGTTAAATGTGATATATCTGGGGCTGTGGCTCAGTGGCGGAGCTTTTGCCTAACATGTGTGAAGCACTGGGTTTGATCCTTAGCACTGCATACAAAAATAAGCAAATAAAATAAAGGCATGTTGTCCATCTACAACTACAAAAACTTTTTTAAAATATGAAGCTATGCTTTTATGTGGATTATATTCTATTGTTTGCCTGCATTTGTCTTTCATATAGCTTTATCTTCTTTGTAGTAAATTAGAATTAGTAATAAAACACTGAAGATTAAAGTGTATCTACCAATTCTGTTAGTTGGGATTTCCAAATAGAAAAAATAAAGTAGATGTCTATAGTAAACATTTCACCACATACATACATGACACTATATATTCACTTTGCCATCAAAACTTTGGGACAAGGAGATAATTTTTAAAATAGTTTTTAAAATTGTAATTGGACACAATATCTTTATTTTATTTATTTCTTTTAATGTGGTGCTGAGGACCGAACCCAGTGCCTCGCACATGCTAGGTGAGTGCTCTACTGCTGAGCCACAACCCCAGCCCCAAGGAGATAATTTTTAATCTGTAAAAAAGTGGTATGTATTAAGATCCAAATAAGACAGTATTAGTGAGTATATACACACATCTTCTAAGAAGTTCCTAAAGTCTATGCATATGAAAACACTTCTGCTGGGACATTTTTTTGGATTCCATCTGTGCACACCAGAAGTATTCAACTAAAATTCTTCATGTTGAATCTAACTTCTAATTTTGTTTATCACAGTAATTCAATAAGGACTTAACTATAGAATTTTAATAGTTGTTGCAGTAAATGGATTGTTAGTACCTTTTGTTCATTGTGATATACTAGTAGGGACAATCACTTGTGATTCTATGTTGGAATGCATGCCAGGTTTAAAGAGAATCTATAGAAATGCAGTATGAGTTCATATTCTACAGACTGCCATTTGCCATCCATCACATAGAACTCTCTCATTCTTTCATACAAAGGCATAGTTATGGTACATTATTAAATATATTCATCAATGCATGATGCCTAACCCATGAAACTCAGAAGACCTCTCCCTATTCACAGAGGTGGTATTGATAGAATAAAAGAAAATAAGCTAACAATAGTCATACAGGACTCCTCATTGCACTGTGGGAATTATGAACTCTAATTATCTCAGTGTCTGGTGCTTAATAGTGTAAGGAAAGAGAGACTTTCCTCTTTACCTTCTTAAATTCTGTGGTTAGAATCTGTGAACTGAATGAACAAAAAACCAGATTAACGAGAAAAGCATATACAGTTTATTTTAGCTAATATGTTAATTTTTATGTGCTCATAGGGACTTTCATTGAAATGGAATAAAGACCCAAAGAAAGGCTAGACCTGGGTACATACATACCATTTTAACAAAGGGCAATAAATTATGGAAATACGACCAAAAAAGGGGAAAAGGGAGTTTGAGAGCAAATTGTGTGAAAGTAATAAGAAAATATATGGGCGTATATGTGGGAAATATATTGGTGTATATATATATATATGGGTGTATATACATAGGTCACTAATAGAAGCAGAGGTTATTATAGTAAAGTTTATTTGTACAGATTCATCTCTATATTAATTCTCCATCTCCAGTGATAAGAATATCCTCTTCCTGGTAGTGAAATTTGTGTCCTAGTTGTTTTTAGGAAGAGAATCTTTCCTGCATCGGGAGTTTTGCATGTGGCTTCTAGTCAGAAAAATTAAGATGCCATGGTGGCACATTTTGAAGTAGCAAGTTCTTATCCCCTATAATAGTAAATTATTTTAAACAAATGAGTGTGTTATAGGTGATATTGAAACAAGATGCAAATAAAACAATTTGTAGAATGACAGGAAAAACAAAAACATAATTTGATGTGTAGTATTTAATAGTTTATATTAATAAATATTGAATGATATTAGTGTAAATTATTATTAAGTATTTTTCTTCAATTCTGATATTTGGCCCAAGACCCATTAAAATTGAAATTTTTATGTAACAGCACCTGAATAGCGTATTCTGACAATTGCTTATTTTGTGGGCTTTCTTAAAATATTTCACCAAATTGAAAAAACAAAACCAAATAATCTCATAATTTTTAGGAGCAAAGATTAAAATACTATGAAAATTTGTATTGCATTGCTAAAGAAAGGTTGTTGGGGTTTTAAAATCATTTTTTATACCTTCACGTATCATTCTTAGCAAAGCCTAACCAAGGTTAGCTTGTACAGATATGAATCCTATTACCATTGTTCAAATTATTATCATATGCAATGTCAGAAAGACTAGTATTTTTATTTTCTATTGATATTTGTTTTTAATTTATAAGCAAGGTTAGTTATCATACTCACATTTGGCTTAATAGATTTTTTATGCATAAGAATGGATTTTGTTTTCTGCCTGCAAAGAAAACCAAAAAACAAAACAAAAATGACCAAAAAAAAAATTAAAAATAGCTCAGTGCAACCTGAATCAAATATCCTTTTCATTTTACTATTCTCAGCAGGGTTGAAATTACATTGAGCCAAGATGTAGCAGTGCTGTGTTGAAGTTGTTTGTCTTTTAAGGTTCAGTGAAAATCACTGTGAGGTTCTGACCTTTCCTACGGATAGTATGTGTTTGGGGGATGTTTCAGTATTTGTTATGAGTTCCTTAGGATCCTATTATAAATGGTTGAGTAAATCCCCAAACGTTCAACTTCATGACATACAAAAGAAAATCATTTCAAAACAATAAATAATTCCCAGGGTAAAAATGAGAACACACATATTTTTGCAAACTAGTCAAGAAAAATAGTTGGATTTAAATGTGTTTTTTTTTCAAATCTAAATAATTTAAACATTTCTGTTGAAAATATTGATGGCCAAGTACAAATGCACACTTGTACTCTTTTCTGTAAGTACTCAAAATCATGAGGCAGTGATGGGGAAATTAAATGTTGAAAGTAATAGTATTTTTATATTAATTGACAAGTAATAAAGAAGAAAATACAGCAGCATTGGTCTTATAACCAGTCAAGCATAACAGAAAAAGCAAGGGTTTTGGCATCAAACAGATTCTAAAATGAACTCAGTTATTAAATGTGTGAGTTTTCTCAATACATATAACCTATAGGTTCCCCATATATAAAATGGGAGGGAATGGGAGGGGGCAGGAGATGAGCAAGAAAGGTGGAATGTGATGGACATCATTATACAAAGTACATGTATGAAGACATGAACTGGGTGTCAACATACTTTATATACAAACAGAGATACAAAAATTGTGGTATATATGTGTATTAAGAATTGTAATGCAAAACAACAACAACAACAAAGTACATGTATAAAGGCAAAAAAAAAAAAGAATAGCATTACCTTAGATTAGGTAGAGGGAAATGAAAGGAGGGGAAGGCAGGGGATGTGGGAATAAGTTAGATAGTAGAATGAAACAGACATTATTACTTTATGTAAGTATGTGACTGTATGACCAATATGACTCTACAATATGTATACTCAGAAAAATGAGAAATTGTATCCCATCTATGTATGATATATCAAAGTATATAAGTGCATTCTACTGTCCTGTATAACTAATTAAAACAAATAAAAAATGCACGTGATGATACCTATATAAGGTTTTCAGGAAGCACATATTTAAATGTCTAGCCATGTTAGTCAACTTATTATTTTATGGCAAAAATACCTGACATAAACAATTAAAGGATAAAAAGTTTAACGTGGTTCGCCATTTAGAAGTTTTAGACCATGGTCAATTGACTCCTTGTTTTGAGCCTGAGATGAGGCAGAACATTGTGGCAGAGGAAAGCTGGTCAACTCCTAGTGGTCAGGAATCAGCAAAAGAGAAGACAGGGCCAAGTAAAAGTTATAGTGCCCAAGGGCATGTCCCTAGTGATTTACTTCCTCCAATCATGCCCCACCTATCTCTTCATTCAGCTTTCAATGGATTAATCCTCCAATGAGATTAGAGCCATTCTGATTCAACCACTTTCCAAAAGCCCTGCCTTTGAACTTGGGTGCACTGGGGACCAACCCCTCAAAACATGAGTCTTTGGAGGACTTTTCATATTCAAACCATATCAGTAATACAAGTTAGGGACTCAAAAGTTAGTTTTTGTTGTGATACTACCATGAACACAAAAAATTAAATGCTGTGGTATGATTTTAGTATGTCTCCCAAAATTCTTATATTGAAACTTAATCACCAATATCATAGTTGTAAGATGTGGATGTTAGAAAACATTAATCTGTAAACATAGAACCCTCCTAGATTTGATTGGGGTCCTAGAAAAAGGGCTGGATAATAGTGAGTTGTTCCCTCTGCTGTTTGAGGATAGAACCTTCATTCTCTCTATAGGAAACAGCAACAGGGCTCTGTCTTAGAAGCAGAGTGCAGCTTTTGCCAGATGCCAAATCTGTGCCCTTGGACTTCCTAGCCTCTAGAACTATGAGATAGGTAGATTTCACAATTTTCTTATTCTTTCATTCATTAATAATTAGATGGTTTTTAAATCTTGGCAATTGTGATTAATGTTGAGCATAGATATCTCTTTGAAATCCTGATTTTGTTTGATTGGGTTTCTTCCTTTGTTTTGTTGATGATGTTTTATATGTTCTTTTTGTTTTGTTTTTCAAGCATACCCAGCAGAGGAATCACTGGGATCATAGAGCAATTCAATTTTCAATTTCTTGAGGAATCTCCACACTGATTTTTACATAGCTATACCAATTTGTATTCCTAGAGTAGAGAGCCCAGAAATAAATCCATTCATATATAATCAACAAATTTTCAATGAGAACACCTAGACAATAGTCTCTTCAATAAATGGTGTCTGAAAACTGTTTAGCAACATGGAAAAGAACTAAATTGGATCCTTATACTATGCACAATAATCAACTCAAAATAGATTGAAGGTATAAACATAAGAACAGATACTTCAAAACCCCTGGAAGAAAGCAAAAGGAAATATTTCCTTAATATTAGATTTGGCAACAGGTTTTTTTTTTTGGATATAACACCAAAACACAGACAACAAATACAAAAATAGGCAAGCAAGACTACATCGAAGTGAATGTTTCTGCACAGCAAAGGACAAAATCAACAAAACAAAAAGGCAAACTATGGATTGGGAGATATATTTCCAAAGCAAACTAGAACCTCTCAAGCCAAAAAGGCCAAGAAATTCTAAGTGGTGAAGTACAATGGCCATTTCTTCAATGCTCACTTAATCTAGGCACTCTCTAGTAATTAGCAGTATGGTCTTTTTCTTCTTCTTCTTCTTAAAACACTCCTTCCCTAGGAATTCATGATATGTTTTATTTTCCAAGAATTGTTACAATATGTGTCCGCTTCAACATATCTGTCTTAGAGTATAACTTAGTATTTATTTCCAAGAGGGACTAACAGGAACTAAATTTACCCACATTACAATAACAATTAAAAATCTAGATACATCAGAAAAAGGTTTTCAAGGTATCAGACATCAAGCAACAAAAGAAGACAATTCTTAGAAAATAAGGAAATAAAATTAAGAATTCTTCCTGCATTGCCTTGTCTTTCTAATTTTTTTTTTAAATCAGCAGCATAGAAAGGGGACAGCCAGATCGAATTCCATGTTCTTGCTAAATTAAGAAGTTGGAGCTGGAAAAAAAAAAGTTGGAGCTGGAAGTAAATAAAGGCAGGACAGTAAGTTTACATGGTTAAGGTACCAAAGGGGGAACTTATAAAGAGAATTCTAGAGATCTGCAGGAGTTCGCCCTTAAATATTCATCAGAGTACTGATTAGTGCATGTGTCTGAGGAAATTATTTAGGATTAGGGAAAGAAAATCTGAAAGGATAAGAAGCAACAATGCCTGGAGCTCACACAGATCAAAATACTTTTTGTTCCCTGCAATAGCTGGAAAATCTCATAAATCCCAAGGCAACAGGTACAGTACTCAAAAAGATTTCTATCTCAGTAGTGGGGTAAAATACTTCTAGGCTAAAGACCAACTTTACCTGCCTCATAAAGTTAAAAAAGAAAGAATCAAAATCATCAAATTTATTCTAAACATGTATGGCATCCCAAAATAAAATTTAACTGTATGTATCAAAATACAAAATAGACAGCACCCCAAAATGTAACATTCCCAATTTTGCATCCAATATAAAACTACCAGTCATTCAAAGATATAGGAAAATATACCTGGGATGAAAAAGAAACAACAAGCAAAATACTGAAAACAACTTAGAAATTAAGCAGATGACATTATTACTGGAAAAGGGAAATTGAAACAGTTACTGTGATAGGTATTGATTCATTTATCGTTAAGAAACTAGAAAAAGCATTAGTTTTGTAGGGGCATGAAATATGTGGAGCTGTATTGAACTTTTAAAGATGAAAACTGCAATAGATTAGATTACATATACAAATGTGTATGTGTGTGTGTGTGTATATGTACACAGTGATGGGATTAATTGAAGATTAGACTTGAAAAAGGAAAAAAATACTGAAAGAATAAAACATAGCAGTAAAATTGACATATAGTAATACACACACAAAAAAAAGAGCCTGGATAAAAAATACCAGAGTATCAATGAGCTTTAAAAAAAATCAAGCAGACCATGATTTGTGGAAGTATATTTCCTAAAAGAGAGATGAGGAAATAGAAAAAAAATATTCGTGAAGCTTAATAACATGAAACAAAAGAAACAGGAATAAAAGTTATCAAAGTAGATTATAATAAAATTGGATAATATCAGTGATGGAAAGAAAATCTTGAAGTAAACATGGAAAAAATACAAAAGAACAAAATTAAGTGTGATGGCAGATTTCTCATTGGAAAAAATGAAAATGAGACAAGAATGAAGCAACATCTTTAAAGAACTGAAAGAAAATAACCTGTCAGAGAGTTTGTTTAAGAAATAAGAAGGCTTCCCAGTGGCTTTGGAGTCCGAGGCAAGTTCAAACCCAGACTCACCAACTTAGCAGGGCCTATCTTAAAATAAATAAGAGATGGAGATTTGGCTCAGTGGTTAAGCACCCCTTGTGTTCAATCTCAGAGTGTGTGTGTATATGAAAAAAAAAAAGAAATAAGAAGGCTAGAAGAATTAATTAGGTCTTCCCTTCAAGTGCATTAAAAGCAGCTCTTTATGCTGAACTAAAATTTAGCAGATGAATATCTCAACCTAGATGAAGGATTGGAGAACATCAGTACCTAGGGGATTTAAATGTTTTTCTCATTTTTCAAAACTTCTTCAAAGGTAATTGACTATTTAAAGCATAATTTCTAAAAGCATATTATGGCATGTAAACATGTTAGAAATACAAAGTTTGCTAACTATTAAAAAATACAGAAGTTACTAGAGTAAAATGTTGTACTTATAGGACAGGTAGCTTATACTGGATATATGAAGATGTACAATGGCACTTGAAAATAGAATATATTAAGTTAAAGGTGCATACTAAAAGCTCTAAAGCAATCTGGAGAGGCTATACTACTATCTGCCAAAGTATATTTCAGAGCAAAAGTAAAATATATTATCAGGGATGAAGAGTGTCCATTAATAAAAAAGTATATAAAAAAGATATAAAAATAAGAATGTTAATACAATGACAAATTGTAAAACTTAAAAAAAAAAGCTAACAGAACTTCAAGGAAAAATACATATTCACAAATATTGTCAAAGACTTCAACATCTCTTTCTTATTAATAGAATGATAATTTGGAGACTTACCTGTCAGACACTTTACCTCACTGACACTTATGTAATATACAAACCAGTAATAGAAAGATACGCATCATTTCTAGGTACACTTATAATATTTAACAGAAGAGATTATTTATATACCTTTAAAATCTCAATACATTTAAAAGGATTTTCGTATATTTTTACATTTATTTATTAGGATTTTCCTTCTCTCTCTCTCTCTCTCTCTCTCTCTCTCTCTCTCTCTCTCTCTTTTTCTGGGAGTGTGTATGTGTGTGTGTGTGTGTGTGTAAGATGTTTTGAGTTCTTTATGTATTCTGGATATTACTCCTCTGTCAGTAGAGTAGCTGGCAAAGATTTTCTCCCATTCCATAGGTTCTCTCTTCACTCTATTGATTGTTTCTGTTGCTGTGTAGAAGTTTTTTAATAAGATGAAATCTATTGTCATTTTTTGTATTATTTTCTGAGCTATAGGAACTCTATTGAGGAAGTCATTGTCTACACATATAGCTGAAAATGTTTCTCCTATATTTTCTTCTGGCAGTTTCAATATTTTAGGTTTTATACTTAATACTTCTTAAAAGGAGTACAAAAGATCAATAATTCTATGAAAAGGCATTCAACATCTTTACCCTTCAGGGAAATGAAAATTGAAACTACATTGAGATTCTAGCTCACCTAAGTCAGAATGGCATTCAGCAAAAGTCCAAATAACAATAAATGTTCTCGAGATTTTAGGAAAAAAGTAACCCTTATACACTGTTAGTGTAAATGTACTGCCGCTAAGGAAATCAGCATGGAATTTCCTCAGAAAACTAAAAACAGAACTACCATATACCACGCCTCAATACACATCTGAAAAAATAAGAGTATACTCTAAAAATACCTGTATGACATGTTATATCAGCATAGTTCCCACTAGCCAATTGAATCAGGCTAGCTGTCCATCACCAAATGAATGAATACATAAAGCATACATATACACTAACAGAATATCACTCAGCCCTAAAAAGAATCGCATGAATCCAGTGTACAAAATGTCATTTTCAGGAAAATGGATGGAACTCGATGTCATTATGCTAAGTGAAATAAGCCAGACTCAAATATCTCATGTTTTCTATCACACATGGAGGCTAAGAGGGGAAAATGATATGAACATAGAAGAAAGACTACTAGTTAAAAGGAAGGGAGCAGGAAGATGAGGGTAAGAGTGTGTAACAGGGGAGTGGAAAGGTCAAAATGTGTAATCAAGGACCTAGGCACTACACCAGAGACCCTGCACCTACTGGAAGAAAAAGTCAGCCCAAATCTCCATTGTGTCAGCTTAGGAACTGACTTCCTCAACAAGACTCCTAAAGTAAAAAAACTAAAATGAAAAAATCAGTAAATGGAGCTGGATGGGGTGGTATGCAACTATAAACCCAGCAGCTCAGGAGGCTGAAAGGCAGGAGGATGGTGAGTTCACAGCCAGCCTCAGCAAAAGCAAGGTGCTAAGAAACTCAGTGAGAACCTGTCTCTAAACAAAATACAAAATAGGATTGGGGATGTGGCTCAGTGGTTGAGTGCCCCTGAGTTCAATCCCTGGTACTAGTCCCAAATAAAGAATCAATAAATGATAATGTGTCAAACTAAAAATCTTCACAGCAAAGGAAATAATCAAGAATATAAACAGAGAGACTACAGAATGGGAGAAAATCTTTGCTACCTGCACCTTAGAGCATTAATCTCCAAACTTCAGGCTATATAAAAAATCATAAAACTGAACAACAATAGCAATAAATAAGCCAATCAATACATAAGCAAAAAAAAAAACTGGACACTTCACAGAAGAAGAAACATGAATAATCAAAAAATACATGAAAAAAATGCTCAAAATCATTAGCAATTATAGAAATGAAAATTAAAACTACACTGAGATTCTATCTTACTCCAGTCAGAATGGCAATTATCAAGAATACAAATAACAATAAATATTGGGAGGATGTGAGGAAAAAGGTACACTGTGCATTGCTGATGGTACTGAAAATTGGTGCAACCAATATGGAAAGCAATATAGAGATTTCTCAGAAAACTTGGAATGGAACCACCATTTGGCCCAGTTATCCCACTCCTCAACCTATACCTAAAAGACTTAAAACCAGTAATATTCCATTGTGTATAAATTCCACATTTTTTTTTATCCATGCATCCACTGCAGGACTTTTAGGTTGGCTCCACAGTTTAGCTATTGTCAATTGTGCTGCTATAAACATTGATATGGCTGTGTCCCTGTGGTATGCTGTTTTTAAGTCCTTTGGGTATGGTCCTAGGAGAAGGATAGCTGGGTCAATTGGTGATTCCATTCCCAGATTTCCAAGGAATCTCCATACTGCTTTCCATATTGGCTGCACCATTTTGCAGTCCCACCAGGAATGTATGAGTATACCTTTTTCCCCACATCTTTGCCAACAGTTGTTTTTTTGTTTGTTTGTTTGTTTGTTTTTTATAAAGAGAAAGAGAGGATCTTTTTTGTAGATGGACACAACACAATGCCTTGATTTTTATGTGGTGCTAAGAATCGAACCCGGGTCTCTCCCATACTAAGCGAGTGCTCTACTGCTGAGCTACAATCCCAGCCCGCCAACACTTGTTTTGAAATAAAATAATAATAATAAAATTAATTTTAAAAAAAGAAAAAAATACTTAAAATCAGCATACTGTAGTGGTGCAGGCACATGAATGTTCATGGCAGTTCAATTTACAATAGCTAAGATATGGGTACCAACTTAGGGGCCCTTTATCCATAGCTGAATGGATAAAGAAAATGTGGTACATATACACAATGGAATATTACTTAGCCTTAAAGAGAAATGAAATTATGGCATTTGTCAGTAAATGAATGGAACTGGAAGCTATCATGCTAAGTGAAATAAGCCTATTCCAAAAAACCAAAAGTCAAATGTTCTCTCTGATATGCAGATGCCAACCTACAATAAGTGGGGCAAGGAATAGAATGGAGGTTAACTGGGTTGGGATAGTGGGAATAGTGGGAAGGGATGATGAGACCAGAAAAAGGAGTACATTGAATTGGACATAACTTTCCTATGTTCATATATGAATACACGACCAGTGTAAGTTCACATCATGTAAAACCACAACAATGGGAAATTATACACCATGTATGTATGATATGATATGGTAAAATATATTCTACTGTCAGATATAACTAAAAAGAACAAATAAAAACAGAAAATAAATAAATAATAAATTAAAATGTGGTGTATAAACATATGAATATGACACAATGAACCCCACACTCTGTATAATCAATATGCACTAATAGGAATATAAAATGAAAGGATTCAAGGGATTAAGTAACTCAAATATGTAAAATACTTGGAATAACCTCACAAATTATATTAAAAAACTATACACTGAAAAGCAAAATTTATTGCTGAGAGTAATTAAAGGAAACTTAATAGATGGAGAGATATATTATGTTCATGATTCAGAATAACTAATATTGTTTAAAATATTAATTCCTTATTAATTTAGCTATATATTCAAAATAATTTCAATACAAATTCTAGTAGGCTTTTAAAGAAATTGAGAAACTATTTCTAAAATGCATATGGAAATGCAAAGGATCTAGAATAAACAAAACAATTTTGAGAAACAAACTAACATTAATTATTACCAGAATTCAAGTGTCATTATGAAGCTGTAATAATCAGGACAGTATGGTATTGATATAGAAATAGAAAAGGAGATCATTAGAACAGAAGAGAGTCCAGAATAAACTAAAACAAATTGGACTAATAGATTTTTTAAAAGCAGATATTGAAAATTCAATGGTGAAAGTGTTGTCTTTTTAACAAATGATACTGGAACAATTGAATATGTGGAAAACCATTGCAGCAACAAACCCTTTCAATTTATATCTCATACTAGGTATAAATAATAATAATAATATTACTTTAAAATGGATCACAGACCTAATTCTAAAACCTTAAACTATACAATTTCTAGAAGGAAAACATGAAAAATATTTGTGATGTTAAATTAGGGAAATTTTTCTGTAAAGACACTAAAAACATGATGTACACACACAAATAATTGCTAAATATGACTTTTGATATTAAAACTTCTGTTCTTTGGTGATAGTGCTAATGCAACATAAGTGTAGTTTTCAGAATGGGAGAGAGCATTCACTGATCACATATCTGATAAATGAATTATATTCAGTATAAATAAGGACTCTCAAAATTCAAGAATTAAAGAAAATAGCAATAGAGCAAAGGGTTTGAATTGATTATCTTCCCAAAGAAGACATATAGATGGAAAATACCTAAATTAGTCAACGGAAAATGAAATTAAAACCACAATGAGATACCAATAACATGACTAAAAGGAATGAACAAAAATGATCATACTAAGTGCTGGTAAGGATGTAGAGGAACTGGAATTATCCGGAACTCTGATGAAACCATAAACTGTTACAACCACTTCAAAAACCAATTAGTTTTTCTAAAAAGTTAAATAGCCACCTATATTATATTACAGCTGTACTACTAAACATTTATTCAAGAGAGAGAAATGTGTATATCAGTACAGAATATTATACATAGATGATCAAAGCAGTTTGTTAATAGCCAAATATGGAAAATGGCCAAAATGTACATCAATAGATGACTATATAAGTTGTGATATAGCCATATAGTTGAATACTATTCAGTCAGTAATAAAAAGAATTAACTACTAATATATACAACATAAATCCCAAATTATAACAATTATCATAGATTAATTCCAAATATCAATTATCATCAATCACCATCTACATCTTGATTATGGTGATTATTTCATACTTCTACACACATCCCAAACTTAAATTGTTTGATATAAGTATGAGCAATATTATATGTAAGTTATATTTTACTAAATTCGTTTTTTAAAAAAACAAATTCTAGGTGATTCACATTATTAATATGAATTAATGTGAATTTTCAGTTAGTTATTTAATCTCTGTGTTCCTCTATTTCCCTACCTATTAATTTGGATAATTATCATGTCACCTACAAAGCTAGCTAGTGGTGGTGGTATGTTTTAGTGAGCTAATTTCTGTAAACATCCTTGGATACATGGAACATAATATAGAATTATTTTTCAGATGGGCTCAATGTCTAGGAAAAGGGGTGTTTCTCCTTGGATTCGTGGACCACATCTTTCTCTGATTTAATGAGAATCTACTCCTTCTTTCAATCACATGTAACAATGGAAAGTGCTCATCTGAGGTTATAAATATTTGTATTTGGCATAGCTAAATGCTTGTAATTGAAGAATTTATAGAATTGTATGATTTTAGTTTTACTGAAAGAGAATTGAATGCCAAAACAGATTTTTCTCATTTTTCTAAAGACATTTTCCATGTTTTCTTATTTACTCTCTAAGTTCTGTGCCACTATAGAGCTCTCAGAATGAACAGAATGCTTCATCAATATCTTTGCAAATAACAGATCCAACAGTTTTTCAATTGCTAGTTGTTACTCAGGCAATTGTTTTGTTTTTGTGAATCTTTCATTCTGGAATTCCTTCCATTCCTGCCATCTCTTAAGTTTCAACATCAATTTTCATGGAATGAGTACTTGTTACAAAACAGAAAACACCATTGAATAGCTAGAGATACGTTTCACTCCAACCCCAGCTTGCTGGTAATAACTGAGATTTGTCCACCGTATATACAGCTCTTTATTAACAATATCACTGGACTGAAATACCATATCTGAGAAACCAAACTAAGTATGCTTGGTTTTTTATTTAGTGGAACTGAAAGCAGCTGCATTTCTGTTTGAATTGCTCCCTGAGCTCTTCTGCAAATATATAAAAGGATGTTATAAATAAGTTACGAGTTGATGATTCTCATTTATCAGTGAGGGCAGCCTAAGTAAAAGCAGCAGCAGGGAGAAAAGGAGGCAAAATATTAGCAAATCCTTCATAAGTATAGGGTGAGTTAATCATTCAGAAAATATTCTTAGGGAACCTGAAGAAATATTTAAGGCTAAGAATAATATCTTTTCTTTGAGAGAGATAGAAAGGAGATGCATCTTTTGTAGGATTAGATGCAAGATTTTATAACTCGAAGCTCTGGAATTACCAAATTAATTTTAATACCAAATGACATTTAAAGCCTAAAGGTCTGTGCATCCGTGAGTGTGCATGCATGCACCCACAAGTTGATGGGAAGTACTTAATATTTAAGAGTGGTACAGAATGTGCAGAGTATGCAAGGCCTTCACCATCCAGCCCTTACTCACCTGTTCTCATAGGACATAGCTCTATCCTCCCAAGCCCTATATTCCTCAGGTGACAGCAGAACCAGCTAATTTTCTATTTCTGGAATGTAAACCCTAACACCTATCTTGTTCTTATGCACATGAAATCATATTTCTTTCCTTTTGAATTCCACTCTTCTTTTCATGATCATTTCCAATGCCACACTGTCTGAGATTTCTTCTCCAGTCTCCCCAGGCTAACCTGAGAACTCCCTCCTCTGGGTTCCAACAGCACCTTATGCATACTTCTGTTGTTACCAGTCATCAAAAGCACTGGGAATGAGTCTTTCCAGATGGAAGGTTTCAGACACAGAGGTCACATTTTATTTCTCTTTGTATCATTGGTAATAAAGACAGTATTTGGGATTGTAGTTGGTATCCTTTGTAGAAGTATAAACTGAATGACTCAATAACTACAAGACAAAGGAACCACCCTGGGACCTCAGAGGTAGAAAACAAGTGCAGTACCTCAGGAGCTTTAATGAGCTGATCCTGGCACTGGCAACACAGATGTGGGCTTGCAGTTGCTGGTCTCTGGCAGCTACTACTGCCCTTGTTGCCAGGCCTCCACATGCATCAGGGTCAATCCTGAATCACTGGGGAGTCTGGCTGTGTAATCATTTGAATGTGCTAAAATAAAGTGCACAATATTAGAAATAATCATCCGCAGGGATTGAGCTGAAGTAATATGATTCAAATAAGATGGTCAAAGTGGTGTTACATTCAGGTAGATGAAATGAGGCAATGGAAAATTCAAGAGAAAAAAAAAGTAAAAAAAAATTCAGTGGAAAAGACCACAATAAAGACAAGTATCTCAAAATTTTGGAAAGCTCAAGAGTTAAAACAAATGCTTTAAGCTAACAAATTTAATTATTTTTAAAGAAACAAAACTATAAGAATAATTCTATGATGAAATTTACAATTGAATTTACAAAGGAAATGATTTTTAAGGAAAATAAACTATTGGAATAATTGATGTAATTTACAATATAGAGCATCAGTTCATTCCATTTCTATGAAAAGATTTCTTTCATACTATAATATTCAAAAAAATAGCCCAAGATATTTTGAAATGAAAAGTTTCTCTGGAAATATTTGGTCATCATGGCCATTCTCAATTAGTGTGTAAGTATCATATACAATATGATATTATGTAATATAGTATCCATACACAATGGTATATGATACATATACAATACGTGATCTATATTCCCATTATACATTGCTTTAAAATGAAGCATTCATCAATTTCAAAATTTAGTGGTTTACAAAAATCATTTTACTATTATCTCTTTTAGAGGTTGACAGGGATCAGGTAGATGGTTCTCATTTGGATCTTTTATGTGATTGCCATTGAGGGGCCTGCAATCTTCTAAGGCACATCCACTTATATTTGTGACACCTGCCTGATAAGACACAAAGAGCAGGGACTGGAAAAACCTGACATCTTTTTCCATCTCATTTTCATGTGGTTTCTCCAGAGTGGTGGCTTTAGGTTGAGTTCTTACATAGTGGCTCAGAGCTCCAAAGTTGTATAACCCAAAGGAGCTAGAAATGTATTTCCTTTAAGGCTTCAGGAGTGATGCAATGTCACATCCACCACATCTGCCTAGTGAGATAATTGCAAAGACTCAGGTTCAAGGAGAGTTGATATGGACTCTGAATCTTGAAGGGTGGACCTTATAAACCACCATAAATATCTACTGTACATCTTCAAGTACAGATTAAAACACACACTCACATACACACAAAACCATTTCCTTACAAGCTTTCAGTGACTTGGGTGTCATGAATTTTCAGCATGATTCAGAAATGCTTTTAGAACTGCTCATGTCTTGCTAATATGCATGACCTCCATAGACATTTAAAATGGAACTTTATCGAGTGAAATGGCAATAAATTAGAATGAGATAATAACTCCTTCATTGCCTATTTTTAGAGAGACTAATTCCTAGAGAGATTTCATAAAGTGCCTGTGATTGCAGTGGGATTGAGCTGCTCATTCTGACACTCTATCACAGGCAAAGGTTGCTTAGGAAACAGAAACTGCCAACTGTTTTTGCATCCAGGGGCTTGTTTGACGGGATAACTGATTTTTCCTGGTCCCTGTTCTCTATTTACTTGCTGCAATATCTCTGGCCAGATTCCCACATGTAGAATTTCTATTTATGCCTTATTTTCCACTCTCTTCAGAAAAATGACTGAAGCTGCTATATCTCCACTGCAAATCAAAATAAAACCATGAAAACCAAAGCAGTCACCAGGATTACTTTACTTAAAAATGCTTTTAAAAATGATTATTATTCATTGATACCACTATAGATGCCCTATACCAGTGCTCTTGAACATTCAATCTTGGTTATTGTCCCCTGAGGATTCTACCTCCCATCTGTGTCTGTGTTTAATATCAGAGATATCCGGTGTATTTGCTTATATGCTTCATGCATATCTGTGTTTTATTGGGAGAAAAAAAGTGAGATTTTCACCCCCTCGAAAACCATTATTTCTTCCTTGGGGGTGATACCACCTCTGTTGAAAATGCCCTGCAGGATGTTAAATTCAATGATTTGATAAATTTAACCAACAAATTAGAAATGCCACTGTCATTTAAGAAATACACATTTATATTTTGGTGTTTTCAAATTATTTGTAGCATCTACCTAATTGTGTTCTTATATTTAAATATCTAATGATAGTATCTACAACTAGAGGTCCACATAAAAACTTCCAGGAGGAGATATTCTTATGACCAAGTAAAGAAAACAAGGGGAATGAGGAGTTATTTCACGTACTTTAGACCTTGAGATATATCAGCAAAGGCCAGAATCAATGTTCAGATGGAAGATGGAGCAATGCAAGAAACAAAAGCTATTGTTTGGTGTTCAGAAACATGCCAACTGAATTAAACCCCTTTCTTAATCTGAATTGCCATCTTTGAGAAGAGAACTTTTCAAAAAGGAGTTCTAGCTAGTAGATACCACAATTTTGTGTCTTGAATATTGAAACAATTAATTTATTGCTATGTTTCTGAACCAAGCATCCTATTCTCTTGTGGATCTGCAGCCCAGGTCAGAAAATCAAGGAATTGCAAAGAATTCACTACTCTACCATGAACATTGGAGGAGAGTTTAATCTAGGCATTCCTTCTCAAGCAGGGATATGAGTGCTGTCATGCGATTGTCAATTCACAGTTGTACAGTGTTTTCTGTTCCATAACCAGGGTGTTCAGATGTCTGATGTTATAGATCCTCATGGTATAAATATGAGCATGTTAAATCTTAGTTGATGCTGAATATTTTTACAGAGTTCTATTTATAATTGTAAAGTTTAAATGAACCACTGAGAACTTCAGTATATAGAATTCCAGAATTCTGATAAACTATCATGTGGAAAAAATGAAGAAGTGATTGATGTTCAGATTAAGATGGAGGTGAAATAAACTGATTGTGCTACCAACCTCAATGACCACCACTAGCAGTGTCAGTGGTCCACTGTTAGAAACACTGAATCATCTTCCCAGATTTGTCCTCGTAGTTACATCTTGGGGGGAGGTCTTTCTGGAATGCCTCCTCCCTCAAACAAACAAACCACCAGTCCCAAATGTGCGGATTTTCCTTGTGCATGAAGTTAATATAGGAATCATCTTCTGTGTAGTTTTGCTTTCGTGGCCCCTCCCAACACACTGTGAAATTTTGAGCCCCTAAACAAGGCATTTCATTTGTCTCTGCATCCATAGTTGGCTGCAAAGTATGTAAACTTGTAAAATATTTTTAAGAAGGGAGAGCAAGCTGGCAGGGGAGTCCATATTAGTTGAACAGACTTCCTTTGGTACTAACCTGGTCTGTCCTCAATATCAGCCCCTGACACTAACCATTCTTACTTAGAAGACAGCATTATTGCATTTAGGACTATTAAACTAGAGTGGGCAACTTTTCCTTGGCTTGTTAAGAAAAAAAAAGCACCTAATTATATTCCATAACTATACACTTTTTCTTTTCATGTGTAGAAATCTCTAGAGAATAGAAAGCCAATGGGTTATCTTTCAAAGAAGAGAAAATTTGTATTTGGTTCAATCTCACTGGTATTTTTATGGTCATATTAATGCTTTTCAAGGGGCAGTCTTCCTCAGCTACAGGACAGAACTTGTCTCATTTTCTATCACCAGCCCCTATGACTTCATATAGAATTCCAGGATTCTGATAAACTGTCATGTGGGAAAATGATAAAGTGATTTATGCTCAATTTTGCTGGAAGGAAGAAATGCAAGGGCTGTCAGTCTGGGTCTTGAGAACAAATGAGTTACAGTTCATGAGGCAGCTCAATAAGGCTATCATTTCCCATCAGCTCCCATCACTGACAGCCAAGATTTACTAGCTGGGGAAGGGGGAGGGGTAGATTTGGTGCCAGGTGAATCGGCACTCTTATTCTATCAACCAGGCTCATATAGACAAGAGGCTACCATGAATATTTGATAGAAGCCTCTTCCCAGAAATGCTTGTGAAATGTAGCGGTACTTTTCTTCCATTTGCTAGGAGCCTCTTCACTCTATCCACGTGCACCTCTTTGAAAAATGACCACTTGTAAACTACAAAGGCATTTGGGATTTTTTTGTTTTTGCTGCTCCAGCTGGTAGCGAGTTCCTCTTGGCAATCTGGGCATGCAGTGTACTAATTCATTCTCTTCCATCCTCATAGGAAGAAGTGAAAAATCCCTCATCTGCTGAGGTCCTCTATACATTACATCTGTCGTTATCCATCTGACACAGTGGCAGTGAGCATACAGCCTTCCAGCCCCCAATGTACTCAGAGAAAACAGACTTTGATCTATTGCATTTGCTGTGTTCTCCAGTTAAACAAAAGGTGAAGAGGTGGGGATGGACTCAGATGAAGCCTAAAAATCACTCTTGTTGATTTTCTTTGAAATAGAAAAATATGGCTTTGTAAATCCTGAAATATGATATGCTTCTTTTCCTTGAGACACTTGTTTCAAGTAGGAAAGGCTCTTTGGGGGTCACACTTCAGTATATTTCATAGGAATTGGATTTTTTTCCTAAAAAGAAATCACATTTAACATTTGCTCCTTTGAACCAGGGAAATGTTTGTCTAAATATCTGGTGAGAAGTTTAGTATTTATTCTACAATATTCACAATCATCTGTAGATAATTCAAATACAACTGATATATTTAATTCTTTCCTAAACTCTAATCCATGATCAATGAGTTCTAAAGGTAATAATATGTGTACTGTGAACATGTGGAAAATTTAGGCCATGTCATAAGTAAGATACTTTTCAGCTGCTGGATATTTTGTTTGTTTTTCTACTGGAACTACATAGGCAGATTGCTTCATTGAATCATGAAACTTTAATTTCTCATAAGGAATTGTCCAAACACTCAGTCTAATGAGATATGGAACAAAATATGTTCCTTATATGTGAATATAACACCAGTGATTGACCACCAGTGATTTTGGCACTGTGAGTTAATTTAATCTGTTAGCAGTATAGGTTTGAGTTTGCCTGAGCCATGTCCTCAGATGAAACAATGTTGAGTTGTGAGTTTGCTCATAGAATTAAGTATACAAAAGAAAGGAAGAGAATTTGAAGCTAAGGCCATGACATTTTTGAGTTTTAATTTGATTACCCACTCATTCAGCAAATATTTAGCATAATTGATATTGCACATATGTAGATACTGTTCTTGCTATGCTGAAGAGAGTAACTTACAAGCTAATCAGGAGAATAAATTATCATGAAGGGTTTCAGAAAGTTACAAATATTTTAGAGAACCAAATAGAGTGAGATAAAAGAATATGACTACTTATTGACTAGTTTGGAAGTTGGATTTTCAGCTGAAATTTGAATGACTAGAAGGCATGCAGCAACTAGACATCTCAAGGAGGAGAACTCCCAGTACAATATCCCTAGAAAGAGAACTGATTAGCATGTTTGGGAAATCAAAAGAGAGTCAGAGGCCAGACCATTGAGGTCTTGGTAAATCATTAAGTTTGTCTAGAACATGAGACCTCACAATACCCTTTCTGGATCCAGGAAGTCAGATCTCCTTAAAAAGTTTCTATTAAAGAGGAAAGGAAATGTGCCATTGATGATATTCTTAACAACCATCTTGGCTAATTTTAAGTGAACATTTATTATATACCAAACCTGGTATTAAGTGCTTAATGTATATTAAATCTTATGGTCCTCACAATAAATATAGAATGTGTTTTATTAATAACACCATTAAACACAAGTTAACATAGTGACAAGGTTTATATATACTTCCCACAACTTATCAGGCAGTAAGGGTTGGAGCCAGGAGGTGTCTTGTTCCAGAGCCTATGTTCATATAGGGAGACTTGTCACTGTGGAAACAGACTTAGAGAAAAGGGTTCTTGGAATTTTTTCTGAGCCCTATGTGTACAACCTATGCCATAGAATCAATAACAACCAAGCATAATACGTTTCTCAAATTCTTCTTTCTTAATTAATTCTTTACATTAAAATATCTCAAAGCCTAACATTCTCTAGTCCAGAAAGATCTAGAATTATTTGTTTATTCTAAATCCAATTTTCAGATATACAAATTCTAAAATAAAAATTAAAAACAAGTAATTTCTTCATAATTTTTCAATTGAAAAATTCCCTACTGTAAAATGCTCTATGGAAGAAATACTAAATTTGATCACTTTTAAAAGCTTCACTAACCATAATATCAAGTCTTAAGTTATAGGCACTAAACTAACAGACTTTTATTGTTAATTCATGTACTTTTGCATTTCTGCTCTAACTAAAATATTTGTGCCTTAAATTCTTTCATTTGGTAGAGTGATGAAATAATATTCAGAATATTGTTAAGATTTGTAATCAATATGCATTAATGACAAAATTTTGTTCCTTAAAACTAGCCTAGGTAGAAGTCCTCCTTAGCATGTGTGAGGCACGGGGCTCAATTCCCAGCACACACACACACACACACACACACACACACACACAAAATAAAACCTTTTATTTATAGCATCAATGTTTTTTTCTGATAAATTAATCTTTTTGATAATTAATTCCTCTCAGTCAATTCCTCTAAATCCCAAATAAGAGACCAAAAATTCATAAATGTCTATTCCTCTATCATGAGGCTATCAGAAAACACCATTTTATTTAATCATGAAGTTCAATACTGATCTATTTCATAATAATCAATAGCTAAGAATAAAAGAGGACCTCAAGTTTTAGTCCATTTATATAAGCATATGCATATTTTGGGAACATAGAAACATATCTGAATAAAACCTTTCCTCCCCAGAATTGAAATCTACTGGGAATAAAATTGCTCTTGGCTCCTCTCCCCACAGTCCATGCCTATCCCAGAAGAAATCCCCTGGCCTCTGCACTTAGGGCATATCCAGAATCCCACCTGTCCTCTCACCTCCACACTGCGCCAGGCTACCATTTTCTCCACCCTGATATCTACTGGGTCCTGCTTTCATTCTCAGCAGAGCAGCCAGAGCGCCCAGCTTGTCACTTCTCCCCTGACGCACCCCCAAAGGTTTTCCATTTCCTGCAGATAAATTCAGCAGCGGCTCTAAGGATCTCCTGAGTGGTCTTAGCTCCCCTACTCCCTTCTCCCTTCTCACCTTTTTTACTCTTCTTTTAGACTCACTGGTTTCCAACACTGCAGGCATATGTTGTCACAGGGCCATTCCATGACTGTTCCCATTCCTTGAAATAGCTCTCCTCTATGGCATATGTGTGACTCCCCAAGCCAAATGCCTTTCTGTGAATCTTAACCATACATTTTCAAATTATAGGTCCTCACACTTACATTCCCAATCTAGACGCTCTCTTTTTCCATAGTACTTAGCAAGTTATATTGTGTAAGCACAGTAGTTCCCTCTTATTTTCGCTCTATTTTATACCATGGTTTTCCTGTACATATGCACTAACTATTAAGTTGAATTTACAAATCACTAGGCTCAGTAAGAGATTAACAAGGATAAGTAATAACAAAATAGAACAATTAAAACAATAATGTCATAATAAAATTGATGTGAACTTGAGCTCTCTATTTATTTCTGGAATTTTCCACTTAATATTTTCAGATCATGGTTAACAATGGGTAATTAAAACAGCAGAAAGTAAAACCAACATAAAAGGAAACTGCTATAATGTGTTAGGATTACTTACTCTGGCCTGAAATCCCAAAAGGAAAGGGATTATTTTTCTGTTTATAATATATCCTCCAGAGGTCCTATCCCTAGTATAAAATATAGGTACAGGGTTTCAGTGAACATTTACTGAATGAACAAATGTTTGACTTTTATGTAGAACTTTTAATTTAGATATATTATTTTCAGTTCTATCTAGGATATGATTGTAAGTTTTACTTTTTTCTTTTTTTTAAATTATAAACCATTCTGTTCCATAATACTATAATTTTATTCTTTCTTCCATTCTTGTCCCTTTCCACCCTTCCTTCATTCTTCCCCACTTCCACCCTTCCTCAACTTTCTTATTTTCTTTCTTCCTTTTTTTCTCTCCTGCCCGTTTTTATACTCTTTGCGTCTTATCTTCCTATCTCTTTCAATTAGATGAAGCAAAGGATAGGGTGCTGTAAATATATAAATTAGAACAAGAAGCTATTTTCCTCATAACACTCAAGAGTCTCATCCTGGAAACTTACAAAGTGAAAATTTCTGTACATTGGATTAAGTACTGTGGGAGAGGTCTATATGTTGTACATAAAGTTGATGGTGAGGAAATATAAATAAGAATTCACCAATGGATAGAGTAAGGTGGCTGAAATTGTAAAGATTGCTTGCTGATCTGTAGGCTTTCTTTTTAAACTGTAAGTAATGGATTAAAGGAAAGTTCTGATTTTCTCAGTATTTATGCAATTTTTACTCTCAGATATGAAAATACCAGAGCACATGGATATGGTAAGAAGGCCCAATGGCACCATATTTAATGAGTTTTTTTTAAGCTTAGGCTTCAGCTATGATTATCCAGTAAGTGAAGATTTTCTATAAATAGCTTTCTGTACATATAACTTTTCATTGTTTACATCATTTTTGTAAAATATGACAAAATTTAAAGACTTTGGAAGAAAACCAAAGATTGAGCTTAATAACAAACATAGAATTGCTATAATTTTCTGGAAATCTCCAGAATTTAATGTTTTAAATTCTGCTTCTGTAGGGCTTTTTATTCCACCCTAAATACTTCACCTTAAAGAACCAATTTTAGAAGAGAAAGAATGAATTATTCGTTCCATTGCTATTTTCTACCATGTGGAATACCAAAAGTCACCCCAGCTGATTCAGGATCCATATTATTCCACTTCTCTTTTGTTTATTCATCTTCTAGCTTTAAATAAATGTGTTTAGTTCTCTTGAGAAAAGGAGACACAGAGACAGAGACCGGGTTGTGGTTTGGCTCTGTGGTGTATCCCAAGGGCTCAGGTTTTGAAGGCTTGATCCCAGCTAGTGGCTCTGTTGGGAAGTGGTGGAAACTTTAGGAGGTCGGTCCTCACTGGATAAGTTAGGTTGTTTGGGATTTTCCTTTGAAGGGCACATTATGTCCCTGAATGCTTCCTCTCTGTCCCACTTTGCTTACTGACTGCCATGAGGTGAACAGCTTTGTTTTCCTGCCCACTTCCACCACGTTCTGCCTCACCACAGGTCCAGGGCACTGGAGCCAGCTCTCCATGCTTTGAAACCTCTGAAACTATAAGCCAAAACAAAATTTTTCTTTCTGTTTTCTCTGCAATTTTTTTCCACAGTGACAGAAAACTAAGTGACATACAAATATGAAGAAAAGAAAGAAAAAGAATCTTGATGAATAAAATTAAATGCAGGGCTCCCTCTCTTTCCCTGATCATCTTCCGTGCCCAACCTTTCACAGCTGAACTAATGGCCATTTCTCACATTTTCTTACTCTTTATTCTGCTCTCATGCAGGATACAGCCCTTCCATGCCTTAACACATTTCTTGATGATATCACCAATGGTTTCACTGCCACTAACTAAATGACAGCTCTTTCAGTCCCAGTCTCACTAGTTATGTTAGCACTATTCAACACAAATTCCCACACCCTCCTTCTTGAAACATTTTCTTTCCTTGTCTTCTGGGGCACAACAGCCATCTGTTTTTCCTCTGTGCATATTTCTCCGATGTCTGTTTTTATAAATGTATTTTTCATTACCCAGCTGCTAAATGCTGGAGTTAGTAAAATCTTGTTCCTGAGCTATCTTCATTTTTATGCTATTCTATGTTATCTCACTCATATGTGGAGCTTGAATTGCCATTTAATAATCAACCCAGATGATTCCCAAAACTATGTTAAGCATAAACTTCCCTGAACCCCAGATTTATATATGTGATATTTTATTGGAAATCTATTCTTAAATGGTGAAAGTGTTAAACAGTTGTTGTTTGTTGTTGTTTTTTTTTAATTTTCACATATACATTTCCCTCTAAAGAAACCTAAAGGGGAAGTTTCATTCAGTGTTCCCCAGCTCATGAACAATATCTGGTTGCTGATCAAAGAACTAGAATTACTGCTTATCTCTTCATATTCATTCTAAACCTAAGTACTGTGGATTTTACCTGTTACTGAGCTCTCAAATCTATCAATCTGTCCATTTGTATTTATCTCCAATAACACACTCATCTGTTTTTCCATGAAATATCAAATAAGACCTTCTTATGAGCTCCTATCCCTTACCATTGGTTTCTTCATGTTTTATTAATTCTAACTTCAATTCTTAGTTTCTAAACATCTTTATTATGCTTAATGAGTACATATACAAAAGACTCAATGGACGTTTCAGAAGTATATCTTATAAATCCAGGCTTTTTCTCTGAAATACCTTTCCACTTCTCTTAGTGATCTAGATAAAGACATTTAAAATTCATTAAAACCCAGTAACTCTGAATTCTAAGTTCCTTCTACTTGTTTTGTTTGCTTGTTTGTTTGGTTGGTTTTGGTTTTTCAAATCATAGCCAGGTTTTGGTGGTAAGATATTGTCTATTTACAAACTACTACAAAAGAAAAATCATTGCTAATTAAACTATAACACAATGCTTGTTACACTTCTTCTTATAGTGCTTTGTAAAGCCCAGGTAGCTTGACATTTGAGATGGGTGAGATTCTCATACCTGAGAAATCTAAACCTGTGGCTACTATCTTTCTTTAAGTCTATATATGCTGCATTTTTCCATTTACCATCAAAATTAGGCATATAAGTACCAAGAAATGTCCAAGTGGATCACCTAGTTTTCAAATATATTATTCCTTATCCGTTGTGTAATTTCAGTTGACCTTCTGGTAATGACATATCATTTAGCTCTTCTGAAATGAAGATTTCTCTCCTGTCTTGCCAGTATATTAGAATGAGTTTCCTAAACACGTAGCTTTCATATTTAATGTCATTTTATAACTTCATTTCATTTGTCCCATAGTAGAAGTATTCCATCTCTCAGAATCAAAACCTGGAAACCCGGAGTCTGGAATTATTAAGATAACAAGTACAAATTCTCCCAGATAGTTCCCTGGTAGAAGTGTTAACTAGATCCATTCCGAATTCAACTCCTTAATTTCTAAACAAATATATTTTTTCTATTTAATGAGGATGCATGATGTCATATATCAGTCATTGATTTGTCATCTTTTCATGGTGTTATTTTCAAAATTACAGTTTCACTCTGTAGAAGCTTCTGTTTGGCTAGTAGATGGTACAGTCAGTAGATCTCATTCTCCATTGTTACTCCTACCTCTCTACTTTTCCAACATGGGTACACTTGTCAATATGACTTTATTCAATGAATAAATCCTCAAATTATGGTGATACTGAGTCACTGCAGGTAGAAAAGAACACCCTATACCAGAACATATGTTAATTCTGATCAATATGTATATAGTAGCTTATAGATTGTTAACATTCCCCCCAAAATGATGGAGTTTAATACACTTTATCTTGAATATGGTGTAGTTCTATTCATTTACTTTTAATGAGTACAATATGACAGGAATGGAGTTATATGATGTAAAAGCTATGTTACACAAGGCAATATGATTCCTGTTTGCCACCATGACTTTTGGGACTCTTTGAAAGACAGAATCATGCACTGAGGAGGTCACTCAGTTTCATGGAAATCCCACAAGAAGGAGTTTGGCAGTAGACACAGCTGAGATTCCAGCTGAGAGCCAGCATCTACCATCAGATGTCTGAGCCAGTGAATGTGTTCTTCAGGTGTTGTTCCTTCTATCTCTGAAGCTGCTCTAGCTTTTGTGCACTCAGGCAGAGAATTGCTAATTTATGAGTAAATAACTTGTTGTTATTGCTTTAAGCCATTAGGGATGATTATTTTTATATAGCAATAGAAAACTAAAACACTGAATTACTTCCCCTTTTAAGTGAAAAGGATCAAATACTGTTAACTTTCCAAAATACTCCTGGTCACTTCAAGGATCATGCTATATTAGAGGCTAAGAATTTTCTATTTACTGAAAATGAATAGTTGGTGGTGGAATGGATTGAGGAATATTTGTGAATCAGCCTCAATCCCTGCCACCATGACCACTCCATTTATGTACACATAAGGCTATCACTTGACTTGATGCTGAGTTATTCTGTCTTCTTGGCAGATACTCCATGGTGAGTATTCTTGTCACCATGAACATCTTTACACATTGTGCCTGTTTCTGTATATTCACCCACATTCCTTTATCCTAGACTTCATTGTCCCTCATCATCTAACCCTTATTTTTTCAGATCATTCTTTAAGTAACTAGTCAAACCTTACTGCACATAAACCAGTATATAGTCTCTCTTCATGCCACATTTATTCCCATGTGGACAATCAGATATATTTCAGAAATTTTAACCATTGGAAAATTTCTCCTCATCACATTATTATCTAATCATCACTGAGTGGAATTTTAATGTATTTGGTGCCGATTTTTGTTTTGCATCCATGTGCTAAGCTAACTGATTCATGATGCAAACTTGACCTTGAATCATCTTCTATCAATTGATCATAAGGAATGTCACTTTTATACAGCAATATGAACTGAGAGGCACTAGTGCAATAGTGGTGGATAACTTGTGGATCTAGAACACTTGGTTTTAACACTTGATCTTGCTTAAGGCCAATCCCTGAAGCACCACTTCCATCTTACACTGATTGTTACTGGGTATGCTTGAAAGTATGACTTATAAGTTCTGGTAGATACCAGATTATGATGAGTAGTTTTGATTGCATAGGTAATTTATGTCCTATCTTTAGGCAGTTTATCTCCAGTAAGTTCCACTAGCATGCCAGGGGCTCTATTTTGACATGGTTTTGCAGATGGTCTGGCTTTACTCCCACAGGCTCTAAGCACTGATGTTTTGATTCTTTTGAACTTTTTCATAAGTTACAACTGGGCTTTCTCACCACAGATATTTATAATGTCATAAAATATTCTGAGTTCTATGGCCCAAGGGTAAGGGCCACTAATACCACTGCTTAGTTCTCTTCTAGGCACCACTCAAAGATGGCAACCATGGCAACTCTTCATGTCTTGTAGTAAATGGGGTTGATTCTCAAGTACAGAACATGCTATTTCCAGAAGATGATGAAGTTATAAGCTCTCATTCTCCCTTCATAGAGATATTGACAGTTGCAAGATATAATGATTTTCACTTTGAATTAAGAGAATATCCTTTATGCCAGAGACCATTATATTCCTACAAACTTCAATTGTGTGTTGGGATCTTCAATATTGATAAGTGTTTTCTCCTGTCCTCTCATGCATCTCCCAAGCTTCCAATAAATTTGCTATTTTGGATAATATATTTCCACTAACATTCTATTAATATGATTCTTTCAGTTTGGGAAGCCAATATAATATTCTGTGAAATGTTTAGCCAATCCATGTCCTTTCAGACTTTATTTTTATACAAGGAGAAAGAATTCATATACATATAATAATGGAGCAATGTGATAGATAGATAGATAGATAGATAGATAGATAGATAGATAGATAGATAGATAGATATGCTATTTTATTCCAATTTCTTACTGGAACATAAAAGAATGCATGTGATATTCCAGAGGCAGTGCTTGTCTGTTCTAACAAAGACACCATAACTGAATGGTGGCCACAATTAGGACTTGCTACCACATGAGTTTACATTAGTTTATGATTGTTTTCTTCAACATTCCTCTGACTTTGACATAATCCAAAGTTATGAATCATATGAAGTTAGGTGAAATCATCAGAAAAGTGACTTTGATCTGTGCCATTCCCTACAGGGTGTATGAGTGTTTTTAGTCTCTTGACTAGCTTCCATTGAATTTCTTTGACATAGTAGTTCTTAACTCACATATGGGAGTTCTTAACTCACACAAGCATATCAGGACCTTGCCATCTATAAGCATTCATTCCAATTATGCAATTGAGGATTGGGTAAATGATCACCATGAGTCCTCTCCTCACCAGGTGTTCATAAATGCTTTTTCTCCTCTAAGAATGCAATTTATTTTCCTTTTTTTATCATTAACTCTAATCTATCCTTTGAATCTTAGTTCAGAGAAAATTTATGACTATGTAAATTCTCACATCCTAAGCTCTTATATGACCTGTAACTCTCCTTTTAGTACATAGCAGAGTTGTAGTTTTATAATCATTTGCAAGATTATTTAACAATATTTATTTTCCTGACTAAGCCACAAATGCAGGGAGATTTGAATTTACAGAATCTACCATAGTACCTGGCATGCATTAGATGTTTAAAACTTCTATATACTTAGTTTATATAGAAGGAATAAATTAATAAATTATGGGATTTACTAGAATATTTATTAGAAAATTGATAAGAAACCTCAAATTCTATTTTACAGTAGTAGATTGAGGACCCTTAAAACTAAAAATTAAACTAACTTAATTAGTCCCAGGACATAGTATGAATTGTATGGATATTTTGAATGGCTGAATGAATGGTATATAAATTTTAAATACCCCACATATTTTTGCTAGAATTATGTCTAGCTAGCTTGAGTAGCTCAGAAAACTTTGAATACTCACCTGATATAGTTGTTCTGTATTGATTGGTTCACTCACAATATATTTAACCATAGGACACAAATATACAAATATTTTAGAGAGATTGGAGTAACCATTTTGTATAAACTATTAAATTATTCATCAGGTCAGTGAATTTACTTCTGCTCAGTTTTACTTACTCTTTCCTAAAATATAATTCTGTTCTAGGATTAAATCTTATATTCTTTTTCTTTCCTTCTTTCTTTTTGGTTCTGAGAATTTAACCCAGAGGCATTTTATCACTTAGCTACATCCCTAACACTTTTGGAATTTATTTTGAGACAACTTAGCAACACTAAGTTGCTTAGACCCTTGCTAAATTGTTTTCTCATAATTTTTTCATCCCAATAGAATTCCAAATTCTCCAAAAAGTCATAATTTCTCTTGGAGAGAAATGTCCGATTCAACATTTTTTGAAATTAAATAAATTTATTTTTTAAGATATTTCACATTAGAAATGAATCCTATAAATATTTTATAGAACTACTTAAGGATGTATACATACAATTTAGAGGTATGTGTAAACAACGACACCAAAAAATCGTAACTCTTCATTAAAAGGGGATATTTAAAAATAAATAGTACATGTCTATCTAGAATATGTAGAACAAAATGCAAACTAAATAAACCACTGGAAAAATATAGTGGATAAATGAAAATGCTACATTATATGTCTTCAAGTAAAAGAAGCAAGACACACAGCAATCTTACCTAGAATTGTCCCTTCTGTGTGCATAAAACTTTCCAGAAGGATATGCAAAGAATTCTTAATATATTTCCTATAAAAACATATTAGGATCTGGAGAAAAAGAATGCAATTCACTTTTTGTTTTGTCTTTACTTGCTATTTGAACTTTTATATTGTATGTTTTACTACTTTTATCATAAAAATAACTTAATTTTAAAACTATTTTTATTCTTCTATTGCCTCAGGAAATAAACCTTTTAATAGAAGCACTCCTGTAGTTATTAAGGGATGGAGCTCCTGAGTAGTGTCTAAATTGCTTTTATTTTATGTCTTATTTCTCACTTCATTCAATATCTAGTCTCCTCCGGAAGAATAACTTTTCAAAGGAATCAATAAGATGTCATGACTGATTCAATATTGAAAATGCAACCATTTTTTTCCTCACAATTAACATACTACCGTTAGATCAGGTTTCAGAGACTCTTGTAACAACCCTGTCTGTGATTAATATCTCATAATTTTTTCTGCAACATTAACATGGTATAATAGGTGCTAAAGAAAGCATTGACTGAAAACCAGATTTTATTGCCAAGAGTTGGGACATTTAAAAAAAAGAGAGAAGCAAAATTGTTTAAAAAATTTAAAGCAAAACAAAACAACACACAGGCACATGGAAAAAAAAAAACACAACAAACAGAACTGTGCCCATGTTGGCATGTCATCAAAGGGTACTATGTATCTTCTTGCCTGCCTTTGCAAAAACATACATTTTATATATATATATATATATAAATATTATATATATATTATATATTTAAATATATATATTTAAAACATTGCCAGTGGGTCAGTTATTGGGCTAATTCAGTCTCTTCTTTTTAAATTTCTTATTATTTATTTATATTATTTTTGTATTTTGATTGGTACATTATAATTATATACAATAGGGGGATTCATTGTATCATATTTGTATGCACACATAACATAATTTGATCAATCTCATTCCACAGTAATTTCCTTTCCTCTTGTCTCCTTCCTTTCTTGTCTATGAATTCTACTGATCTCTCATCTATTATAATCATGGGTTGCAAAAGGCATCAAGTAAGAGATTAAAAAATTCTTAGAGGTAAATTAGAACATATCAAAATCTCTGGGACACTCTGAAGGCAGTACTAAGGGTAAAGTTCACTACATGGAGTTCATTCCTTAAAAGAAGAAACAGTCAACATATAAATTACCTAACATTACATCTCAAAGCCCTAGAAAAAGAGGAACAAACCAACACCCAAATTAATAGAATACAGGAAATAATGAAAATCAGAGATGAAGCCAATGAAAGTGAAACAAACAAACAAAATTTGAAAAAAAATGACAAAACAAAAAAAAGTTGGTTATTTGAAAAAATAAATAAAATTGACAAACCCTTAGCCATGCTAATGAAGAGAAGGAGAGAGAAAAATCAAACCACTAACATACATGATGAAAAAGGAAATATCACAACAGACACTACAGAAATACAGAAGATATTTAGAAATTATTTTGAAAACCTGTACTCCAATGAAATAGAAAATATCGAAGGCATAAACAAATCTAGAGTCATATGATTTGCCCAAATTGAATCAGGGTGACAAACACAATTTAAACAGATCAATTTCAAGTGATGAAATAAAAGATGCCATCAGAAGCCTACCAACCAAGAAAAGCCCAGGACTGGATGGATACACAGCTGAGTTCTACAAGACTTTTAACAAAGAATTAATACCAATATTCCTCAAATTATTTCATGAAATAGAAAAAGAGGGAGCACTTCCAAACTAATTCTATAAGGCCAGTATCACCCGAATTTCAAAACCAAAGACACATCAAAGAAAAAAAAAACAAACTTCAGATTAATATCTCAATATAACTCAATCCATTCTAGTCCATTTATTTTCCTTATAAAAGTTCTCCAGTATCGAAATTAAAGTATCATTTTGCTTTAGTTTAGGTGTATTCAAAATAAAGGTGGAAACCCCTGTACAATGTTATTGCTTACTTAATTGCAGAATAACTGCAGTATTGGTCTACTGAACAGCATGCTCTGCCAGTGATGCTGCTTACTGGGGCATGGCTGGACCCACACCTTACTTATCACTTTAGTCCCATTGTCTTGAAATCTAACATTATTATTTCTTTTGTTTCTCTATATTGCCTCTGTAAGAGGGCTACACACATTAGAAATAATCAACAATGAGAACTGTTTCTAGCATATCATATTACTTTTGAAATTTGTATCCTGTTTGAAATTGGTACAACTCAAGCCTCTACCCAAAGCTGCCTAATTTTAAAATATGCATGTTTTATAAAATTTTATGAAATGGAAGGGGGTGTCTATACTTGTACTCTTAAGGTAATGGGTCTCTCTGATGTTTATTATGTAGGTGGTCATATACATATGCTTTTCATGGCATGTTTAACTATTGGTGATCTAGCATTCAATAATTTTCGATTGATTTTAAACCAAAAATGATACTGCTCACTGAAGAATGATTGGCAAACTTGAGATGGATATATTGTCACAAACTATACTGGTAGGGGGTGTGTTCTACTGGTATCTAGTGAATTGACCCTAGGGTGTGGCTGAACATCCTATAATGGCAAAACACTCCAACAAAGAATAATCAGGTTCCACATGTCAGTATGGCCAAGGCTGAGAGCTGTGGAAACTTTGATCTCCCACCACTTACCATGTCTCACTCAGTGCTTGCTCCATGCTAAACCATTCACCACTATTGCTAAAATTTTCTCTTTCTACAGTGTCCTTCTCCTTTGACCATATAGTCAGTCATATTTTAAGATATTTCTTTCTGAGTGCCTCCTCATCAGTACTTACATAGAAATCTGCTGCAAATATTGATGTAGTAATATTAGCAAGAAAAGAAAATCCATCTATCTGTCTATATATCTTAACCATTCAACCTTGAGTTCCTTCAGGGTTACTGAAACCCTAGTTCCTGGTAGGTAGAAGCTACTCAATATACTCAATAATTATTTGTTGAATGCTAACTGCATAAATTATTAAATGTGAAAATATATTTGAATTTGTACCTTTATTAATAATTTATTTTAACTGCTACACTAAAGCATTAAAAACTGTGTATCCATGGGATACCATGTGATGCATGTGTGTGTGTGTGTGTTTGTGTATACCTTCTGCAATGTTTAAATCAGGTTGAAGATATCTATCTCCCCAAATATGAATTTTGTTTCATGTTTTCCTAGATGAAGGTGAAAATACCTTCAACCAATTATTCTTGCTATGGATCCAGGTGATTGGCCATTATGAAATTGAGAAGAAATTACCTATTAAAGGAAATAAAATTCCAATCACAACAAAGAAATACTTTGCTTGTGAGTTAAATCAGAACCTGTGCAGTTGCAGGTGTTTTCATTATGCAGAAGATGTAAAATACAGTGATTGAATGGTGCTTTGGTGGCACAGAGATGATACAAGAACAGGTCATAGAATCTTAATTGCCTTCAACTCTTTCAAACATTCTGCCATCCTACAGTCATTTCAGCCTGACTTGTGCTTAATTGCCTTCCATTTCTGCAGGGTACAGCGACTCTACAAGCTCCTCCAGGGACTAAAAGTTTTTAAATGCCAATGAGTTTGTGAAGGTGTAACTGAAACTCATTCACTCCATTCCTCACCCCCATAGCACATATTAACACTAGAGCCCTCTATTTCCACCAGGCCCTGTGAAGTGCCATCACCCCTTCAAGTGGTTAGGGTGCCCTTTACACTAGAGTAAATTCAGGCATATGATGTGTGAAGTGATATAATGCATTAAGCATGGTCTCTCCAGTTTCTCTAGGTTGTGAATCTATTTTCCATTTTCATTGCCATGCTGTGTACGCTAAATTTGTCAGACAGCCAGTCTGAGTTCACGCTCTCTGCTGCTTGTCAACAGAGTGACACTCACATATCACTAGTTACCTTGGGCTTTGGTATCTTTGTCTGTAAAATGAAGCATTGAAATAAATGATCTCTTCAGTGACTCCCAGGCCTAACCTCCTTTAATTCTATGATTAATATTCATAAAGAAAATCTCTGCTCACATCTTGAACATATACATAAGGGTTTGGTCACGGCATGACCCTAATCCTACTTGATTTAGAAGCAACTCATCATCAGATCTTGCCGAGAACCAGGCTAATTTAATGTCCATCCAGATGAAGCTGTACTCAAACAGTGACCAACACAAACAGAGAATTCTTCATTGCCTTTAATAACCAACCAAATATACTTTTCCTCTTTTGGAAGGAGCTTCCTTCTTCCTGCCCTTTATCTAGACCCAAAAGTCCACATCTGAGGAATATGACTAATCAGGAGACACTGCAGCCGCTTACCCAGCTGTCTAATATATTTGCCCTCTCTATTAGCCTATTATGAGCTTTGGCTATACCTGCACAGTACAGGGTCAGGAAATTCCATGCTCAATGAATAATAAGCTACACCTTTTCTTTATTGAGATGTTTTTAATGCAAAAAGAACATTCCAGTCTCTACTGACTGACCTTAGTTAAACAAACAGAGAGAGCAAAAACTAAGCTTCTAGGCACAGGAACTAACCTCAGGTTAATTTTTTTAAAAAAGCAAATGCCTTCTACTTGCCCTTGGTACAGTGGGTAGAATTCATGGTCTGAATTTGAAACATCAATCCTTGTCCCTACCTGCTTTGATGACTGTACAAACAAAAAGACATTTGGTCTTAATTGATGATTTATGCCTAGACTCATATCTGGTCAAAGCTCCCTGTTATATAACTACTACTTTTGAGGGGGAAGGAATTATTAATTAAATGACACATTAAGTGAAAAACAGATATGTTTTAATGAATATACTCTATCATTTTAAAGGCAACAATGCAAATATTTAAGGAATTCTCTAATAAATATTTTTTTTAATATTTCAGTTGAGCCCACTTTAAGTATCAACCAAAACTTCGTTTTAATAAGACATGTTCAAGTATTTTAAGTAATAATTTCTTTTGATGAAATAGTTATCTGCCTAAAGTGTGTTCTCAATATTTTTTTCATAACAATAATGATTTAATCTGACGTCACTATTTTGATGTTTTTGTAATGACTGCATTTTGGGAAAGAGCTATTTGAGAAATAAAGCAATTTCAAGCAGGAAGCAGCAGGCGTCCTTAGGTGTGGACAATGCACACCAGCCTGAGCCCAGGACACTTTTCACCTGTAACTGGTAAATACTTTGTAAGTGGAAGCAATAGAGAACTGCGACCCATTCTTACATGTGGCCAAAAATAGAGAAGTGACAAGACCATAGATTGAAAAGTCAAAATGTCATCTTTCAAGTCAGGGAAAGGATGCACACAAATTAGTTCTGAAGAAACTCAAGTGTTGTGTTGCTAGAAAAATTTTATCTATTCTTAGGTCTATGTGCAATTTATACCTCAAGATGGAGAAAGATTTACACACATGCACACATACACATACATTCGTGCACATACAAACTTACACATCAAATTTCACATTTATAAATCACTAGGAAGTTTTATTGAGGATATTCAAAATGAGGTAACTCTAATAGCTAATGGCATAGTCCTGATAGTTTTTGTGACCAAATATGTAAACTGTAGATCATTTCAATCAATGCTGGTTAGATTTGAAATGTAAATTTTCTGTAAGGGTCAGATTGATGATATGGATATCACCTTTTGGTTAGAATTTTTTATTTGATTTGTTTGTTACCCAATGTAGCCACACTAAAGTAATTTAAATTGAATAAATTTAGCTTTAAATGAATTCAGAATGAGTAATTGAAATAAAGAGGTTAGACCTGTGAGTCACTTAAGAGATCATTTATTTCAATGGCCAATATTCTCCAGAATGAATCTTTAGCTTGCAATGCTAATTTTGGATTTTCTTATTGTAACTGAAAGGGACATTTGCATCTTCAAGTGAAAAAAACTAATGCATTTCCCAATATCAATTGCATAGTCAGTTATAATTATTTTCTACCTTTCATATTTATTCCCACTATCATATCTCTTAAAATATGACATAGGGTTTATGACACACAAACTAGTTAGAAGAGTACCAAGTATTAATAGAATTAATTTATCTTCCAAATTTCTTTTCTATTTCAACCTATATCACATGGAAAGCCTTGGACTATATGTGTGTGATTATGTATAAATATATATTTATATATTCTTTATAAATATTTATTTATTTATATTTTAATATGTTTTCTAAGTGTTAGAAGAAAGTCATTTTCTAATCTTAAAATGTTAACTATCTTAATCTGAAACTTCTTTCTTGTGTGATGTACAATAAAAGATAACCAAAGTTTCATAATTGGACATATTATTATGAATATTAGTAATCCACATCAACACTGCCATCTAACAAGACATTTTTTGAAGAATACAAATCTGCAGTTATAATTTTAACTCTAATTTTATAAGAATGATTACTGTTTTTTCACCAAAAATAGACTCTCACAATGGAAAGTAGATGATGAGATATTTCCATTTAATAGACTACATATCTTGATAAGAGTACTAATCAATGCTGAGGTTGAATAAACATTTAAAGTAATGAAAATACCAAGTTATTAATTTACTCTTCACATTTGAACCTAAGGTTGCTAGATAATTGAATATGTTTTTGCTAAGCATAATTTTAATTTAAGTTAATTTTGACCCAAATAACTTCATATTTCTATTCAAGAGGCTTTTTATTTTGTTTGCTTGTTCAAATTTCACCATTTGGTTTCCATCGTATAGTTTAGAAATTAAAACATATATAATTCAAATTGCTTAAAGTCTGTAAACCTGTTACCTAGAAAGATAATGTAAAAGTCAGTAATAATGCATAAAAACTACTTAACCCAGCTATGCAGGGATACATAAAAAATAACTAAAATGCATCAATGAAATCAGAAATGGAAAGAACCAGTTAAAATAATGGAACCTTTTAGCCCAGGCACACTTTCTGTAAAGTAATTTTATCATGATTATTCTAGGTCCCTCCACATGAAATCACTTATCTATATTCATTGAAAGAAAAGCCAACTGCATTATCTGTAGGGCCCTAGTGGATTCATATTTATTTTTCCATTTTATTTTAGACCCATTGATTTCTGTTCCCTGCAGTGCTCTTTTTTTAACATCATACCACAACAGATATTTAAAATGTAACATTATGATGCAATGAGTTCACCATTTGCCTTTAAAACTCATGAAATCAAATAATTGTATTCCTTCAAAAGAACTATTATTTCATTTAGCTCTATAAACTGTGTGATTGATTAATGGAAGCTCTAAGTCTGTAATTTCTGAAGACTGGTGAGGCCCTGTCTGGAGTGTAGCTTGCATTTCTTGATTTCCCATTTTCAGATTGAGTTCATACTGCTACTAGAATAAGGGGGTAGGTAAAAAATTATGGTACAGAAAAACATAACTCATTGAGGATTATAAAGGAGAGTGCATATGTACAACTTGTAAGCAGTGTCGGCAAAGGGGGCATTACATTTCTTCAAATATCTGAGAGGGTACCATGGAGAAGAGTGAAAACATTTGTTACTTTACACATGGCCAACACCTTAAGTCACCAAATAAATATGGATCCTTATAATATGAACTTTCTATAATGATAAACTTTCAATAAGAAGAGTACTGCATGGGAAGGGATGAATTCTTATTCTGAATTTTTATCTTCCAGGGACACAATTAAGAAAAATTCCTTGGTGAAGTCTTAAAATCTCTTCTAGACCTTAATTTTATATATCTGGAATTTTATTGAAATAAAAGTGTTGTGTTCTGATTGGTCCTTCTTGTTAGCCTCGCTTTAAGTAGTTCTACAATGTAAATAACATGGGGTGGGCTTAGCCCATGGGGTATGAAATAAAATCCATTGGGATTGAGTAAGAAAACATTAGAACACCTATTGAGGTTACTTTATCTGCTTTTCTATTTTCATACATTTTGATGATCAATATGTTAGTACAGTTATATATAATTAAGATTTATGAACAAACATATAAAATTGATAAATATAAAAAACAAAGTCTTTTATTGATAGGAATATGAAATGGGAAAAAAATTGGGACCGGTGACATGAGGATATTGAATAAAGTTAATTTAAAATAACTGTAATGGAATTTTTTTACCGATGATAGTGTACAACTCAAGACTTAACTTTTAAATTTTTATATGTTTGAAATTCATGCCAGTAAGCCTGTTATGGGAATAAAAATTGAAAGCATACCAAAAAATAGGACTTGTTAGCCATATTAATGTTAACAATTTTATACATCATCAGAAAATTAATTGTGTATGCAAATTGGAATACAGTAATAGTGGCATCACAGATAAAGCCCTACCCTCTCCCACCTAAGGTCATTTGACATCTAACCCAAGGTTTTAACCAGTATTCGTTTAGTGGCTTAGGGTTATTACCTGCTAAGCACTAGTTCTCCATTAGAATGAATATGTTGCACATAATTTATCACAATTATACTTAATTGGCTATCTTAGTCTCTGTTCAGCAGATGCCAAGAATGAATAAAGAATGGACAGCAATTTTCATCTCAGTACCCCAAAAGGACAGTTTTAGGTCATTTCCAGCCAGGTTCTCTGATGGATGTAGCCTAATTTCACTCTACAGTACTCAAACAGAGGGCACCCATATCTAACAATGACACATTTTATTTTGTCTTCCTAAGAGTTATTTACTTATCTTTTCTTACCCCAGCTTCCTGCTCCTTTACCCTTCTCCAGTATTTTCTCCCTCTCCATTCCTCTCTCCCAGCCTTTCAATCTCACCCACACCTAGTTTCTGATGTCAATCAGGAGACTCCAATCCAGCAATGAATATAAGGAGAAATAGGACTATAACTGGCATAATAAACAATCTGCATGAATAAATGTCCCTCTTGCTCTTATACTGAAATATGAAACATTTTTTATGATTAGGATAAAAGAAGTGAGGAAACAATTCTACCTAAATGTTTCAAAGATATCCTTTTCAATAGGCACCATTCTTCATCTGGAGGCTATTAAAAGAGGAAAACAATCATTTTTTAGTTCAGAATATTGAGAGGTATTGTCAAGAGTTGTCAGGAGTACTGAGATCTATAGTGCAAATGATGCTGTAACTGTGTCATCTCTGATCACGAGTGTTTCTAGAGTACTTAAAATCAAGCAAAAAACAATGAAGCAAATCATTGGATGAATGCTATGGATTTTCCTCATCCATGGGGAGACTGAATGTTTAAAGTCACCCATTGATTAACAGATCTAACTCCATCATACTTAAAGAAAGTGTTGATTTACTTTCTGGCTTATATAAGACAAAATACCAACACCAAATGTATAAAAGAAATGTTCTTAGGAATAAACTGGGGGGCGAGACAAAATAATTTTAAACTAGAAAATCTGGATCAAAGTTATGCACTTACTATGCTGCCTAGTGGCTATAGAAAAGAAGGTTCCTAAATAAGCATGAAGAACACCAAAGTGTCATGTTGAAATATGTCATTTTAAAATATTTCTTGTGTTACACTCTACTGTGGCATAAAACTAGACTACATTGACACTGGTGTTTACCACGGATGTGATTACATTAAAGGGATTTTCTTCTTGCAGTTTTCATCATAAAAGTAATTTTTATTCATTTGAGACCGTACTTTAGCCTTAAATTCTTTGACAGTAATATAAATAAAATTATAGAGTGAAAAGTGAATAGCACATACAATATATTACTCACAGGTATTATTGCCAGTGTCTGGCTTTCCTGTGCTTGTGTTTTAAAATGTAAACCTATAAAATCTTGATTTAATTTAGAAATGATTTTTTATATATATATCTTGAAGTGAATGACAAGAGGTAGGTAAGCAAAGAGCTCTGATTTCTGCTATAGCTTAAAAGCTTGAAATCCATTGACTAAATGGACTTCAGTAAAATGAATGGTCTCTTTTTTAAAACTGAAAGTCTTGTGAATGGTGATAAATTCTTCTTTTTAGTGAAAATCAGGGTAGTGAGGATCTTATTTTCAGAAAATGTGCTTTGATAATGATTGAGTTATAGCTATTGAGTGTTTCTTCTGATAGAATTTGTGAGCATATGTGTGGAATTGGGAGGATAGTGTCTTATCATCAGCTAGAATGTCTACCACAGAATCAGAACTATATTACCACACAGCCTCTTTCAGGTTAGTGTAATATGATTGACTTTCTTTAACAATTAAAAAAAAAGGTGTTTTCTTTAGTTAATGGATGCTGCATTAAAGAATCTCTATAAAGACAAGCACCCAGCCTTGGCAATGTTAAAACTAAAGGTAGTGTCAAAGCAACTGATGTTTACCAGAAGAAAAGAATGAAACATAAGTAATCAAATTTAGTCTGTGTATTAATTTACATACCTGTAATTAAAGCATTTACAATCAGCACTACTATTGAGTGTGTTGAAATGAGGTTCATCAAGTTTTACACTTTAGCTCTCCAGGTTACTCATTTGTGTCGGAAACGTGCATATGATAATCATGGTAGACATCAATTAGAAAATACAGGTGGTCACTGAAACGATGTCAAAGTCACAAATGAAGTGAATGGGCTTCACAAAGTGAAGCAAATGGGCTGCACCTTCAGCCCAGGTTGCCCAGAACTCACGTGGTTACAGACACTTGTCACTTAAAAGAATTGGAGAGGAAACCCAAAACAAAGCTATTGTCAGCTGAAGTGTAAACACATTTAGGAAATACAAATCGGATTGTTTTGGTTTTTTGAAATTATATTCAGCACTTAGAAAAATAAATAAGTGCAAAATGAATAGTTTATACATCAAAGAAGCCCTGAAAGTTGTAAACAGTGTTCATCAATAGAAAACATCAGTGCAAAAACAACTGCAATGATATTAAAGAAAACACCTCAGTTCCTTGTTAGCATTTTAACATTTTATTTCTTTTAGAAATTATTCATATTTTTAAATTATTAAAGTAAATGTATATTTTTTGTAAAAACAAAATACAACAAATAAAATATAGTAAATATTCCCCCTTATTACCTACTCATCCCAGTCCTCAAAGTTAATAAACAAGTTTCTATGTTATCCTTTGGACATTTGGATATGCTTATATAAATACATGCAAACACATAAATAACACTAAATAATTTAATAGAAGTTCCTTCAGCCTGATCAGTCCCATGGCTAATAGACTTCTGAGATTGGCGTTGATAATAGAAAAGTAAAATTACATAAGAGCCCATCTCACCTACAGTCCAGTCCAGACAGACTCCTCAGGAGAGTCACTACTACTGCTTTAAAGCTAGTTCACCATGGCCTGGGGGTTGATTGGTGTGGAGACAGTGTAACAAGCAGATGTAGCCATCAATTCCAGCAACATTATCTTAACTTTCTAATATATCCATACACACACACACACACACACACACACACTTTTAAAACTATCCTTAAATAACACTGTCCATCTATTTATGCTTCTGCCATATTTCTCTTAAAAAATTTTAAACAGTTTTAATGTCGATACACAGAAATATCTTTATCTTTCTCTCATACCATTATGTAGTATTCCATTTACCTTAGTGAACCATAATATATTTTTCACTTCTTTTTAGTGACTGTTTCATTATTTCTGGATTTTAATTAGTTAGAATTTCATATTGCAAAATTGTTTCTACTATTTATCTATTCATGAAAATATATAGTTATAACTTTTTACCAACTCATTCTTTTATATCTGCACAATAAATTCCTAGAATGGGATTTGGTGGTCATGAAGTATACACAATTTCAATGTTTTAGCTATGAATATTGCCTTTTCTTCATGTATTTGCAGCACTGGAGTATATCAATATTTTTATTTAGTTTGTCTAATAACATTGTTTCACTTCAGATTCATAGTATCTTTGCCATCTTTGCCATATGATTATTGGCCATTTGCCAATAACATATGTAAGTATGTGTGTGTGTATATACACACATCAACATAATATATATAGTATTATATATACAACATGTATAATACACACATATATATACAACATATATAATACTATATATATCTATACACACACTATATATATATATATTATATATATAATATATATATATTCCATTTCTCATATTGTTTATGTCTTTTACTAGTTTGTAGAATTATTATACATTTTAGACCTTTAATTCATGGGCATTTCTTGCAGATGCCACATGTAATTTTTGTGTATTTATAGAGGCTTTCATTCTCACTCTTTTTTTTTGTTTTATTTTAATTACAATATTTTACTGTAACTTTATGATATTATATGTTTAGTAATGTCCTCTCCATTTAAAATATTGTATTAAAAATTCTCCTGTATTTTCATAACCATTTCTTAGTTTGTTTCTTTTTAGATCCTTAATTACTATGATTTATTGTTGGGCTGGGGATGTGGCTCAAGCGGTAGCGCACTAGCTTGACATGCGTGCGGCCCGGGTTCGATCCTCAGCACCACATACCAACAAAGATGTTGTATCCGCTGAGAACTAAAAAATAAATATTGTGATAGAAGTTGTAAAATAGGGCTTTACTTAGGTTAATATATTTAAAGCATTTAGAAACACAAGTGGAGACTGGAAACTCAACAGTGAATTTACTATAATTTTTATTATTTACCATTTGATTCAGGTTAGTTTGTAACTCTTTGTTGTCCACAGGTTAGTTTGTAACTCCTTGTCATCCATCTACTGTGTATGTAGGGCTACATAATAGAATGAACAGTGACTGAAACTAAGGAACTTGATTCTAGATCTTAGCCACTAGCTAGTTACTTCGTACTCTGTTACTCCATATTCTATGTCTCAGTTTTTTGCCTAAGAAGTCAAAATGAAAACTAAAGAAAGCTAGACAAGCAGTGTGTGAGACAGAGTTTTGTTTTGTTTATTACCAGTGGCCTTCTTGAAGCCAGAAAGATTATATGTGTTAGGAATCAACATTTTTAATACAATACTTTCTAAACTTATCTAAAATATATAAGTCCCCCCCCCAAAGCATCACACAGGAAAATAATATCTTAAGGACCATACTCTATGAAAGAAATAGCTTGACGATCTCTGAGTCCCTCAAGGAATGTTGGATATTCTGAAACTAAGCCATCTTATGATATGTAGATTTTTGTTTTTTGTGTCACTCCATAGGATACACACTATTAACATCCATTTTCAATAATAACTGTTTTTCTTGAAATGGCCCCACACACCCATGTGTCATTCCATAGTGTTATTATTCCCATTGCCAGTTGCCAGTCAAGGTGGTAAAGATTCAGATATGCAGAGGACTTGGAGACTCTTTAGAGTCTGAGTACCTCTTCAGGGTTTTAGGAGCATAATATATTTCTTAGTTTTTGAACGAAATCTACTTTGTAGAACTAGTTACTCAGCAACCTGTGTACAGGAGAAGCACATGAATATTTCATATTGCAAGATGATAAAAAAATATCAATTTTTGCCTTTTAGAAAATGACCTTTGGTTTGCAGTTAAGTAGTACTTAAACTTTGTTTTTTGATATCCTCTAAATTGAGACATAAGTTGCTTCTGTGTCATATTTGCTTAAAAGAATGCTATTTTCAGACCTCTGTATTTAGTATTGCTTGTATAGATTCATTACATACATTTCTATGGCAGTTTATTGCAAAAGTTAAGCATGTGATTCACTGACATATTAAGGAGTCCTTCCAAAAAGAAAATAAGCCATGTGATCAAATAACCGTTCTATGAAGCTATTTTGTGGCTTAATTATTTTAAGGTAGAATATAAAATAACCAAGGCAAATTAAATAAATTGGTGCATCAGGTTTAACATTAAAAAAATACCTCTGGCAGGATATTTAAAATATGTAAGAAATGAAAAGTGTACCATTGTTTTATATATTGCCAAAGGAAATTGAAACAATGTATTGAATGAAAGAAATAGCTGTAGGCTCCAGATTTTTCTCTGCTATGGAGTTTGTATATCATTAATTGCAAACAAAATGACCCACTGAGGGAATACTGTTTCCCCTTGATTCATATCTTTACCATATGTTTCAGCCCCATTATTAAGGGAATTAAATTATTTTTACATTCAAAATAACCTACTTTGAAAAAAGAAAAAGCCAAAACAGAAAAAAATTAAATACAATCTTGAATTTTAATAATGTCAGACAGCTTGAGAAAAACTTTAGGACTCTACTGTATTGAGAAGATCTCCTTTTAAGACTATCTGTAAATATTGCAAGAAACTATAGAGATTTTCATGGGAACCAGTCATTCCATTCTCAAAGCTGAACACCAGAAATCCATCCATCTTGAACTTCACCATGGCCTACTGAGAGTGTGCTTGAAGTCTGAGCGTAGTCTTAAATAAGCTAATGTAGAAAAGGGATGAAGTAGAGACTTACCTCCCAGCCATATATTTAAAGTATTACAGGGACTGAAAGAATTCCTTCCATAGATCCTAGTGACCATTTGGAGTTCTGGGTCAGAAAATAGAAAAATGATCTCTGTAATTTAATGATCACTAATGAATGTTGATTGACTTTGTACTTTTTCATCACTATAGGCAAGAATAATGTGGATAAATTAACATTACTTTGCTAATATATTTTAGAAAATTTAAACACTGCCACTTTTTAAGCCTCTGAAAGAAAAGGAAAAGGAGTTTCCAAAGACAATCAATCAATAAATAAATTAATATCTGAACAGAGGAACCAATTGATTCATACAGTTGTATTTGAAATTTCAATGGTCTAACAAAATACACCACACACAAACACACACATAAGCCAGTTGCTGGTTCTACAACTTACATATGTCCTAGGGAAGAGCAACTTGCTGATGCATTGTAACATGAATTACATTATCACATTTACATTAGAATGTGACATGACATCAAAAGATTATAAGATGGCCAATCTTTGGCATACTACCTGGAAAAAATTGTGGATAAGTGTCATGTTAAAATCTTGTTCTGTCTTGATTGTAAGTTGAGTAGTAATCACAAATGACAGCTGAAAGGAGATTGGGAAAAGCCACCTTGACACCTAAGTGATGATATTGTTATCTGTATTCTGAATAATTTTACTTGTAACAGGTATTATTCTATAAGTCTGTCTTATTATATATGTTTTAATTATGGTGAGAAAAGAATATTGGAGTTGAATATCGTGTTCCTTGAAATTTATTTACCGTGATGTTACTATTGCTTCATCAGATTTCCTTCAGCTGATGTAACTTTTTTCATCTCTTTATTATAAAATTAATCATCTAGGTCATTTTGCCAACGTAGGTCTTCAACAAATAATGTTTATCTGAATTTTAATTTATCATTATTTGGAAGATTTTATGCCTTTCAAGAAGTGTATTTAATTTGTTTATATTTATTGTCATTACTTTTAAAAAAAAAGCGTGTTCTTTATGTGAATGTGTATGTACTATGTTTTTTTCCTTAATGCTACCCTACTTTATGTTAGACTCACGAATTTCTTCATTCTTCCTTTCCTTTGTTATTGTTATAGAAATTATGTACTCTGACTGTAGCCTATCTAGTTTACCCTAAACATGTTTACTAATTTAATCCACAATAGCCAATTAGTTTCTCTATATTACACACCATATGAAAAATGTTGAGTTCCCTAATCCTAACCCCACACACCATCCTTTTTGTTATTATTTTGGTTTTTAGCTTGAATCTTTCAAAACTCTCTAATATTAATCATTGTTTTTGATGGAGTTTATTTTACATTAGTCAATAAATTGAATTATTTAATTGCTCACATTGCTGCTTAATTTCTACCCCTTTCTTGATGGTGATTAGGGTGTAACTGAGGGCATGGTAGAAAGGTTACATGTCATTCATCCATCTGGCCATTACTAAACAAAACACCATGAGGGAGAGTCAGCCCTTTTTGGTGCAGCAGCATCTAGAATGTCAGAGTTGCTATCTCTACAGCCTGTCACCACTGCACTCTTCTTGGAGCAGTAACTTACCTCTTGCAGGCTTACCTCAGAAAACCATATCTCTTATGCTGTCCTCTGAACACTTTTTTTTTCCATTTCCTGCAACCTACCCCACTGCCCTGACTCGACTGGGCTGTAGATATGACAGTATGGACTTCAACCTGAAGATTTGTGTCTTTCTTCAGCTGTACAAAATGATTAACCATTTCTGTGTGATTGCTGTCTCTCTTCCATTCTATTCTTTCTCTCTTGGAATTCTTCTTAGAAGAATTGGATCTATTTTTATAAAGTTCTGTTGAACTTAACCACACTTTCTTATTTTCCCTCTTTTTAAAAATTTTCCTTGTTTTATTCTGAGTGGTTTCTTGAGTTTCTCATTTTTTAGCAATGTTCGTTTAAAGTTTTTAAAGTCATATTTTAAGATTTCTACATCCTAGTAAGAGGGGAGAGGCCAATTATATTATCTCAGTCTGCCATGATGTTCAACATAGTTGAATCCTGTATCAAAAATATCATCACAAGACGTGACCTTATGCTGTGCTGAGACAATGTCCAAAGCTTCTGAAGATTTTAAAAGCTCTTCCAATTCATTGATCCACCAAAATAGGTCTGACTTGGTGCTGAAAATATTAAGATGATTCTACAAAAGTCCCAGGTACTTACAGAATGTTCTCTTCAGTATATTTAACTGTAACAATTTGATATGTTTGTGCCTGTGTACAAAAAGATTCATTTCCTTTACATCTTGATGCTTAGAAAAAAAATGAATGTTAGGGCTGGGGATGTGGCTCAAGTGGTAGCGCGCTCGCCTAGCATGCGTGCGGCCCGGGTTCGATCCTCAGCACCACATACCAACAAAGATGTTGTGTCCGCCGATAACTAAAAAATAAAAATATTAAAAATTCTCTCTCTCTCTCTCTCTCTCTCTCTCTCTCTCTCTCCTCTCTCACTCTCTCTTTAAAAAAAATGAATGTTATATCAAAGTATACAATTATGAAACTTTTTCCAAGTATAAACATCTTCCACAGGACAAAATGCATATAAGATTCATCATTTTTAATTATTTTTACACCTTTGTATTTGAGATTCAAAATCTATAAACAATACATAATACTGTGTAATTAAGATTGCCTGACTCCATCCTTATAGTTCAATATTATAATCCTAATTTAAAATAAGATTTTTGAATTATTTCTTTAACTTTAAAATACTATATGATTATTCAGGACTCTAAAGAAGATAATACCATTTACTTAACAGTTTGTGAGACATTTTTATATGTACATCTATATAGTTTGATAGATAAAGATATATATCCACTGAGCACTACATCAGATAAAAAATAGAATATGAATATTATGACTTGCAGGGATCACAAAGTACTCTGACATCTAATTGAAATCCACCTAAATAGAAGCAAAGCAAACTGTAAAAAAACAATATTGAGCATTTATTCTACAACTCTGTAAAACAGGGTCATACTATACCTCTGATCCAAAAATGTGAGAAAATAAAATGATTGAAGCCTGTCAACAAAGAAAATCTTAACTAGCAGAGTAATGATTCCCAAAGAAGAAAATTAAATCAAGCATCTATACTGCATTATGTGTGAATCAGTTACTATTCAAAATGATAAAATTTTGAAATATAACTGAGACAAATGAAAAAAATAAAATATCTACATATGACTGTACATTCCATTTATTTACAGGATAACCTAAATTTAAAGAATAATCATTCTTAAGTAACATGAGATAGCCCAATAAAGTACAATAAAAAGAATGTCTGCTTATTGCCACCACCACTTAGAAATGTTTGCTCATAATTTCTGTCATTTGCATGCTCACATACATGCACATTTTTTCTGAAAGAATGAAGTCTTTGTTACCCTGGTGTCTTCAAATGTTTCATGGAAAAAATTCTAAACCCCATAGCCTGACAATAAAGTCTGTCTACCATCTAGGTCTAACATATCACTCCCACCTCATCACCTGTTTATTCCCTTTTAGATGAAACCTACTCCAGTTATGGTTCTTTCCATCCTGTCCCTCAGGTGTGCTACCATCTTCATCTTCGTGTGCTTGTTCATTACTCGAAAACTATTTGCTTTGCAATATGATCCTCCCTCCTGTCTTTCAATTCTTCAAAGAGACTATCTGATGTCTAACTCATCTCTTCTGCTCAAAATGGACACTCCTTTCCTTAATTCCCATAGCATTTAAATATAAAAGTATATGCATTCATATAGAGAATTGTGATTAAACATGTTGTTTAAAGACCATTTTGTGTTTGGTTGCCATTTAAAAGATTACTACTTTTACAAGTTCTAATGTTGTAGTTATTCTTATTGTGCTTGGATCCAGATCAGTTTCAATTGATATATGATCTTTAGAAATGTATAAAATAACTGTGTAGCTGTTTGTGACCCACACAGATAGAAAGTTGGTACAGAAAATAATTTGAATGGCACCTGATCTCAGAGCCTTTGACAGAATAAATTCTTTATTACTTGTCTGGGAAGGTGTTAAGTCATGACTGCCAGTTGTTTTACTTTCATGATAAAAAATAGCCATGATCTACAGGCCATTTTTATTTCAAGTTAATTTGTTACTTAGTAAAGGTGAGAATGCAACTAGTGCCCTTAACTTGTTATTTTTCTGTTGTCACTGATAAAGATATTATTGCATTATTTATCCCTCAGATTTGTTAAATGCCCTTGGTATACATTCCACCTTGTTCAGGTTTCCTAGTAGGAAAAGTTTTCATGTTATATAAGCACTTATTTTCAAGAAATTTTTTGACATCGATGATTCTCAGTTTGCTTGTATAAATAAGATTGTGCTGCAGAAATGACAGAATAACCTCTATTTCTACATTCTTATAATGCTGTATTTATTCTATAAACACCATGGCCATGTGAAAAGGTTACATGCAACAACAATAATATATTGCATCAATAATTAGAGGATTTTACACTTATATAAAATATTTCCACATAAATGGCATTTAGCACTCTGTAAACTGATGAGTTAATGAGATATTAAATGTGTGAAGCTTTGATAAATAAAAATTCTCATTCACACTCTATTCCAGGAATAATTTCTCTGAAAATGAACTCACAAATGCAAACATTTATCAAAGTTGTCTATGTATTCTTCTTCTTCGTCTTCTTTAATCATACGCTTTCCTTCCTTCTCAGGTTTGAAATGTTTATTGATGGGATCAGCACACATGTGTGTCTGACAGCAATTTAAAATTGAGCTACAATCCCTGGGTGGCACCAAGGAACTCTGGTCCTTACCCTGAGGCAAACAGTTTGCTCCAAGTTTTATAAAAGAGAGTAATTCTCATAGTTTGATGTGCAGGGACAGAACAAGATATTTTAAATGTAAAGTACTGAAAAATCAAAGAGTTTTATATAAAATATAAGTTTCTTTTGGTGTGAAGTCACAGAGATCTGGAGAAATAATACCAAAAAAATATTTAGTAATTCAGCTTTTGAATGATAGTGTTCAGTTGTTATAAAGGTCACCTGCCCTTGGCCTCATTTCAGCTTAATTGGGACAGGTTAATCTTTTCTGTTGTTCTTTCAATTTGGAATGAAACCGGAATCTCTGTGAGTACTCCTCATCCATCAAATTCTGTGACCTTGAAAGAAGACTACAGCTCTCTTTCTCAGGAGAGAGCCTGAAAATGAGAATTAAAATAGGTCTTCTCAGTGGAGACCCACAGCAACATGTAATAAGACATGTAAAAAAAGATCCTATCACTGCAGGCATTTGGTAATATTTCTGCAAGTAACATATGGAGTCAAAAAGAGAATTCACTTAACCTCAGAGTTAAAAAAGAAGCACAAAATCTGTAAAAGGCATTAAATCTTCTAAAAATTTTTCGACTAAAATTGTCTGAAAACTTTTAATGAAAATCAACAATTTTAAAATTTGTTTTCTTCCATATTGAGACACAGAACTATACTGGTCAGGGTCACTCTAAGTGATTCAAAAATATGAATTTTGGCTGACTAAATAAAGACACAGACACAGCAAGTACTTTTTGGGCTCAGTGACTGCTCCTCAGCCATAGCTCCCACAAGGGGGACAAGGCAGGCAAAAAATCACATCTGGAACCTGGATTTTATTGGGGGAAAAGCCATTCAAATGAGGAAAGGGATAGGGTTACAACAAATAAGTGTCTGCAATCCAACACCATTGAGTGACACCTTTCCTGGAACTACAAATCTCTTATCCAAGCAGAGGTAAGGTCCAAAGGCATTGCAGTGTGTGAACATCTGTTCAGTACTTCTTTACTCCAGGACCTAAAGGTGTGTACATAGCTCCTGTCCATAGAGGCTCCCAACACTTCCAACTCTTACGAAAGACTTCCCATTTCAAAGTAGGGAAACTTAGCTTTTACTCTGTAGATTCCAAAGAAAAGATAAGTCTGTCTATAAGTTGCTCCGTTTACAAGCAAAGATCATTCAATGCTTTCTAAAAATGACTCATAGGGGCAATTTAATTATCATCCCTTGCAAAATTCTTATCTTTAATATTTGGGATAACCAATTTCACTGATTTATTATTAACAATAAAATTATCTGTGCAGAGCAGGCATAATTCTTAATACATGCTACAAATAAAATATCAAAAGAATAATAATTATATTTCATGTTTTATTTATTTTTTGAATGTTTATTATGAAAATCTTATAGAAATTTAATTGCTCAAAGCTCAGGCCAAGGTAACTCAGAATCTGTAGTCCAATTTTACTACTTATTGACTGATGGCCTTAGGGAAATTATTTAACCTCCTAAGCCTCAATTTCTTCTTGTGGAAGCTTGGGATAATAGCACCTACTGATTATCAGGTTGTTGTAAAGATTAAATGAGAGAGACCATTTGGTTAAATTTAATAACAGGTGTTAGGGGTATAGTTAGTGCTGAATAAATATAATTAAATATATTTTCAATATTATCTTGACAGCTGCATAGAATAATATGGGCAAGTTTTATAAATCCAATGTATAGGTTTTACATAATCTAATGTTGATAAAGTTATCAAGCTATGTTATACATTTCAATCCTCAATAATTTTTTAAAGATTTATTTAAGAAGGGGAATGCACTTGTAGAGCCCAAGCCAATTAAAATGTAAATATCAATCAAAGGCTATATAAGAATAGAAAAATTCTGATATCTTGATTTAGAAAATTCCCCAAATAGCCGAGTTAACTATGATAGAGAGAGCAAAAAGGGAGTTTAATGTGAACATTTTCTCCAGAATTTAGAAAATAGTAATAAAAATATGAACAAGTGTATTTAGTGAGCAAGTATATTTCATTCCAGCAATTTTGGTTAATGCTTTACATGTATTATTTAATTTAAGCTTTCCAATTTATAATCCTTACTTTATTTCAGAGAAAAATGAATCTAGATATATAGAAGATACTACTCAGGGAAGTTACTATGCTTATTAATTTAACAGATGTTTACTGAAAACCTAATTATATTGCAGACACAGTTTGATAATAAATGAGTCAATGTCAGTACCGAATGGCACAATTAAATACCCAACCCCCAATATTGAAGAGCCATAATATTATTATTTAGCTTAGCTCAAGTTTTCAATGAAATCACTTAGCAAGTTTTCTTCCACAGGTACACTTCTCTAAATTTGTGCTGAAATATGATGGAAAAGCAGAAATGGCTTATTTTGGTTCAGATTGCATAAAATTTCTATTACAGTTATTATTCAACCTCTTTCTATATATGTACACAAGATGAACACATATTTAGACTTTTTTCTATTGAGTTCAACATTTAAAAATAAAAATATGATTGTTTTATTAATTATGGACATTCCACATTTAATTCTACGAAATCCTGAAAAAAAAATCACAAGAAACCCTGATTATTATAATGCATGTAATCCTAGTGGCTGTGGAGAGGAAAACTTATATCTTGAGACAGTATAATTGTACTGTAGCAAACAAATGCACTGACATTTGAACCCAACTCCAGATGAGCCACAAAACATTAAGCCATAGGAACAATTAGTTTAAGTAGAGTTCCCATGAAAGATGATCCATTTTTACTTGGATATTTTAATTTCTATCTTGTGATTATATAAAGCCCGAGATCAAGTTCTGTCTACTTCACAACATTGGCCTAGCCAGTCTATACCAGTTCAACCCTTCAGCTCACCCACACCGACTCCAACACCAGCCCCAGCATTCCCAGAGAAGGCCAGTAAATGGTGCTGCTGGAATGACTCAGGAAGCAGCCCTGCCTTCTCTGGGTGCTCCGAACAGCGGATTGAATTTTTTTCTGATCTCAGTTATTTCTCAGAGTAACTGTTGGTTGCAAAGTATTCCCTTAGGTGATTTCTCTCTTTCTTTCTTTCTTTTTTTTTTTTTTGGATGAAGCAGTGTACAATGTTATGGTGTTACAAAGTTATAACATTTTGGCAATAAATTTTAGTGCACAAAGATAAAACAACATAAAACTCAACTAGCCTATGAAAAATAATTCCGGTCAGCAGTGTTTTCTTTTTTTAAGATAGCAAAGATTTTCTTGGTAAAATATATACATTTGTGGGCCATAGTCAGTATAGTTATATGACCCTTTAAAAAAAGAAATCAAATTCCTTTCTCCAAATGATTCCAAATAAATATCAATCCAGTAATTGTTTAATAATTTTTTTCTCCTTGTAAGTTTAGGTATTTTATTCCAACACCAGATAGTGAACTTTGCAATTGCTGCCAAAATATAAAGATATGAGATATGATATGTGTGATAACACACATATACACGCAACACACACACATATATAATCTGTTCTTCAAGAAGTGAAAAATAATCTCTGGTTCTAATACAAACTACTTATATCCAGTGTTACCCTGATAAATAACTATACATAACACAAATCTATTATACATTTTATTATTTCGGCTAATATGAAGAACAATCAATATAATATCATGTGCGTACTTATAAATGCATTTAAAATTGAATAGTCCTTTTAAAAATTGAATAGTCTTTCATTTAAAAATAGAGATTTCACCCTGTCAAACTCCTGAAAGAGCCCTCTTTATAGATCTGATCTTGTCAGTTTTATAGGGACAGTTTTTCACAGTAAGGATCCTAGAGACTCACAACAGGACATAAGACCAGGATTTAAAAGAGATAGGATAATATTTATTTCCTGCCCCACTGTTGTGGCCCCTTCCCAGGCCTAGAATTGCATGCTGATTAGTCGTTCTGTTCTCTGTCTCTCTTCTTTTCTTCCTGGGTCCATAACCCCACTTGCAGAGCTCTGAGAGTAAGTGTCCTCTGATGTCTCACCTCACCCTAGTCCAAGCTCTAATGGGGAAAAGAGAACCCTACTGGCAGGGTTCAAGCTAATCAGGGAAGAATTCTCTGAGGAAATGAAGCTGGAGATAGATTCTGAAGGATGAATAGAAATTAACCAGATGGGGGAGGGGTATTTCTGGGTTTGGGAGAAACTTCCAGAAGAAGAACAGTATGTGCAAAATCTATTGATGGTAGTGAAATGACAGCATGAGGAATCAAGAGCAGGCTGCATGGCTGCAGCTCAGATCAACAAAGGGCGCAGGTGAGAAACAGGCACGAGTGTGGGACCTGGCTGGGCAGAACTGTGGTAGCCTTGTGGAAGATTTTGCTCTTTCTGTTAACTGAAGGGAAAAAAATTAAGCAAGACGGTGACATGATCATCTCTGATCTTTGAAAGGTAACACTGGGGCTATGGTAGAGAAGCAGGATGCAGTGTGGTTTCAGGGAGGGGATTTGTAGGAGTCTGGACAAGAAGTGAGGGAGGTGAACACAGGTGAGGCAGGGGTGAAGAATAGCTTCCAGGTTTTGTTGTCATTAGGAAAAACAACTTGGTCACTATGTTGAACACACACACTTATACACACAACCAGACACAGGACACTATGACTATTGTGTTTGTAATGAAGGGAATAGAAACTTGATGAGTGTTTTAGTCAACTTTTTCACTGCTATAACTAAAGGATCTGACAACAACAACTAAAGAGGAGAAAGGTTTATTTTAGGGCTCACAATTTCAGAGATCCTAGTCCATAGAAGGTCAGCTCCATTCCTCAGGGCTCCAGGTGAGGCTGAACACCATGGTGGGAGAGTGTGGCAGAGGGAAGTGGCTCACATCCTGATGATCAGGAGGCAGAGAGAGACTCCACTCCCTGGATACAAATACATACACCAAAGCTATGCCCTAATCTCCACTTCCTCCAGCCACACCCTACCACTTCAATTACCACTGTCAATCCCTATTAGAGGATTAAATCACTGATTCAGTTAAGACTCTTAAAATGAACATTCTTGCATTGTCTCACACATCCAAACTATAACAGTGAGTACCAACTTCAAAAGAAAGTGAAGGTGTTCTTCATGCTAGGTAAATATTCATGTATTTTGAATTGTTAGGATAATATTGATATAATGGGGAGAACCCTAGAATTAAAAAGCATGAATCCATCTATTGAAGAAAAAAAAAAAAAACGATCCCTCAGGCAGTCCAATTATCCTCCCTGTTATACTTTGTAAACTTGTTTTTCTCTTATCTTTATTGACTTCATTTAAAAGAGAGGTTGGTGAAATACAGCCTAAGCATCAAATCTGGTCCTCACTCTGCTTTTGGAAAAATTTTATTTGGACACAGACACAACCATTCCTTTCCTGTTGTGTGTAGCTTTTTAGGCTATGAGGTCAGAATGGAATAATTGCAGCAGATGCTGGGTGGCATACAATGTCTGAATTCTTTGTGACCTGGCCTTTACTAGAAAAAGTTCTCTGCCTCTAGTGTGAAAGATTTTTCTTTGTCTTCCTTCTCCCTTCCCTAAATGTTGTTTGATGTGATCATTTATGCATTTCTTTCAAATAAACTTTGATACATATAGATTTGGGGGGGAATTTGATCTTTTGCCCAGCATCTGAAAACACTAAATTATAAATATATGGTAGCAAATTATATCTTCAAAAAGCCATCTTTTACCTTGCCTTAATTCTTTATTTATTTAAACTAAACATGATTTTTATCTAATTTGCGGGACCCTGGAATATATATCATCCCAGTACAACATTCTTAAAATTACATTTTTTTGAGGGATACTCTTTTTCTGCTATGCACTTCATTAGTAAATCTCTGGCATATTCAAATATAGACACCATCCCAGAATGATTACATATAAAACTCTCAATTTTTCTTAAATATATTCCATGTCAATGCATCCACTGCTTTATTAAAATATTTGAAAAATATTCACACACAACAGTGTGTTCTGAGTCTAAATGCTTTACTGAAAGAGTAAAAAGCTTCATCTCAGGGGTAATAAGAAAGCATTGGTGTAATGTGCTGAAAGGCCACTCTCCTATAAAACTTAATCTCATAATCTTTAGATATGAAGGAACTCAATGAGAACTTATTGAATATTTCAAGTGCAGATATTTAGACATTGGTAAACTCGGGTATGTTTTCTTTTAGATTTGTTTTTGTTTATTCTATTTTTGGGTCATGATTTTTGTAAGTTAGGACTGAGTTAACACAGGAGAAAATAGTTAAGATATACATATTTTAATGAATATATAAATTATTATTATTCAATTCTTCTACATACCTTCTGTTTTTAATGAGCAAATCATTCTTAAAGTATATTTTACTAGCTGGAATTACCAATAGGCAGTGACAAAGATCCTCAATTTCTTCTCACCATTTTGATACATTTAGAACATATGAATGAATATGAAATCGAAATTTTGCCTACTTTTTCATTGTCATATTTTATCAAATAAAATTATAGATAATTTACTACTAGCATATAAAAATACCTATAATAGACATCTAAAAATCTTTAATTTCTAAAAATGGAAGAGGTCCTAATATGATACATTAGACCAATTCCTGGAAAACAAAATTTTGACTGATTTTATTCATTCACAAATGATTTACTTGAATAATATATAGTGATGATATTCAAAATTTAACAATGTGAAGATGTAATCCTTCCCTCTAGTATGACAGGACAGATGGAGTGCATAACTGATACTTAGCGAACATTTATAGAATGAATGCAATAATTACAACAGTGCAAAGAAGGCTCTAGACTCACCTCCATGTAAACTGTGAGCTTATGGTGGCACACAGCACTTTGGGAGCATAGAGAGGGAGAACCTGTGCAATATGAAGGAAATCACTGCAGAGGGAGGGGAAGAATTCAGAGACTTGAAGAGTCAGAGGAAGCTTCCCATGCAGCAAGACTGGAATCAATCACAAGTAGAAGTGCAATAATGATTACTGGCTTGAACAAACGCAAGAGGCCTCAGAAATGTGTGTCTACTTTCTCAATGATTATTCTGAAAGAGGAGAGAGGAGGAAAGGATGGGTAGTTCAAAAAGACCAGATATACAGGACCTCTTAATATTTTTTAAAAACTAGATTTTGTATATTGTATTTTTTAGACTTTTAGATTGTATTATTTAGTGTATAAACTTATGACATGCATATACATTTACCTCTGTCCATATCCATATATGTAGTCAGTGTGACTCAAATACCTGACAAGAATAACTTAGAGGAGAAAAATTTACTTTGACTCACAGTTTCAGAGGATTCAGTCTATGATCAGCAAATTCCTTTCCTCTGGGCCTCCAGTGAGGCAGAATATCTTGGTAGAAGGGTGTGGAGGAGGAAAGCTGTTCACTTTATGGCAGCCTGGAAGCAGAGTGAGAGAGGAAGGGTGCAGAGACAAAATAAACCCTTACAGGGCATGCCCCCAGTGACAGACTTCTTATTCCATGTCCCACCTACCCATAATTTTCATCCCTCCCAATAAAGCCAATTCAAATTATTAACCTGTCAAAAGGATTAATCCACCTATGAGCTCAGAGCTCTCATAAACCAATCATTTCACACCACTGAATATTGCTGCATTGCCTAACATATGAGCTTTTGGGGGTATGCCAGATCCAAATCATAACACTACAGACACACACACACACACACACACACAAACACACACACATACACACACTCAAATACACATATATACAATTAGAATGTGTGTCTTGTCCAGATGCCTAAATAAAACTCAAAGAAGAGCAGTGTTGTACATTGGGAGAGTTAGGCTCAGAATTCCCACTCTCTGACTCTTATCCCTATCTCCTTCCTTGCCAGAGAACAACAGATTCACTGGGGCATACACAGCCATTAGACATAGGTTATGAAGAAATCAGGAAGTTCTATGTTAGAGAGCCCACAAATTAAAATGCCCAACTACAATATATAACCTTTAAATTACCTAATTTCTGTTAGCACAGGAAAATGCAACAATTTGTAATAAAAGACTAAGATATTGATTTAATGACTAGCAGTATTGTTTTTGCAGATCATCCTTCTAGAACACTAATACAGGGTTCTTGCAGTGCACTGGAATTCTAGGGTTTCATTAAAGGAGATGACAATTGTCCAATATGTAAAGAGAGTGTGGTGGCCATCCTTCCACTAGTGTAGTGTTCACAGATTAAAGGAAAGTTCTTAGGATTGAATATGAAACATACCCTTTTTTTGTAATTTGGAAAATATTGCACAATTTAGTTAGATACGTAGGTTGCATTACTTTGATTTAAGAACATTTATGGCTTTGGGGTTCAGTTCATTCATTGTAGTCACTTGTTTTTATTCTTTGAGATCTATGCAGATGAATTCTTAAATTCTTTTTAGTCATTGGCATCTTTTGGTATAAAATCATTCCCTCATACAAGTGCTCCACAAACACACTCTACTAAATAAAGCACAGAAAATGCTGTTGGAAATGACCTGTGACAATTTCATGTTCTTCTATATGCTCCATTGCTGAGAAATTAGATGGCTCTCCATGAAAAACACTCTGGGTAGTACTCATGTGTGACTTCTGAGATGACAAGCCACCATCATCTCATATTCAACCATTTGTCTGAAATCTTATTGATTGTACCAGTTTCATATCAGTGTTGCTAAATAACACGATAAACCTCAGAAAAAGCAAAATGAAAAGACACAACAAGACCCAGTGTGCAAACGAAATGAGGTCCGGCACATCAACATCATTTGGCCATGCAAGAAACAGAAGCATTTAAAGGAGAAATTATAAACACAGGTAAAAGGACAATCTTCAGGTACCAACCATTAATAGCTCTTCTCAGCCATATGAACATACACAGAAAAACCAAAAAGCAGCACTGCCATCTCCTACACAAATCATTGTTGCATACCAATGGAAGTCAAAGTACAATGCCAGTAAATAGCTAATGTTTTAGAGTTGCTTAGAACTATATTTAAGGGGATTTTTTGAAACTGTTTAAGGTAGTATTTGCCAAATATCATTTTAAAGGTGATTTTCCCCTTTGCAATATTCAATTCTTTTTTATTTTTATTTTTAATTTGCTCTAATTAATTATACTGACAATAGAATGCATTTTGGCATATCATACATATATGGAGTTTAACTTCTCATTCTTCTGGTTGTAGATAATGAAGAATCCCATCAGTCGTATAATGACATACGTATATAGGGTAATAATGTCTGACTCATTCTACTGTCCTTCCTACCTCCATACCCCCTCTCCTTCCTTCACTCCCCTCTGCCATAATCCAAAATACCTCTATTCTTCCCTAACCTCCTGTTTATTGTGAACTAGTACCCACATATTAGAGAAGACATTTGGCCTTTGGTTTTTTGGACTGACTTATTTTACTTTGCATAGTATTCTCCAGCTTCATCCATCTACCTTCAAATGTCATAATTTGATTCTTCTTTAAGTCTGATTAATATTCCATTATAAATATATACCACATTTTCTTTATTCATCTGTTGAAAGTCATCTAGATAGTATCATAGTTTAGCTACTGTGAATTGAGCTGCTATAAACATCGAAGTGGCTGCATCACTGTAGTATGCTGATTTTAAGTCAATTCTGTATCATAAAGAAGGAAAAAGGTATAAACAAGGGGGCAAAATCAGCATAGATCATATCACAGCAAACACCCTCTGAGCTTACTTCTGCTGGGGTTTGGCTGTAGTGTCTGTGGACATGCCATAAAGTTAATTCATACCCCTCTTGTTCCATTTGGGAGAACAAAGTGAGTCTTCAAACAGAGCCACTTCCAGCATTCAAATTGCCTTTGATAATTGTATCAGGACTTTTGTCCTAGCAGTGCATGTGTGAATTTGTGTGTGTGTGTGTGTGTGTGTGTGCATGCATATACAGTCCTTTTACACATACACATACACACACTTTCAATTAGATAGAAATGCAAAAACTAAATATTTTTAAATATCCAAAAGAACACCCTAACACATACTAAGCATTCACTATTTCTCAGATTTTGTTAAATATAGAAGTAATTTTGACATAAATTTCATAAGACATGTCTACAAATTAGAATGGAGAAGACTATTTATGAGTTTTCTGTAATATTTACATTTAAGCCCATCCAGAAGAAGATTTTCTACCCCTGTACAGAAGTAGATTCAGGGTTCTTTTGACTAAACTGGACATAAGGCAACATGTTGTTCCAAAATGGAAAATTCTGGAACTATCCCTAATGAAGCCAGTGAGTCTAAAAGAAGAGTAAAAAAGGTGAGAAGGGAGAAGTCTTTAAAAGCCTCTGGACAGAATTCTTAAGCCAGAAGAAGGATGCAACTTAACTGACATTTTGTGATCAAAACCACAATAATAAGGTGGATTTTAGTTAGCACACACCTCTCCTTTGTGAAGCTTCATAGGACAGCCTCACGCTCTCTTTCTTTTCCTCATTATCAATCATTTTTAGGACCAGGTGTTTAGAGCACTTATCTCTACTTTCTGCTAAAATGAGTCTAACTGTGAACACTTTGGTACTTATGCTACAGCATATTATCACTTTCTGAAACAACGTAACACTTTTCTAAAGCCAAGCAAGATGTTTAAGCTCGAAAATTTCACTGAAACTAAAGATAGAAAATGTAAAAGACCTGTGGATTTTTCTTCCAATGAGTAGATGTAAATGCTAATCGAATGTTCTTTAAAACACATTAAAGTTAAGCCATGAGCTACCGTCAATAATTATATGAAAGTTCAGGAAGGATTGAAAGTGTCACTGCTGCAATGATAGGAGAATAGGAGGTGCTGATGGGCCACCTTCACAGTACTGGCACCAGGCTGAAGGTACTCTTCCTTTTCCTGCATATTAATAATGACAGGTGGTGCTGGAGATAATTTAAACCAGATTATGGGGAGCTGTAGTTCTGATTCAAAGACTTTTTCACTGCTTTGCTTGAATAGAGTATGACTGAACACACTTTAAAATTCATTTCTTTCCCACAAGCATTTGAATTTTTTTTTGAGAGAGAACTGATGAGGTACTTGCTTTTTTTCTAAATAAATAAATAAATCTTTGAAAAACTTAAAGCACTGATTTCTAAAGGGTTTCTCAGACACTGATGTGAAGATAGCTTTTTCTAATTTCTAAATATGAAGACGTTTGCTAATAGCTTCCAACTGCAGTGAAGCACGTGTGTGTGTGTGTGTGTGTGTGTGTGTGTGTATGTGTGTGTATGTGTGTGTAAGTAAAAGATTCATACGAAAAGAGTTTTCATTCTTGGACTTGCGAATAAAGTCCCTCCTAACTAACACGATACAGAAATGATTTAGACCAAGAAAAAAACTCTTTGGTGATTGCATCTTAAGATTTCAAAAATAAATTCTGAACTAAGCTTTGCTAGCATCTGCCTGTTGGTCAAATTCTAAGGCATATGAATCTCATTCAAATGGTTTGCTACTTCTTAAGGATGCTTAAAATCAATCAAACCTGTTTCTTTTTCTGAATTCAGTTGTGTGTATGTTTGCGGTGTCTGTGTAAAAAAAAAAAAAAACATAAGGGATGTTGGGCAGGCATATGCAAGGCATAGTTTCATTTGCTAAAGCAATCACAAGCAAATTTTAAAACATCAAAATTCTCAGATAGCAGGTTCAGAAACACATAAAATATCCTCTGTTGGGACTTTGACCAGAAAAGAGTATTATTTTCTAAAGCAATGCTGAATTCATTGTGATAACAAAGGAAGTATACAGGAATACAGCATCAAGTCATTATATTTGTTTTTATTTAGCCATAACTTACATCTTGGTTACTGTATTATAAATGTTTTGCATATGTGAACTCCATCCTTATAACAATGCTAAGATAGGTACTGTTAGTACCCATAAATTATTTCTCCCATACATATGGCACAGAAGCACAGACGGCCCAACTCTCTCAGCTCAGAGGAATGATGGACCCCACATATGAATTTAGGCAGGGGTTTGCTTATCACCACCATTTTGACAGCACTAGTGACCTTATGTTTAAACACTGTTCTCAACTGCCTTGATCAGTCACCCCTTGAACTTGTGGGAATTCCAACCACAAGTAGGTAATCCTGAGGAAGAAAGACAAGAGTTATACCATCTGCATTCATTTTTTTTCCTCTCTCAGATATTCCAAAGTACTTAAAATGCATCACATATAAATCTTTTTCAAGAGATAATGGATTTCATCTAATCCTTAACCCAAGTAAGGAGAATAAAAAGTTATTGTGGGGATGAGTCTTAGTCCAAACACTCAGATGAGCTAGAAATATTGTTTATCTCTATAGCTTCATGTCATTTCCAGTGCTGACCGTCCCTTTGTGCACCTACACTGGGTTTCTGCTTACCCGTAGGTCTTTCACAGAGTTTGGCCATTGGAGAGGAAGGGAGATGGGCCATCTGCTCTATTCACTGTCTGATACAGATTGCCAGCAAGAAGCCTGTTTCTTCAATTGCAAAGGCTTCTTCAAGTCCCATCAGCTTTCTACTACTTTGTGCCATCCGTGAGAACCAAGAATCTTTTTGCAAGTCTGTGTAAAATCTTGTTTGCTGCTTCCCCTGAATAATTATGTCTCTGCTTCTGTCTGCCTGCCTGCCTGTCTGTCTGTTTCTTTTTCTGGTGTGTGAGAGAGTCTAAGCATTATGTCTCATGATCCAGTCAAACTCTATGTCAATGCCAATAAATCTTTTCAACGAACTTCAGAATTTGGAATAAAAACCTAGGGAGAATCCTGGGTTGTTCTGGGTTTCCACCCTTCTAAATTTCTCCTTTGAGGTAATGAGCACAAAGGCAAGTATATGCTAAAGTGGGTGAAAAGGAAGAAATGCTCACTAAGACTCCCGCATTTCCTATTACAACCTGAAGCACAGCTCAGAGTGATTGCATTTCTCTTCAATGGGATCCTAAAAAAACGTATTCTCTCAAGCCTAGCTTTTAGAAGTTAAGTTGAATATTTCTAACAGGTATAAGGAAAATACTTTGAAAATGTATTTATTTTAATATTAGCTGCACTGTCAGATCAGAAAACAATGCTATTTAAAAACACCACTCTCTTTATCAGGTAAAAAAATTATACAGTTTGCTCAATTCTTAAGTAAAAGGAACCAGAGCTCATTGGAATAAATGTCAGATTCTAGGTCTCCATCAGGGATTAAGCAAAGTGAACCTGGAGCATCTGTTAGGACCCAAAAGTGAGGAAATGCTAAAGCCTGCATGCACATGTGCACACACTCAGTGTAGAATGTCAAAGAGACATAGGAACTCAAATGGCCAAAGCTAAAACAATGTGAGCAATGATATAAATAATATCATATTGGACTTAACCTTCTGTATATGGTAATTACCTGAAAGTCTGTAGTGATATAACTAAATAACTGAGTCTATAAACAGATGGATAAGAATGCACAAATTTTCTGTGCAGAAGAATTCCAAACAATTTACATACTATCCTGTGTTCAAGGAGGTAAGGCACACTATCCACCCCTTGAGCATGGCTACCCATGCAGATCTGCTTCGAAAGAGCACAGTATGGAAATGGTTGGGTGAGTGATTTTACAGTGGAGAAATGTGACAACCTTCACCTCAGCCATGTGAGCATAATGAATATCAAAAGTGATAAGTAATTTTGGTAGTATGTATCCTTGATCAGATGGGATGAGACTGGCACTTTATCCCTGATGTCTTCCTCCCAAAACTCATTAACTATGTATAATCATGGGGAAAACACACAAGCACAAATCGAAGGACCAGTACTCTTCAGAACTGTAAAGATCAAAGAACAAGGGAAGTCTGAGAAACTCTCAGGGTCTAAAGGAGCTACAGAGATATGACAAGTAAATACACTGTGGTATCATGGATGGGATCCTATAAAACATACAGAATAATAGAAAACTGAGTAAATCTGGATGAAATGTGGGCTTTAATTAATAATAGCTTATAAATTTCATGTCATTAGTTATAGTGAATGTACCATAGTCATGCAAGATGTTAATTATGAGGGAACTGGTTGTGAGTATATGGGAACTTTCTCTACTGAGATACATGGATTTTGACAGAAAATTAAATCACCAAACAATCTAAAGGATGGAATAAGCCATGTTTTTGAGCTTTCCAGGTGAGTGCCCTCTGTGGTTCCACACATGTTAAGTAATGGGAAGAATTCTACCAATAGCAATGATCAAGGCACGGAGTGGGTTGAATTGAAAGATTCAATTTTTTTTAAAAATTCAAAATTTCAATTCTTGGGGCTGGGGATGTGGCTCAAGCAGTAGCGTGCTCACCTGGCATGTGTAGGACACTGGGTTCGATCCTCAGCACCACATAAAAATAAAATAAAAAAGATGTTGTGTCCATTGAAAACTAAAAGAAAATATTTAAAAATTCTCTCTCTCTCTCTCTCTCTCTCAAAAAAAATTCAATTCTTTCAGAATTGAAACATTTTTAAAATTTTAAGCTTTTTTATGGAATAATTCATTAGCCTAAATCAATGTATGGCCAGAAATTTTAAAATCTTAACACAACATTTTATCTGAAATGGTCACTTTGCCTCTTGATTTTTGTTTCTTTATGAGGCAAAAATAGAGTACATGTTGAGTTTATGAATAAACTGTAAATACTGTTAGAGTGTTTTTTTCAATTTGGGTATATAAAAATACTAGCATGCAGTTAATTAAAAAAAAAAAAAGGAATATCAAACTTCCAAAAGAAAATAGTAGCAGACTGAAATCAGCTAATGATACTAAGCCAATTAGAATGTTTTAAATAAACATAAACAAAACAACAAAGAAACAAAAAACACAGGAACAAACCTTACTCTCCTTAGATAGAGTTGCAGCCATCTTAATTCTGGACACTAATGCAATCTATGTCAAACAGATTGCAGAGGAAAGGTCAACTCTTCCTTTGAATGCAATTCAGATTTTTGCACCATCTTCAGCATCTGAGGTTACTGGCTTTTCAGTTCACTACAATGCAAAGACATTTCTCTTAAATTTTTAAATGCCATTGGAGAGTAAGTGTGGTGATGAAATTATTTTTTCCCTTATTTGTTGCAGGGGTTGGGGGAATACCTATACAACATATTGAGAGGCATTTCATTTAATGTTTACAATATTTAGCAAGCAGGTGGTTAACTGCCAGCTACAACTTATCACTCATCAGCTGTGAAGAAAATGGCAGGGGGAATCTAAAACTATAGTTATCAACTTTGGCTACTTTTATAGCCCCTTCAGGCCAAGGTTGGTATGTTTATAAGTACCTAAAAGGAAAAGCCTACAGTGTATGGAAAGAAAAAAGAGGGTGGAGATGTGAAAGAATATATATTGTTAAGATGTATGCCAGCATTTGATCTTTTGACTTACACTTTACTTTTCTTACAAGTGTACCCTTGTCTTTTATTAGAATTAATATACTTTCTAACTGCAAATGCAATTCAAGACTTGTTTTTTTTCCCTAAAATGTTGAGTTATTATTATTGTTATCATTACCTGTTTATCAGTAACTTTACTAGAAGTAAGACTTTGAGTTTCTTTATGTGAATGCCTTGAAAAAATAACTCCTTAGGATTTTTTTGCCTTTTTTTTTCCTTTGGCATGCTTCTGCTTACCAGGTGTGAGCATAGTAAAAGGAAACTGTAATATTTAAAATTGATTTACAGTATTTGTGTTAATTATCTCAATAACAAATTTATGAAGTCAGTAACTGTAGGAACTTTAATAAGAATGAAGTTTTACATTCCCTTGTAAAAGATCAACTGAAATAAGACTTATCCATGTATACAACTCAGAGGAGGCTCACATATTTTGTAAACTTCCATTAATAACACTGGGTGCATAGAAGAGGATATCTTCATTCTGAAAGCCTAGATTCAGGTCCCTGAGATTCAAACCATGTTCCATACCACTGTACATTGAGAGATCATGTAATCAACGAATAGGTGTGAAACCATCTTAAGATAGCATCTTAAGTAAATTGTTTATTAGTGATTGATATCCAGGAAGGTTAATTACTGAACATTTTGTTATGAGGGCCCACCACAAAGCAAGGAATTATTTTAAAAATTATGATAAGTGATCTGGGCTCAGAAGATATATTATTATCAGCTTTAAACTGGACTTAAATGACCATTGGGCCCAAGATTCTACTATATTTTTAAAGAATCACAGAAAAATAGACTACAAAAATCTCTTCAAGTTATAAAATTATTTTATTTTATAAACAGATATTCTCTATAAAATAACCAATTACTGTATATCATTTTATAAAAGTATATCTGAGCATGGTTATATAACCATCTGCCATTATCAAATAGAAAATTACAATTCATTTTAATCTGTAATAGTATTATCATTGTCAAACTGCTATTGTATCTATTAGTCTTCATTCTATTTTCTAAATCTTTGTATTGAAAATTACAAAATATTTCTTACATGATATTTCATGAAATATTTTTAAGGACTATTTTAAAAAGATTTTTATGTTAAAGCAAGGAATAACTGAATTATCTTCCTGTATAATTTACTAACACATTGGGAAATTTGTTTAAATATTCATTAAATTAATAAATTGAGAGTTTTTGAAATCTGTAGATCTGCAGTCTTTCTATAGATCATGCATGTTCAGCAGGGACAGCATATTTCCAAAAGGGGTTAAAATGAAGTTATTTGTTTATTTATTTATTCTTTTGTTTATTTATTATTTGAAGGGTAGGGGGAATGGGAAAAAACATTATCTATTACAATGGATATAATAGGCTTTCAAATATAAGCATATGCCTGTGTATCTGTGTTATTAAAACCCTCTGGGGAGTTATTAGGAAAAGAATGTCTGACAAGGTTCTTGGGTTGGGGGGATGATAATAAAAATCCAAATCACTGTAAATCCAAAGCAATTTAAATATATTTTTTATATCCTCAAAAATTCATCTGGGTTAGGAAGCAAAGTGCCAAGTCTCTTCCCAAGGCAAATTAAGCTGGTTGAGTTACAAACCTCTCAAAAATTAGACTTATAATGAGCATGCAGACAGATCTTTAACTACAGAATTTCCTGCAAAGACTGAGATCCTCTAACATTCTTTGTGAGCCAAATTGAAACTGATTATGGTTGGCACCTTGTAATAGAGTTTAGTTTAAATGATTTTCTCTTGGCTCTGAAAACAGTTTGATCTATGTATTTCTGAATCATGCAATAAAATTTCCTTATAATTCAATAAAGATATGATGTCTAAAATGTTGGATTTATGATAATGTATTCAACTGCCTTTTAAAACACAAACTTGAACTAAGTCAAAATGTAAACCACAAAAGTCATGCCTTCTCCTTCTACATGGTGGGGGTAGTGACCATGTGCATACATATGCATACACGTGTTCTCATGGACTTATAGGATAAATTTTTGAGAGAACATTGTTTTTTCTTTAATTCTATATAAGCATAATCCAGAGGAAAATAGCAGTTTTCCTACTCATTGGGGGAAAAATATCTTTGCCACCTTCTCTTCAGATCAGGCATTGATACTCAAGATACACAAAGAACTCAAAAAGATCAACACCAAAAAAAATAATAATCCAATCAATAATACTGATCAGACCCTTCGCAGAAGAAGAAATATTTTCAGCCAACAAATATAAGAAAAAATGTTCAACATCTCTAGAAATTAGAGTAATGCAAGTTAAAACTACACTGATATCTCATCTTACTCTAGTCAGTAGGGCAATTATTAAGAAAGCAAGTAGCAATCAAGGTTGGTGAGCATGAAAGGAAAAATGTACACTCATATATTGCTGGTGGGACTGCAAATTGGTGCAACCACTCTGGAAAGCAGTGTGGAGATTCCTCAGAAATCTCGGAATGAAACCTCCATTTGACCCAGTTATCCCACTTCTCACTCTATACCGAAAGGACTAAAATCAGCATACTACAGTGATACAGCCACGTCAATGTTCATAGCAGCTCCATTCACAATAGTTAAGCTATGGAACAAACCTGTGGTGCCCTTCAATAGATGAATGGATAAAGAAAATGTGAGATACACACACACACACACACACACACAGACACACATGCACGCACATACACATACATACCTACATACATATGCACACACAATGGAATATTTCTCAGCCATAAAGAATGAAATTATGGCATTTGCCAGTAAATGGATGGAACTGGAGACTATCATGCTAAGTGAAATAAGCCAGTCCCCAAGAACCAAAGTCTGAATATTCTCTCTGATCTGTTACTGCTAACACAATAGTAGAGGAAGGAAAGAATAGAAGTTCATTAGATTAGACAAAGGGAAATGAAGAGAAGGGGGAGATGGGAATGAGAAAGAAAGTAGAATGAATTGGACATAACTTTCCTATGATCATATAGGAATACACACTAGTGTAATTCCACATCATGTATAACCACAGGAATGGAAAGTTATATTTCATGTGTGTATAATATTTCAAAGTACATTCTACTGTTAATTATGACTCAAAAAAATAAATAAAATGTTTTTAAAATGGTTCAACATCTCTATCAATTAGAGAAATGCAAAATAAAACTACACTGAGATTTCATCTCCTTCTAGTTAGAATGGCAATTATCAAGAATACAAGTAACAATAAATGTTGGCCAGGGTGTGGGGAAAAGGGTACACTCATACATTTATGGTGGGACTGCAAATTGGTGTGACTACTCTGGAAATTAGTATGAAGATTCCTCAAAAACCTAGGAATGGAACTATCATATGACCCAGTATACCACTCCTGAGTATACATGCACAGGACTTAAAAACAGCATATTATAGCGAAGCAACCACATTAATGATTATAGCAACACAATTCACAATAACCAAGCTATAAAGTCAAACTAAGTGCCCTTTTAGTATTGAATGGATAAAGAAAATGTAGTAAATGTGCACAATATACTATTAGCCATAAACAAGAATGACTTTAGGCATTTGCCAGTAAATTGATGGAACTGGAGATGGAGACTATCATGGTAAGTGAAATAAGCCAGTTCCCAAAAGTGAAAGAATATTTTCTCTGATATTCAGAAGCTAATACATGGATTGTGGGTAAAAAAAGAATAGAAGAAAACTCAGTGGAGTACACTAAGAGGAATTAAGGGAGAGGAGGAGGGATGGGATAGGCAAAGACAGTGGAACAAATCTGATATAACCATCCTTATGTATATGTATGAATACACCACAGTGAACCTCACCATCATGTACATCAACAAGATACTAATTAAAAAAATACATAAGAGCAGAAAGATCAGTAGAGTAGAGGAAAGGAAATATGGGGGTGAAAATGGGGAGGAAAGGGTTCTGGAATACTAGGGACTGAATTAGAACAAATTATATCCCATGCTTTTATAATTATGTCAAGAAAATCTTATTGTCCTATATAAATAAAAAAGAACCAATAAAAAAGAAGGGTGTTGGACTGTATGCATATCCATGTTTCTGAAATGATAATATCATAATAAACTTGAGAAGATTTTAAAAGTGATGTAAATGCTATTTAGGAAATTCATAGATATTCCAAAATGTTTTCATTTTGGAAAACTTTTGGATATTCTTGAAGCCACTCACTGTGTGTAATTTCTGAGATCATTGGTTACATAAACTCAGGGTTCAGGAAAGTTGGATAGGAATTATTAGAAGTGGTAAAACTTATTCCTTTTGTGTCTGATTCTATGTTTCTCAACCAAATTCATTTTAAAAACCATAGATTGTCTGAACCTACAGTATGAAGAAGAAAGTAAATGGCTTTTTTTTGTTGTTTAAAAAACAACCTGATTCAAGGAGAAATGTATGTATATATAACTGCTCTTGAGTGATCCAGGACTACTGTTCAGGCCCTAAGTTGTTCATGATGGTGATCAGAAGAAAGGTTATTTGGTATTTTTATAATTGCTGTCTTTATCCCTTAATCACACTATCTAGGCTTCCAAACTCTTTATGAAGGTAGAAAAGAAAAATTACCAATAACTGGTAGCAATGCCTTACATAATAATAACTAAAGGCAGTTTGTGGCACTAGTTGCCTAATAGTCACCATTAATTTCTGGTTCTACACAATTACTGTCTTGATTTTTTTAAAGAGTATAAAACTTCTAAGACAAGATTTTTGTGAGATAACAGGATATACATATATATACATGCATATATAATTGTGTGTAAAAACCCTCCAAAGCGTGAGGATAATACATGGAGATAGATACATACATACCTACATACACACACACATTTATGAATGAATATATACATAGGTATGTATATGTATACATACATACACAAATATATACATATCTGTATGTTGTGTGCATATGTGTATGTGTGTGTTGGAAGGCAGTGCAAGAGTAGATTCTAACCCTTATTTATGACTTGAGCCCTCCATCAAAAAAGACTCTGCATGATATCAAATTGCTGTCACTCAGGTAATAGCTATGTCTGTGTAATTGGAAATTCTTAAGGAGTAGTGGTCCCAAGACCAGCCATGGCAACACTTGGAACTTTGTTGGAAATGCAGTTCTCGGGATCCAGTCCTGGTACACTGAATCAGAAACTGTTGGGTGAGTCCCAGCAATCTGATTCATACCCTGTTGAAGTTTGGGAAGCTACTGCCCTACATCATGTTCCACTCCCCACTACACCAACTAGTGATAATTCTCAAAAAGAATTTGCCATGAGATCCTAAAGAGAGGTGGGGACATCCATTTTATTATAAATGTATTATAATAAAATATATTCTAATAAAATAAATTACAATTAAAATATTATTTTGTTACATAATAAGCACACTATGAATTTCAGCCTGATATTATATGTTATTTCTGCTAAGTTTGCAACCTTTACTGACTATATCAGAAGAGAAATACCTGGGTAGGCTTTTCTGGGGCCCCTCAGATATCTCCTGGTCCTATGATCTCTCTTTGTTTCTACTGAGTGCTCCTCTAATGAAACTCTACCTATCAGCAGGATACTCTGTGTCAAATGACTTGAGTCCTCATCTATAGAGTAAGGCATATCAATAGAACCATATGTTCCAGATGACACCAAAGTTCCTCTTCTATAATCTAGTGTCCTAAGAGGAGTATACCTAGTTGGATATCTTGAAGTCCAACAGTAAATATAGTCACCTGGACAATAACTTTGACTGTAAGCCTTAGAGGTGTGGATTTCTTTAATACAGTTGAGTGGAAAATTTCTGCTTTAGCCATTGATCTTGTCTCCTCTTCATTCAGAAGAGTGGGCTTTTAGAATTGCTGGTTTGAATTTGTATTTTTTAAATTTAAATTTATTTGCTTATATTAAATTTATTATTTTGTTTTAAAATGTTTTGTTAGTGAATTATAATTATATATAACAAACTATGATATAAAATCTTCATTTTGATATAGTTATACATGCTTGGAATATAATTTGCTTCATTACAATCCCCAATACTTCAAATTTTTATTCTTTTTAAAACATTATACTCACTTTCTAAAGATAATTACTGAGATTTAGAGTCCTATTAAACTTATTTTGTGTGTATGTATGTGAGTGTATATATTTACTAATGCCATAACAAAGAATCTCAGGTTGGATGGTTTGATTATATATTCTCATGATTTTGGAGACTGGAAATACAAGATCAAGGGGTCCTCAGGTTTCTTCTGAGTATTCTCTTTGGCTTATAGTTGACCACTATCTGCCTGTGTTTTCCCTCTGCACATGCCTGTGTGTTACTCTCCTCTTCTCACAAACACTTCAGTCTTATTGGGTCATGACCTGTACTAATAGCCTCATTTTAATTCATTTACCTTTCTAAGGACTCCAGATGCAAATATGGTCACATTTTGAGTTACTGGATGTTAGGATTCAACTCATGAATTTTTGGCAGACACATTTCAGATCATAACAATGTATATATTCAATTTGCTGTTCATATATATGCAAAGATAGTTTTATCAAAATGCTCTGGAGACCTAAATGTAACTTTCAATTAGCATGGTTTTTATGAAATTAGCATTAAACATTCTACTTGTTTTAATCACTAGAACCAGTATCTCTGAAATGATAGCCTGTGCTTTGTTTTTTGTTTGTTTCTAAGAATATAAGGGTTTTTTTATGTTTTTGTTGCTGCATTATAGCTGTAAACATTAGGGTTCATTTCAACATAATCATAAATGAGTGGAATATAATTTGCTCCATTTCAGTGTCCAGTACTTCCCCTTCTCCTCCACTCCTTTCTCCTTCTATTCTCCTTCTTCTACTCCTTTTAGTGTTCCTTCTATGTATCCATCCAAAATAACTAAAATCAGCATACAGTAGTGATACAGCCACATCAATTTTTATGTCAGTACAAATCACAACAGCCAAGTTATGGTACCAGCCCAAGTGTCAATCAAAAAATGAATAGATAAAGAAAATATAGTATATGTACACAATGGAATTGTATACTCAGCCATGAGGAAGAATGAAATAATTGGCTGATAAATAGATGGAACTAGGGAATATCATTCTAAGTGAAATAAGCCAGACTCAGAAAATCAAGGGTCAAATGTAGATGTTAGACCAAACTAAGGAGGGGAGGGGGGGATGGATTCCATGAAAATAAAAGTGATATCCATTGAGTAGAGGAAGGGGACAGAGGAAGAAGGAGAAGGGATAGGAAAAGGAAGGAATTGTGGAATTAAACTGACAAAAGTATCCTATGTACATATGTGAATGTCATCTTTATGTATATCTGTAAAACATTCATTTTTAAAAAAAATGCATAAATAGAAGGAAGACTAGTAGGTAAATTTATTTTTAACTGATATATAAAAACACAATTTTTTAAGTATTAAGAGGATACCATATGATATGTTGATAACAAGTAAAATATTGCATAAGGCTTAAATCAGAGTGAACATGTCTATCCCCTTCAACATTTATCATTTCTTTGTGGTAAAACATTCAAAATCTTTTGTCAGAGATTTTTGAAATGTATAGTACATAATTCTTATCTGTAGCTACCCTACTCTGCAATAGCAAACCAGAACTTCTTTCTCCTTTCTAATTAACTTAATGCTCACTGGTTAGCCTTTCTGGAACCCTTCCTCTCCTCTCCCATCCCAGCCTCTGGGACGTACCATTCTACTCTCAACTCCTATGAGATCAACTTTTTAGATTCCACATACGAGAGAGATATCATACCATAATTGTCTTTTGGTACCTGGTTTATTTCACTTAACATCATGATTTCAATTTCTATCAACACTGACACAAATGACAGGATTTCACCCTTTTTATGGCTGAATAGTATTGTTCTGTGTATATGTACTACACTTTCTTTATTCATTCATCAGTGGATGGACATTTAGGTTGTTTCCTCTTCTTGTCCTTTGTTATTAGTGCTGCTGTGAATATGGAGGGGGATAGATATCTCTCCAATAGACTGATTTCATCCCCTTTGGGTGTATACCCACTATTGGGATTCGTGAATCACATGGTAGTTCTACATTACCATTTTTGAGGCATCTCCATACTGTTACCTAGAATGTCTGTACTAATTGACATTCCCACACATAGATCAAGTGTCCCTCATTTCTACATACTCACTAGAACTTGTTATCTTTAGTCTTTTTAATAAACCTTACTGAGGTGTAGTGAGTTTGTGTGGTTTTGATTGAAATTTGCTTTGCTTTCCTTCTATGTATTTAAGTTTTGATGTTTGTTGTACTAGTACCTTATATTTGCTTTACACTAAAGTAACATTTTTAAAAGCCACACAATAAAATTCTACAAGCTATAAATCTATATGTTGAGTGTCATCTATTTTTAATATTGTCTAAAATACTCTACTTGCTGATGTTTTATATTGCTGTAATCAGTAAACTTTTATTTAAAAGGATTTGGTGTCTTACCCTTTACAGAATATTAAAAAAAAGAAAGATAAATCTTAGTTTCAACCTCTTACACATTCCCCTATATGAACAACCCCTTTGTGCCCTTTTTTTGTCCAAAGAGAACATGTCAGATTGCCTTACTGAATGTGGCCCTCAGGTCTGCCCACTTTCCATAGCTGCTTTTTAAACCATGAATATATTCCCTCACAAATCTTGCCTTCTAACTACCATGATAATCTAATTTAAGGAAAGGCAGTAGTTTTAGCAAAATGGTAAGACTTTGGTGGGCTAAGCGTAAAGTTGGCTAATGCTAAAACCCAAGTAATCTCAGGCTTACAGGGAACCTCCAAACAAAAAGCCTCATCATTGAAAGTAAGCTGTCTCCTCTCAGCCTGAGAATTTGGGGAGTTGATGCTAAATTATTTGATAACATACATCATAAGCACTACGCCCACTTATAAACAGTTTTGTTTGCCAGTATACCCAGAAGTGTCTGAATTTCGCACATGGATTTCTGAGATATTTCAATGATCTGTGTCCAATTATTTATCAATTTCATTTAGATACATGAAGAAATTTCCATACCAGAAGATTAGACTTCATTCTTTCTAGAAATGCCTTTATCTGATTATGGAGATTCAGATAAATTTGGTCCAGAAAAAGACTCCCTTTAGAAAACTTCTGAACTATTCAAATATTCACATTTTAAAACTCCAATAGTTCAATTTACTGAGAACTGTAAATTATATTCATCTTCCCAAATGACACAGTAGCATTTTAACAAAGGATTTCAAAAGAATGACTAATGTAAGAATTGCAGACTATGTCACAAGTCTATGAGGAATATATACTTGAATAGATAAATTACTCATTTTCACACTCACAACAGCAATTGCAAGTGCTTTTTATAAATGGTAATGTACCTTTTTATAAAACAGAATTACCAATATCCTTGTATGTCAAAGATCATTCTCTTTTCATATTAATGTTTATTTTGTATTTAGAAGCAAATGTTGTAAGATTGTTTTTATAAAGTGACATATTCATGGAGTTTTGAGGGGTAGTACTAGAGGAGAGAACAGAGAATATGTTCCAAGAATATTAAGTCCCAAAGATCACAGTGGATAGTAAGACTCTGACAAAGTCAAACCATAACTTCTCCCTTGTTCTCTTTCCTTCATATCTTTCCATTGCATCTTTCATGTTTTATTGTATAAAGATGGAAAAAAAGACAAGTGATTTATTTCCTGTCTTCCAAGAATTTTCAGTGGGCTCTTTGTTTATATTATTGGTGTCAATGATAATTTCAAGTAATATACTGAGTATTTCCTCAAGGAACTTTACCACCATGTATCTTGCATTGCACATCACTTAAATTGAGAGAAAGGTATGACTAATGCAGCATGCATCAAAATTAATCTGTCATGAACTACTCCGTGTGAGTCATAGAAGCTACAATACTGTATTTAGAGTAATAATAAGACAAGGAATAATGACATCCTAAAATTTAATGAGGTAGTTTAGTTTAAATGTACATTGTTAGTTTGTGTCAACCTACTGCCCATTGCAAGCAGCACATTTTTTTAATAACCTTGTGCAATGGGGCTGTAAATTACCATAATTAAATTAAGCCATAACCTTATTCAGGCAATATGAAGTATTTCTACTTTGTTTCTATAATCATATCTACTCAGAACAGAAACCACAGTGAAAAAATTCAAATGGTATAACCAACCATGTTATTTGTGTGTTTTTTTTCCAAAGAAAATAAAGCTTCCCATTTTCCAGGTATGTCTATCATAAATCCCTTGACTTAAATAGTTTTCATTTAACACCTCTTTAACTGACTGATTAAACTTGAAAGTGGAAAACATTGAGAGAGTTTGTTTCCAAAAGGCATACCTGCATAACTTTAGATTTGCTTTCAATTTCATTTTAAGATAATAAACATATGGAGAAAGAATACTAGTTTGATTTCCTGGAATGGTAGATTCTGATACAGAAACCATGAATCCTATACACAATACAAATAAAGTTAGTGTTTTCATGTTATTACTTTTTTATAGTCTTCATAAATTTGTGTTATGTTGGGACTATTTATGTGAATTATTTTATTGAGTACATGCTGATTCCCCTAATCATGATGATAAGAATAAGAAGTAGGTGCTTGTTTATATAAGGTAAAAGAAATTAGAAAATTTGCTCCTCTCTGTTTTATCAATATTTTACAATGTCTGATAGTGCACGAGAGATATTTTTAACCTCTATTGTTCTTATGCTGCCTTACCACTAGAAAATAAAATATCTGGAAGTTGGAACTATAATTTATTCCAAAAACTGTTCTAATTGCTTAGTGTCATATATGGTACAAAATAAATATAAATACTTAATGAAAGAAAAAAGATTAATGAAAGAGATGATAAATTTGCCTAGATATTTTGGTTTTAAAAAACTCTATTCATTTTTGCACTTTTAAGTTCTCTAAAAGATTCTTTGTGTGTGTTAAAAGAGTAGGTGGTGGGAACTGAGCAGTCATGATGTCACACCATTTGTAGCTTTGACTAATCACTTTCAGTTTTAAGAAAATTTGGAACGAAAATTGTTATCACTTTCAAGCTCTGATTTTACATTTCAAAACAGTTGCCAGCATAAGTCACTCAATGCCTCAAAGTACTAAAAATCTGGATGCTGGTATCAAACATATTCATCACATATTCACATTTTTTTATCATGAATTGTAATTGTGTCTGTAGTACTTTGTCCTCTACTCTTTTTCTCAATGAGAACTACTAAGTGGTCAGGTGTTCCACTGTCACCAACATGTCACCCTTTAGCTATATGTAGTGTTCTAATCACACAAGAACTGGAGCTGATGCTATAAATAGCAGGCTAGTGGGCATTTCCCAAAGGATAATTGGATAGGTGTGCATGGGATGTGCGGGTTTTAAGGTCAGCTATTATATACTATTATATACTTGGCTTTTAAGGCCAAGTTATATTGCCTTTGCTGCTTAGACCAGGCTACACTTGACCTTGTTCAGCAGAATTGAAATACAGAATGTTGGATATAAAGAAAATTCAGCCAGTGTGTTTAAGAGTTAGCCAAGTTCCTTGGAGCATTTTGGAAATAAAAAACAAATCAAGTCAATTCCCTGTAGTTTATGAATCAAAATGCCAGCGTCACCAATTAGAGACAGTGAGGCTAAGTAAATACATCTAAACTGAGTTGTATGCACAGACAAGGGGTTATGAAATTTCCTTCAAAGAACAAAGGACACACAGAACCATGTTTTTTTTTTAATAATCTTTGTTCATGGTTCACTGTTTCCTTGTTATCACATTTATAGCTAATGGTTTAAAATGTGAAAAAAAGAGATTCATTTAAACACAAATAAGCAAGTGGTTAGAAGTGAAGTTATGTTGCTTTGTGCATTATTCTCCTCTGTACTAAAACAGCAAGTAGAAATACCATTTCTTTCAGTCATGTGAGGGTAAATGAATCATGATGTACTATTTGTTTTTCTTGTCACTGAATTCATCAGGCAAGAGGCTAATTAGTTTGAAAATCTCATTTAGAATATTTTCTACTTTATAATTCCTGAGCCTGGAAATTGGCAGTGTTTAGTAAAAGAGAATGCAGTGCAATGGCATTAGAGGGAAAAAAATGTTCTTGCATTTATCTTCCTGTAAATGAGGGCAGAGGCTAGAGTCCATTTTGTCTAATCACTGTATCATTCGAAATGGATGATGTTTTCCAGGTCCTGAAGATCTTATTTAATATTTAGCTGATGCTCTAGGCAGGAAGATATTTTCTAGAAAGAACTCAATTATTTTAAAGGCAACTTAATTCTTTTCTATTGTTTGCATTCAGTATATAGTGAGTTGTGATACATAATTTTCTGTATTTAGAAAGTTCTGGTTTTAATATTTATATAAATATTCCTTCAAATTAGAATCTTTAGAGAAAATATCATTTTAAAAAAAAAAGTTGTGAGCTCTTATTCTGTGTACCAAGCACTACTCAAGTGCTATACATGTGTTATATGTTTATTTTGTAAAATAACTTACAAATAGTTATTGTTGTGCCCATTTGCAGATAGGGAGATTGGCCCACATGATATTGAGCAGTGGAGAAAGATGGGGAGGGGCTTTGAACCCATATGTCTGACTCCAAAACTTGAGCTGTAGTAATGTATTATACTTGAGTCCTAAGTTCTATGTTTTGTTTCTGATTCTGCTTCAAATTTATTTGTCCATAAACAATTTAACCCTTATGAATTTCAGTTCTCTCATTGATAAGATGGATATTTTGACTTTATTCACTTTAAAAAATACATCATATTAAGTATTATAAAGAATGCTATGAGAGAGTCACTCTCATAAACTACATTTGGATGCAACTTAAGAGTAATTTGAAAATATCAATCAAGTTTATTAAAAGTTTTCTTACTTTTTTTAACCTTATGTTTTCTGAGTTTTTAATGTGGGAATCACAGAAGATGTACATGATTTATATTTAGACACTCTAAGTGTCTTTCAATACAATTTTTGACAATGATGAGAAATCTAAGATTTGCAAATGACCAGGTGAATTGATACAATATGACAGAGAATGTGCTTAATTCCAAAACATGCAAGTAAAAGGGTGTATATTTGAGGTTAGTGACAACAGAAGAAATCTGAAAACAGTTGAATATTTTAATTAATTACATCTAATAAATTTAAAATGTTAATTTAAGGAGATAAAGAAGAGAATATGTATAAGGATATACTCACATTTGTCTGAGAAAATATACTACGACTTAGAATATTCTAAGCTTACAATGGAGAAATAGCAGTCAATATAAACAAAGAATCATGATGTCTGTGGACCATGGAAGCCAATGATTAATCTTGAATTTTGAAAAGAATGAAATTCACATCAGTAAAAAGATAAAGCAATAAAGGCGGAGAAGATTTTAATGGCTATTATTGTAATTGCCTATTACCAGCATTTATAGATGACAAATATTTTAATACATTTTCTTGATCTTCTCTTAACTGCAAAGCATATGTGTCTAAGAGAGTAGTTTCATTAGGGCCATTAGGAAATAAGGCAGTTTTGAGAACCAAGTAACAATTTATAATTGATAAATAATATGTTTTTTCATATGCTTTGGTATTACGCTTTGGTTTACACCTTAGGTTTTAAATGAATTTATTGTGTATAATTGCTTTGATTTTTATAATAAGTTGTCCCAAGAACCAATGTGATGCTTAATGTAAAATAACCTTATATTTAAAAATGCCAGATTGAAATAATTTAAGAATTATTATTTTTAGCATATACAAATACATCAAGTGTAACTTGGAACTTTCAACAGGATCATCAACTCAGTTGTAAACAAGCATACTGAAAACTTTGCCTCTGGTAATTCTTGACATTTAGTTCCTCTTGATTCTTGAGAATCATGGTGGTCAACAGGTATATTCTGGAGTCTCACAGAAGCAGGCACAGATTGTGACCCTACTGTGTACTAACTAAGTGAATCAATATCAGACAGGCTCTGTAAGCCTGTGTCTTCATCACAAAATGGAGTTACCACAGCACCTATTAACAGGTTACTCTAGTAATTAAATTAGAAAACAAATGTAAAATTTTAACATGGCTCTTAGTACATAGTGAGCACTCTCATAAAATAGTAGCTATTATTATTATTGAAAATAATCCAGCTAGTATCAAATCCATCATGTTATTTTATTATAGTGGGGCTATATTAAGGTATAATGAGCCAAATCAAAAATATGTAAAACAGCCAGGCATGGTGGTACATGCCTGTAATCCCAGAAACTTGGGAAGCTGAGGCAGGAGGATTCTAAGTTCAAAGCCAATCTTGACAATTTAGCAAGGTCCTAAACAATTTAGTAAGACCCTGTCTAAAGTTAAAAGAAGAAGGAGAGGGCTGAGTTTGTGGCTCATGCTTGCCTAGCATGCTTGAGGCACTGGGTTGGATCCTCAGCACCACATAAAATAAAATAAAGGTATGTGTCCACCTACAACTAAAAAATAAAAAATAAATGTGAAAAAAAAGTGAAAGAAAATGAGAAGGAGAAGAGGAAAAAGAAGAGGGGCTGGGGATGTGGCTCAGTGGTTAAGTGCCCCTGAGTTTAATGCCTTGTACTAAAAATAAATAAATAAAATCATTTTTAAAATTAACCTAGATATAGTGCTTGGAACATATTAAAGTTTCAGATAAATGTCAATGAGTATGACAAGTGTCACCTATAAAAATGCCACAGAGTGATTTTTGCTTTATTAGTAGGACAATAATAAGAAATACATTTTGAACATTATCTCAGCTGGGAAATACCCCTATGAATTCAGAGTAATATAAATTGAAAATAGATTTTGTCATGAACATCCAAACTATATTAGATGAGCTAGCATATAATTGACTGATAATGAACAGGAAGCATGTCCTCTGGGGTTAGACTGCTAACATTACATGAACTAATTTCTATAGTTAAGAGCTAATTGTCAGTTGGAATTTTTCCTTTTTACTTCTTGCGAATCCCTGTGACTATTACCTATAGAGAACATACTTTCATATTTCTGCATCTCTCCTCTATATACTGTCTCCTGGGCTAGCTGTGTCATCTTATTCCCCTATAAATTCCAATATTACCAATTCTGTGCACCCTTCAAGAGCCATCCTTACCACCAGTGCTCACCACTTGCCACCCCAGTCCCAATGCTACCAGTGGAAGACTGGTTTACATGGCTTCTTGCTTGCTTCAGTGGGAAGCAAACCATGAGCCTTTCCTGAGACCAGGTCAAAACTTATTTTCAGCAGTGACCACCTACTTAGCTTTTCCCTCTCCTATCATGCTTTCAACATTCCCATGCCTCTGAGAACATTTCTCAAAGAATTGTTTTCAAAAATTTGCATGTCTCATGCTCAGCTTTCAGGAAATCCAGACTATTTCAACTAATTTCAGGTTTCTCTAGACCAATCTAGCAAACTCTGCTATGAATACTCTATTCTGTTACCTCTATTATAATGTAAAACACTTGATCTTATATTGGTGTAACACTCTTATTTCCCTACAAGAATCCTCTGAATTCTTAAAATATTGCATAGTGCCTGGTACATATAAGATGCTATACAAAGGTTTTTGAGTGATTAACTCAAAATATGATCTTCAGATTAGCACAAATTGATTCTTTTCTTTAGATAGACTAACCCAAATGTGCAAGAATGTCTAGCAAAAACAAATAATAAACCATTAAATATAAGAAGCACTCACTATTTCCAAGTTAAAAATATTCTAGTTTCACCCAAAATATTTTAAACTGCATCTTAAAATTAGAATAATTGGTTTCTATTAAATCTGTGACTTCTATAAAGACTCATAAACTTCGTATGATTCTTAATAAGAGAATACCACGTGTACACTTTGATAAATTATGACATCTAAAGCTTTATAAACACAAATAAGCATGGATAAATAATAACAAAGTGAATTCTGAGTTCTACTGAGGTCAAAAAACAATGAAGAGACCAAACTGTATTTAATTTTGAATTGAACCCATTTAGTCTTTTCCAAACATGATGTCGGTATATTTAAGTCATTTGATCATCACCTAAATGGTTTTTTGAATATTTTTATTGGTGTATATTTACTTTTATTAGTGTTCCTTTGAGGAAAAAACCTAGAATTTCAATCCATTTTTAAATTCTTCAGAAAAAAAAATTTTTAAAACATACATTAAGCTTAATTAAATAGCAAAGTAGGGAACTTGTGAATATTTTCTGAAGCTATTTTGTTCTTACTAATATTATGAAAAATATTATACTTAGTATTTTAAATATTTCTCCCTAATTGCAATGGAATTAATATTCTACAGTCATTGGTTAATTCTATGCTTTATGATAATGTTATAATAAATGCCTATTAACTATAATTGACTAGAAAGGAGCAGGCAACCAGCATGTCTAATGACTAATTTGGGTGTTCTGAGCAAGTACTTATATATTTTCAGTAATTCTGCATCCAGATGACAACATTTTGGAAGGATATCAAGTACAATGACTGTCACAAGCAATATCTTAGGACAGGGATTTATTTCTCTATTGTTTCTATCTTATTTTACAGTTTTAATTTCTGCAGTTTTAAGAGGTATTTTCAAATTTTAAAAAATCATTTTCAATAAACCAAATGAGAGATTTTAATTTATATATTTTATAAACCTCTTTGGATCACAATGAGGTACAGAAGTTTGTTTTTTTTTGGGGGGGGGTTGTTTTGTTTTTCCCTTGACCATCCCCTGCCTTAGAACATCCTCTGCTTCTCAAAGTCAAAAGTGTCTGAATCACCTAAGATCTTGGTAAAATGCAGACTCTCCCTGAGCCAATGTGGAGTGGGGTCTGAGTTCTTGCATTTCTAAGTAGGGTGATTCCAAGGTTGTTGGGCTACAGACCAACCACAAGTACCAAAAAGAGGTCAGAGCTCTGAGTGCCTACCCTTGTAGTCCCAGCACTGAATATTTCCATCTAAAGGAAATTCTCAAGGATTCCAAGAGATGATGACTTTGCAGAATTATTGTGACCTGCTGCCTAGCATCAATCTTCATACTAGACTGTCAGCTTTAGCATTTCAGAACCCATTTAATTTCCACCAGGAACAGTGTCAAACCGTAGATGACTTCAGCAATAACATGACTTCTCATACATGTACCCTCTGCAGTGACTTTATCAAACTTTGGTGAAAAATTTTTTGGCTCCCAAGAAAGTGGAGTTGGCACAGTGTATAGAAACTTCACCACGACAAGAAGGCAAGATAGTGGCAGTTTGACAAGTCTCTCCGCATGAAAACAAATTAAGATGCCTTGACAGCTCCGAAAAAGCTGTTCTTTTTGGCATTTTCTCTCTTCCAGTATTCTCTGAGCATGTTATCTTAATTTCTCATAAAGATACACTTATAGCCTAGGAATTTCTTAGTAGCCAAATCATACTTCAGAGTTCCGTCATTTGTGAATAACCCTGGAGAATTTTTACTCCTGTGTCAAATGTGCCTGTGTGGTATTCCAGCCATCAGGCCTTTCATTTCAATAAAACTTCTACCTTCCCAAGTGATTTCACATCTCTGATCTTATTTCATCTTGTCTTTTTACTGATAAAATAGTGTAACCATCTTTTTTATGCATTGACACAATAAACATTAATTAAATTCCTGCTACACACAAGGCTAGGGTGGGTACCTAGGAAGATATAAAGATTAATAAGTCACAGCACCTCAAGAACCTATAATATAGTAGAGAGATAAAAACAGACCAAGGATTGTAAGGTAGTGAGGGATAAGTGCTTCAGTGATTTATAGATCACATACTAGGAGAATACATCAAAGCATGTGATGACTTGCAGCCTACAGAAGTTTTAGGGAGCTATAGAAGTTTCCACAGCCCCATAACTTCATAGGTGGGCTTTGAATAATAAGTCTAATTTATTGGCAGGGACAGGGACAGGGGTTTTAGCTGCATGTCATAATTGGGAAACAGGATTCTGCTAGAGAAACATTTAGTATTCTTTTTGTTGTTATTGTTGTGTTTCAATTAGGAGGAGATTAATTTGTCACTAGAACATGGAGGGATTATGCCAGAAAGATGAGGCCTTAGACTTATACTGACATCCCTACGCATCTCTTTTTACAATTGAATAAAATAAGACATGAAGAGATGGGGTGGTTAATCAGGGTCAGAAAGATCATTATATAGCTCAGTGTATTATTTGGGCTTCAATTCTACCCTCAAGGATACTGACATCCTGAAACATAGCCATACAGTCTCACTGTAGACAGCCCCTGGGCAATCTGATGTGCTCCGAAGGAGAAATTACCACTTCATACCCCAGGGACAAGAGAGCAAAAGCAATAAGTGACTTGATTTCACCTGAAAAACATGAAGATAATTTTATTCTCATTAAGTTTTGCTTTAGGAATGTTTTCACTAAAATATCTGGATTTCAGGCAACCCTTCAAAAGCATTTTATTTTTTTATTTTCGTAAATATACAAACTTCTTTTTTTTTTTCTACAGTCATGCTTCAGGTGTATCCTTTTTTCCAAGGTATATGACTTGCCACTAAAAAATAAAAATGTGCAAATTGCATTTGGCTAGCCATCATATTTAATTTTTTTCTTAAACTGTGTTATTACCTCCTAGGCACTTTCTGCAGCACGTTTGTTTGAAATAGATAATACATCATCATGGTTTCTCACAGCAAAGAACAGGATTTTAATGAAAATGCCACTTTTAATAAGAAACCTCAATAATACGTAGCCTTGGTTGTTCCAGCTGAGATATTAATGTCTGGCACTTTTTTTTTTCCTGAGAAATCAGTAAAACAAGGTGGAAGGAATTTGGTTTGAAATACAACACTGAAAAAGGTAGAAAAATAGTTGTCTCTAGATAGGACATATAGTTGTATGTAAAGTTCTCAATATTTATATGTTACATATTATATTTTGTGTTTTCTTACTGTTACTAACTCCTGAAACTTAAAATAATCATGTAGAAGTTATCAGACAAATTTTTCTTTTCCTAATTTGCAGTTTTAGATTTGCTTCTAGTATAAGAAGCAACAGGAAAACTAAAAGGAATTCAAAGTCAAAATGTTCTGTTCTATAGGGGCTTTGCCACCATATTGAGGGAAAGTTAGTTTCTCTAAATTTACATACAAGAAATCCTACAAATGTGTATTTCTACATCCTTTTCTCCTGCATGCACAAAATGCCCATGTCTGCATTCAGGGAAAAATTATATAGTTAAAGAGGACATGATGAATAAAATGCTTCCCCATTTTTTTTAAGTCTAAAGGAAGCAGAAAATCAAATTTGAAATGTAGGAAAGTTAAGGATGAGTCATTTATTCATTCAAGCCATACTGAGTGCAAACCGTGTAGGCTGGTGTATGGCAGGGCAAACATTTTGGAAAGATTTGTAGGATGCACGAAAGGAGGACCTTGGAGTCAAGCAAGCAGGCTGGATTGTATTCTTGGTCTAAGAAATGCCCTTGACTATTTGTGGGGGGAAAAAAAAGGACCTGGAAGGAAAGGATGGGGTGAATGTGAGCATGCAGCTGGCCAAAGCAACCTTTGACAAATCTAAAGCACAGAACTCAGCAAATGCTAGCATGCTCATTTTTGGCTTACAGAAAGATTGTGTTTCCAGGATAGGGGCTATGTCCATTTTACTTACCATTACCATGTCACTAGGGAAGCACATGGAGATCTGACATACAGCAGGCCTGTCATAGTTACTCACTTTCTCAGATCTCAATTTGAAGATGGGCTAATAGTCAGCCTGATGGGTTTTTTTGTTTATTTTTTAACGTAGCATTTTGAATTCTTTATCACAACATACTTTGTGCCATATTTGATTATGGTCATTGCCAGTGTAAGCATGATACTGGATTTGCATTAAATCAAACCAACTTTAAAAAGGAATAAGATGGACCCTTTGAAAAGAAGAAATCAAGCACAAGTATGATACTACTTCCATTAAAATCACACATCACAAAATCTTGAACACAGTAGTGGGGTGGTTCTGAATGTAGGATTTATATAACATCATAACATAATGACACAGCAAGAAGGATAATTAGATCTAATGGAATATAATTGAACCTACAAAAATTAATACATTGTGAAATGTAGATTACAGCTATCTTAATGTTGTGATAATGCCAAAAATCATAATTTTCTCATTAAGATAAAAATTAAAGAAAACCTGATTCTTGGCAAAAGAACCTTCTGTGTGTCAGATTATCTTATCCACTCCTATTTTTTTTTCTTTCTCACTACATGTCAGTAGTGAGATTGATCGTCAGAAAGTCATATATTTTACATGCTATGGGTAATATTTAGGTTATTTTTGTTTTCAGTAAGCACTCAAAGTCACTTGTTCTTCTTGTTCCCCTGCAAAAATACTTTATGATTAAAAGGGCATTTATAAACAGTAAAAAAAAAATAAGATTTTATCTATTTCTTTTACTATCAAGTAAAAAATGAATGGAGTAGATCATTGCTGTAAGTTGTTCTATAACATTTTTAAATTCTAATCATCAATACATTTACTTAACATCTAAACTCATAAATAGAGCCCCCTGATACTTGTAGACAGACCCTATTAGGAAATGTGAGTCTTGTAGCCTATGCAAACATACAACAGAAAAACAAGCAAACCACACACATTCAGAGAGCTCACATCCTAAATATTCTTTCTAAGATGAAGAAAAATTAAGAGTTGACCTATTAGGAAAATTACTAATATACTTTGTAAGTTACTAATTCTTTGATGTCCTGACCTATTAGTAAATTACTAATTCTTTGACATTGTTTTTTCCTTATTATTATACCTGTTCTATACTTGACTTCTCTTGTGTTTGTGGCTGAAATAAAGACCATATTATCTTCTGAACAACTCAGAAACATCTGCTGACTCACAGCTATTAGAGCTAATACTTGTGTCTATAGGTGAAAGGTGGGCAATTCAACCAAAACCCAAAGAAAACCTTTGTGTCCTTTCACAAGACCTTGAGATCTCACAAGATAAAAGAGGTTAAAAAATAGGAAGGCCTTTGGTCTCAGTTAGATTTAAGAGTCTTTGTGATCACATCCAGAGTTATGTGAGGATTTATATTGTGTTATATATTTGGAAGGAAGAAAGGGTCTCTGAGTCAAGAATCTCCAATATTGTACTTCATTTAAAAATGTACTCTCTTTCCAAGCTCAGCAGCATTAATGACTCTCCATATTCCGTGGAGTTAGAAAATTTTATGCAAATAGAAATCAGAGCCTTGATGTCTTTATGAATGTATCTGATGAGCTTTTTTTTTTTCCAAAGTTATCTTTCAGAAAGTAGTAGAATTCCAAGAAACATAAATAGTACTGAATGGGATGATACATGGCCAGAACTTAACACATCAGGAATATAGTCCATGTTCAATAATTTTTACTGATCTGTTTTGCTCTTACTCTGTTTTGCTTTTTACAGGATGGTAGAGCCTTGTGGGGAAAGCAAACCCCACTTACTTTATCTCCCTCTTCATTTTTAGCATAATGATTTTTTACCATATTAAATTTTTGAAAAAAATTGTTTAAATTTATTGTGCTAAATATTTTCCAAATGTAAACAGAACCTGTTTTCATGGAATACACTGAGAACCAAGTTTGACAAATCAGTCTAGCAATAGCCTATGAGTGAAAGCATTGAAGATAACTGTGTATATACCAACTTATCACTGAGTCCACACTCCACTAAGAACTGTAGGGAATACAAAGAAATGAGAAAAAGATACTACTTTTTTCTCTCCCTCTTCCTCTTTCACCTCTTCCTCCTCCCCCAATATCCTCTCCTCCTCTTCCAAAATGGGCAGATAGGACCAATGCACACAAAATAAGTCAAGATAATATATAATTACATGCTGGGTTGTTTGGTACTAAATTCAGTAGCTGGTGATATATAGGGAAAAGGTTTAAGACTAAGTCAGATGATTTCATTAAAATAGCAACCCCCTAGGAGAGGTTCAATTTGAGTAGACCTAAAAGACTTGAAGACCTACAATAAACAAAGATAAGAATATGCCACAATGGTAACTAACTGAAGAAAATTTCATTGATTAGCCAATAGGGAGCCATGGTACAATACAAAACAGAGAGTTGAGGATATGAAGGCAACGTTTTAGACAGGTACTTCTGGAAAGACTGGACATTAGGTAGAAATTTAAAGTCACAGGAGTTAAAGACATCCATCAAGTTGGCATTGCAGATGCCCTGACCCAAACAGAACCTCTTAAACCTAGAGGTGGAGTGTAGTATTTCTGGACCCCAGTGCTGGTTCATAGTCCACCTCCATTACATACTGCATGAACTTGGGTAAGTTCTTAAAATTTCTGTTACATTTTTGTTCCATTCATTAAATGACGAGAGTCTGCGTCATGAAGTATTGCAAGGTTTAAATAAAGTATATGAAAATGTCTTAGAATAGTGCCTGCTACACAGTTAGTGCACAGTAAATAATTTCTAATCCACTGTGATAGAAAAAAAAAGAAAGGAGACTCATTTCAAGTCATGAAGTGGATCTTGTAATGCACTATAGTATGGGAGATAGTTCATTCCACTCTCCAGCAGCCTCTACCAGCCCGTGATGTTGCTACCTCCTCACCCCTTCCATTCATTCAGTTTTCTACAGAGGAATCAGAGTTTTCTTTCTAAAATGCAAATCAGGTGACTTACTCTACTCCCCACTAAAACATTTCCTTGACTCCCTACAGCAGATTAAATCCAGCTCCTTGGCCCTAATTGCAGAATTCTGCCTTTCCAGACCCATCTGCACTTCCATAAAATTTTCTCTTACAACTCCATTACCCACAATCTGCACTCCTGAAAGTATGGAATCTGCCACTCTTGGAACAGTTCAAATGTGGGAATATTCCTCCCTTTTTTGGTTGTCTGTATTAGCATAGGGAATATAATATAAATTTAGAGATATGGAAACATTTTGTCCTATGTATGAAATTGCCAAGAGGTGACTTGGAAGGTAGCAGCAGAGTAAGAAGGAATTCAATCTTTTAGACTTGGGTTGTCTTGGTTACACTGAAGATTAAACATGCAGTTATTCCTTGGTATTTCAGGGTTATGTGTGCATTTTCCCTTAGGCTACATTCTTAAAAATTATGTGCTATCTATTTAAAAAAACAAAGAATGTCTGGTGAAAAATCTCGCAACCACTCACTATCAGTTTTTCATGAATCCTTCTAGCTGTGCTTTGTGCATTTTGAGAGAAATACAAGCATATGCAAAACCTCCACATGCAGACATGTAATTTGTTAGGCAGTCACATTTGCCAAACTTTTCCAAGTTGTGGTTCATGCTTAGATTTATTCCAAGATTATAGAAAAAATTCTCATCATTTCAGCAAGCACATTTTGGACTATTTTTTATTTAAAGTTTTGATACTGACATAAGATGTGAGATAGTCCATCTATCAAATTGTTCCCATGAGAGTTTTGTTTTTGTTTTTTTTTTCTTTTTTTAATTATCTATTATTTTGCTACTAACTTAAAATGTTCCCTGAATCACAAACTTCAGTCTGGTATGTATTGGGCTTATTATTTTATGTTCTGTTATTGCTGTTAAACTATTCAGTCTATCTCTGCATTATAAAATGTTTAACATATACTACTATTATGGTTTGGGTATAAGTTATCCCCCACCAAAAAAAAAAAAAAGCTCATGTTTGGCAATGCAGCAGTATTCACAGGTGAAATGATTAGATTATGAGAGCTACAACATCCTCAGTGGATTAGCTCATCTAGTGAATTAAAAATTTGAATGGGTTAATAGGTGATAACTGATTTCAGGTGGTGTGGCTGGAGGATGTAGGAACCTGGGAATCTGCCATTGGAGATTATATTTCCTCCTGGCTCCTTGCTTGCTCTCTCTCTCTCTCTCTCTTCTTCCAAGAGCTGAGCAGTGTTCCTCTGCCACGCCCTTCTGCCATAATGATTAGTCTCATCTCAGACCAAGAACAAAGGAGTCAGCCAACCATGAACTGAACCTCTAAGACCATTAGAGCAAAATAAATAAACATTTTTCCCCTAAATTGTGCTTGTAAGATCTTTTGTCACAGGAATAGAAAGCTGACTAACACAGCTAGGGATAGTAATTCTTTCTTACTATGCTTTTGCAGACTTTAACTAACAATTATTGCTTCTTTATTTTTCTACATGAATTTTCAAATCATTTATTTAGCTTAGGAAAAAATTATGTGGTATTAGAAGGGCATTATATTTGCAGATTAATTTTGAAATTGCCTTATACCTTTATGATGTTTAATATTTGTGTTTTATCATCATTCCATCACTGTTATAAATACCTGAGAAAAACAACTTAACAGAGGAAGAATTTATTTGGATCATGGCTTGAGAGGTTTCAGTCTAAGTTCTTCTGGCTTCATGGTAGAAATATTATGGCAGAAGGACAAGCCAAAGAAATGTTGCTCACCTTATAGCAACTAGAAGGAAGAAAGAGGAAGGGGCCAGAGACAAGATATAGTCCCCAAGGGCATGCTTCCAGTCATCTATGTCTTGTAGTTAGTCATTCCACACCTTCCTATGGTTTCCACCACCTACCAGTAGTGCATTCATTTTATTAACCCATCAAATGTATTAATCCACTGATGAGGTCAGAATCCTCATGATACAGTCATTTCCTAAAATCCCCACCTCTGGGGACCAAGTATTCAACACATGAGCTTTTAAAGGACACTACGTATCTAAACTTGTATACAAACCCTAGTGGTCTTTCTACTCAAAAAAAAAAAAAAAAAACCACATATGTTACTTTTTATGTCTTAAAGTTTTCTATATATAGTGTTGTGCATTTATAGGTAGGTTGTCCTATTACTGATTTTAATGAGGCATTTAATTAGTTATAAGTTTTAACTAAGGCTTGTATATTGTACTAAAATTATAGGTATCTGATTCAAATATATTACTTTCATAAAGACTTTGAAAGAAAAACTTTTTCAGGTATGTTCACTGATATACCTCAGCCAGGTGATAAAAATTACTTGTAGTGAGGTGAAAATAGCTAAAAAATGTTCCCAAATATTACCTACTAACATAATATTGAGTCACGTAAGAACTTTCACAAAATAATAAGTGGCCTAGTGAGACAGTCTATATAGATTAAGAATGATATTAGGTAGGAAGGGGTTCACTATTTCCAAGTGTTGTTATGTTGAATTTTATGCCAATCAAGTTTTCTTCCTCCCTATATGAATTTGTGAGTCTTCACTAAACAGATATTCATTGTTTTCATCTGTTTTTTTCACTGCTATGACCAAAAGACCCAACAAGAACAACTTAAGAGGGAGAAAAATTTATTTTGGGGCTCACAGTTTCAGAGTTCTCAGTCCATATCCAGTTGGCTCCATTCCTCAGGGCTCTAGATGAGGCTGAACATCATGGCAGAAGAGTGTGGAGGAAAATGACTCAAGACATCAGATCAGGAAGCAGAAAGAGGACTCTGCTCAACAAAGATACAACATATACCCCAAAGACACTCAGGAAACGACCTCATTTAGCCATACCCTACCCACCTTCCGTTACCACTCACTTAATCCCTATCAGGGATTAATACATTGATTGGGTTAAAACTGTCTTAACCCAATCATTTCACCTGTAAATTTTCTTTCCTTGTCTCACACATGAGCTTTTGGGAGACACTACCTATCTAAGCCATTACATTCATCAAACATATATGTCATTCACTATACTGGGTCCCAGAGACACAAAAATGAATCTGATTAAATTATTACCAATGAACATTTTACATTCTTAAGAACAATCATCTTGGTAATTGGGCAAAAGATCTCTGTATGCTTTTTCTGTGTCGTTAACAGATCATTTTACCTGAAGGAAATTTGACACTCTAAATGGAATGATAATTTTGTTTGATTTACTATTTAGAACTGATTAAGGCACAGTCTATATAAATTATATGTTAATTTTAACAGACTGATAAGCAACAGGTAATGTTCATTCAATAAAAATGTGAATGATTTCTAATAGAATCATAGAAATTTGTGGTGCTGTTGTTAATGGTGCTGGGAAAACTGGAAATCCATATGCAATAAAATGAAATTAAACCCATATCTCTCACCATGCACAAAACTCAACTCAAAGTGGATCAAGGATCTAGGAATTAAACCAGAGACTCTGCATCTAATAGAAGAAAACGTAGGCCCTAATCTTCATCATGTGGGATTAGGCCCCAACTTCCTTAATAAGACTCCTATAGCACAAGATTTAAAATCTAGAATCAATAAATGGAATGAAATCAAACTAAAAAGTTTCTTCTCAGAAAAAAAAAAAAAACCAATCTGTGAAGTGAACAGAGAGTCTACATCCTGGGAGCAATTTTTTTCCCCTCACACAACAGATAAAGCACTAATCTCTAGGGTGTATAAAGAACTCAAAATCTAAGCACCAAAAAACCAAATAACCCAATCAACAAATGGGCCAAGGGCCTGAACAGACACTTCTCAGAAGAAGATATAAAATCAATCAACAAATATATGAAAAAAATGTTCATCATCACTAGCAATTAGAGAAATGCAAATCAAAACTACTCTAAGATAGCATCTCACTCCAGTCAGAATGGTAGCTATTATGAAGACAAACAACAATATGTATTATGGAAAATGTGAGGAAAAAGTTACACTCATACATTGCTGGTGGGACTGCAAATTGGTGCAGCCAATATGGAAAGCAGTATGAAGACTCCTTGGAAATTTGGGAATGGAGCCACCATTTGACTCACCTATCCCTTTCCTTGGTCTATACCCAAAAGTCTTAAAAACAGCATAATACAGGGACACAGCCACATCAATGTTTATAGCAGCACAATTCACAATAGCTAATCTGTGGAACCAATCTAGATGCCCTTCAGTGGATGAATGGATTAAAAAAAATGTGGCATATATACACAATGGAATTTTCCTCAGCAATAAAAAGAATAAAGTCATGCCATTTGTAGGTAAATGGATGGAGTTGGAGAAGATAATGCCACGTGAAGTTAGCCAATCCCCAAAAAACAAATGCCTAATATTCTCTCTGATATTAGGAGGCTTACTCATAGTGCTATAGGGAGGAGGAGCATGGGAGGAATAGATGAATTCTAGATTAGGCAGAAGGGTGAGAGGGAAAGGGAGGGGGCAGGGGATTGACAAGGATGGTGGAATGTGATGGACATCATTATCCAAAGTATATGTATGGTATCAAATTAATTTATTTACAACAAGAGATATGAAAAAAATGTGCTGTATACATGTAATAAGAATTGCATTTTGTTGTCAGTTATTTTTTTAAATCAATAAAAAAAACTTTAATGTTTTATGTATTTAACTTAGCAAATTTAACCTGCTATCCATTATTTTCCACTAAGATATGTATATATGTTTATGTGTGTGTATGTGAATGTGTATTTATTTAGAAACAGTATGAACCAGCATACCAGTCACTGCTAGTTTCTCCTATCCTCTTTTGAGCCAGTGTTGGCACTCTGATGTTTCTTTCATTAATAAGCTAAGTAAGTCTTTGCTATATGCTCACTATATTTTTGCATGGAATTGGTGTTTTAAGCTTTATTAAAATTACTCTTTGTATATAGCACCACTTACTTTTCCTCTTCAAACTTGGGCTAATTTCCAATGCTGTTTTGAGAAAACGGTGAAACTTTATTTGAAGAAATGTGGCTTCAACTTTTTCATTAGAGTGATTATAAAATATTTTAATATTTTTTCATAGCTTTTTGAATACACGTAGATAGTAAGATAATAACTTATCAACAACCTACTCACATTTGTTTCTCAACACTGAATTCTAAAACAAAAGTATTTTAAATCACTTTGAGCACAAGCTAGTCATTTTTTCAAGTAATCAATTATGCTTAATGTGATTAGAATAGAATAAATTGAATTTAAGTGAATTGGAAATGTCAGAAGATATTATAACTAGCAATAGCAAGCACATGTATCTACAGCATACATATATCAGACCTTTTAGACAATTTGCTAGAGGATGCCTATCCCTAAAGGACTGCTTGATAACTCTGCTTTCCAGCTCTGGAAGTTATAATGCATTCATCACAGATATGGAAGAAAGGCTTTATAAATCCATCCCTAAATTATATCATTACATATCAAATTAAAATTCATTCAAGGTGACATTAGATCCAAACGGAAAGTGAAACTTAGGACAAATGGTTCTGAAATATCCATTAGAGAAATAAAAGCTAGAAGAAATTTCACCTCGTGTTTGAGAGAGAACAAATGCTTGTTCTTACCTATATTTTATATTCAATGAGTGTAGTGTGGAATGCTCTTATTTCACTTTACTAATGTATCCTTGAAGTTCAAGTGGCATTTGGCCCTCTTAACTATGGAGTGCTCTGTGTAGCCTGTTTAACAAATTCAGTGTATTTAAATAAAAATATGTGATAAAGCCAACTAGGAAAAAGACATCAAAGTGTCTTTTAACATCAGAATCTCTTTCATAAAATTGCCAGTCATAATTGTTTCAGTAAATTTCAGTTTTTCATGGAAAGAAGATTTTATGAAATAATTTCATACTGAGACAGCTTTTTAGTTGGGAATGTCTACTGGGATAGAATGTAGCTTCAAAGATCATCACATGATTCTGGACAGTAAATAATCTGTGGTTTTGTAAATGACTGATTTCAACCATACTATCAAATCTGTCAAATATTTCTAAATATATAAAGGAGAAGCATAATTATGTTTGGATACTCCTTTAATTCAAAATGCAGTTTCTTTCTGTTGCTGTTTTCTGGAAGAGTGACTCAGAACTGAGAAGGAACCATCATGGGTGGGAGTTGCTGGAGTTCATTTCCAAACCCCTGGAGGTATAGTTCCAACTATGTGGCCTTCCCTCGGAGTTTCTAACAGGCTCTTCTTTTGATAATCTTTTTTCTTCTGACACTTAACACCTCTATTGACAGCCTCATGAGCCACTATTGAGGTGGTTTCCTACAGGTATGTTTAGGTATAAAATAATTAGAACCTTCGTTTCTCTGGTATGGGAGGTGTTAAGAGTCAGAAGTTATTTTTGCCTTTTCATATGGCTTTATATCTGAACTACATTCTTATCAAGTTCAAATTTGGCAGTGGTCACAGGAAGTGTTCTATAGAGCTCTACTGTTCAGAGGGCAGAGCGGTAAAGGCTGAGCGAGTACACCTTAATCTGCACATCTCCACAGGAGTGTCAGTGGAGTTAGCTGTCCCCATAGGGTCAGTTCAGTGAAGTGTTACGAAATTTGCTAGAATGGCCTCAATTTTCATACCTTTCTTCTCTCTCAGACAGTAGAATTTAACTCATTGATGGGAGTCAACATTTGAAAGTGCTTATATCGTAATTACTAGTGAAAACTTTCTCAGGGCAAAGAAATAATGAGCTCTAAAGCCTAAGAGATATTGTTTCAGTGGAACTATTTACTTCGTAAACTACTGATATCAGAATTCCAGGTAGGAAGAAAACAGAGGGAGAAGGTTAAGAAATAAATGTCTTTCCACTAGTGACTTAGATCTCCTAGGTACATGTCTTAAGATGTAACTTGGGCCTTAATTAGGAATTTTTGCAACGATCTAGTACTAATGCATTGCTATTTTAGAAGTGCCCTCCTACCCTGCCACATAGGAATCAACTTGACCTCATGCTGCATAGATGTCCCCTGCATAGTCAGACATGCAGAATCTCAGGTCACTACTAGCCTCCTAAATTAGAATCTGCAGTCACTAAAAGATCCAGGTGACTCATGTGAACATTAAAGTCCAAGAAGCTCTGGTTTAAGTATTAATGTACTTCCTAAAGTTAACAGCTGTGAAGAAGAAAAGAGTGACCTTTTAAAATTCTCTGCACAAATTATGAGATTGTTTTTTGCGAAGGTTTTACCAATTTTTGTTTGTACAAGAAAAGTATAAAAGAGTCTGTTTCACTGTACCCTAGTCATTGTGGGACATTATTATTTTTTAAATTGTAAAATTTCTATTCTCAATCCTTAGAATGTGGCATGAGGTAAGGCTGTAGCATTCCTAACAAGGAATCAAATTTCCCAGTATCAGTGAATGACCAAGTCTCCTTTTCTGATTTGAATTGATATGGTACTTTTACCTTATATTTCTATTACAGAACTCTTGAAGTTTGCATTTTCTCCATGAGTATGTTTTTCTATTCTTACATCAGGACCATGACATTTTAACTATGGTGGCTTTTAGCTAGGTTTAAATATATGCTTTCAGTAGTTAAGTTGTCTTTTGTGAATTAAGCATTTCTATCACACTTTCTACTATAATATAAGCCCTTTTAGCATTTTGTACATATTTTATTATATAGGTACCTCTTTTTATAGATATGTAATAAGAAAAGGGGAACTTGATTTCAACACTCAAAATACTACATTATTCTGCCATACTAGCACATACTGATTTTTCTTTACCACATTTGTAATATGAGGTTTAGTAAGATAATAAAGTATGTTAAATCTCTTCATTTAACATGAATCCCAAAACATGGATATGTAAAAAAGTTATTAGAATAGAAGAAAAATTAAAGAAATATAATTCATGGATCCCACTCTTAGATTGTAATATAATTGAGAAGTTAAGTTATATTTAAGACTCAGAAATATAAGTTAGATTAGATTCCAGACACTTAATAGCAATCAATTAGAGAAAATAAAGTGAACTTGTATGCCTTTCTAAAGTTGCTGTAACCGAGTACCATCTAAATGACCAAAAATTATTCTGTACCCAATTCTGAGGCTTTAAGTCTAAAATCAATATTCTGGGATAGCCAAGTTCTCTCTCCTAGGTTTTGAATGTTATAGGTGATATTTGATTTTTGTTGGTCATGGCTGCATAACTAGTCTCTGCCATTATCATAGGGCCTTCTCTCTGTGCATCTGTCTCTCCCCATAGCATTCTCTCTGCCCCCTTTCCTTCCATTAAGAATATGTCGGTCATTTTGGATTAAGGGACCATCCTCCTTGATTATGAACTCATCTTCCCTAATTACAACTGAAGTGGCATGACTTTTAAATAATGTTCCATTCAGAAGTCTGGAGGTTAGAACTTCAGTTTTTTTTGTGAGACACAATCCAACCATAACAATTGGAGGAATGAGTAAGTAACACAAACCAAATATGATTTTCAATCCCTGTATCCTGCCAGCTGATAAGAATCACTAGCCAATCAGTTTGAAGGCATTTGCAGGGTTAAGAATCAGAAAAATTTGCAGTTATGAATAAGAACTGGAAATGTTGGAGGAAAGATAGAATTCATAAATGTCTGTGAAAAATTATGACTCTAGACAGAAAGAAGACAATGCCCACTATGTAATTGAGTAGTACACCATACCCATGACTGTTGAATATTGTTGTTTTGTTCTTCTAACATAATTAACAGAGTACCTTATTATAGGTCATTGTTAGGCTATTGTTAATTATTTTTTTCCTGTAGTTTGCCTTGATGATTAGAAATATTTATTTTGTTCTACCACAATACTGCATTCCTGACCAAAAAAAATCTTTTCTGAGCCCATGACTTGTCTGACCATCTGCCACTTACTCAGGAAATTACTATATTTACTCATATAACCATCCAGTATTTATGAGCAAGAAGCCATGGTGCTTGATTAAAGTAACTAATTTTTCACATCATCCATAAAATGAGCAAGATGTAGAGCCAAGAGGTTTGACTATTGTCTTACAAGTCTACCTTCACTGATTTTGTTTATTTACTTGTGCGGTTGAACATGATTCTAAAAAAAACAACATTACAAAGGCTATATCATAAGAGATTAGGCTTTGCATAGATATAACCATATAAAAATAGATTCCAGTTTTATATTCATTTTAAAATGAGTACCCAAGTAAATGGAGACTTGGAATTTGAAATTGTTCTTTTGGATCAGAATAAACCTAACTTCTTAGACATGCACAAAGGGACATTATTCTAAATCTACTCAAACCAAGATCCTCTTTAACACATGAAGAATTCATTTAATTTCTTTGTTTTCTTGCTGTTCCCTAAATAGGACAATATCCTCCTAGGAATAATCTCCATGATTATTGAAAATTAAAAAAAAAATCCTTTGTGCTTTGGTAAAAGAATTGACAATATTTATGTTTACACGGAGTGCTTTATTTCATAGAAACTTGGTAATGACTGAATCTAACATGCTTACTTTTTTAAATTATGGTACCAAATTCCTTCGTTTAATCTTCAAAGTGAATTTTTATTTGTTATCTAGGAGAATTTTAATAGAATCTTATTTTCCATACTTTTAAAAAATGCTATGAACAAGTCATTTGAGTCTTTTATTGAGCCAAGACCTTTAAAACCACGATAGAATCTGCTGTATGACATTTTGACTTCTATGTGATTGATCAAGAGGTGTCCAGTGTGGTGCTTAAATACATGATTCTTCAAAAATGCTAGTAAGTGACTTAATTTTCCCAAAATGTTAGAGTCTGCATGTCATCTTTATAAAGTTAAAAGATTCATGCTGTCCTTTATACATTTGATATTTACAGTTGAAAGGCCTGTGTCGTAAGCAATCTGGTTCACAGTTAGGTGTTTAACTTGACATTTTATAAAGCATGGACATTTGAATCCTCAGTCCTTTCAAATTGTTTTGAGCTAATTGTGAATTAAATGGCATTGGGGGCAGGGGAGCTATGCATGATGTTTTAATTAATAGCTAATCATTTAATTACTTTTATCTGGCTACATAAAACTACACTTTATTAAAGAACATTTCTATTTTTGCCATACAATATTTTGGATAATGCCTTCTCACAAAATATTAAGGAAGAAGCCTAAATGAATTTTTTATTGCATTAACTATTAGTAAACTACAGAAGTAGTTTTCAAAATACACATTTTTGTTTGATGATAAAACAATAGCTTCAACTCAGTATATACTTAATGTGTTCCTAGAAGACCTGAAAGCAAATTTCTGCATATATTCTGGTAACTGTGCTATCAGGGACAGCATTGACAGTAGTATCTTCAATTGAGTCACAACCAGCACTAATAAGACTTAGGAACAGAGACCACTTATATACCCTAAGTCCTCAGCAAGAAAAATGTAGGTGACTTATGGGTTATTTCCAGAGATTGGTTTTAATCTGTAAATTTAATTTATATCTATTACATATATTGTGTATCTTGGTTCAAAGATTATAAATGCTATTTTAGATCAAATAAAAAGAAAAACAAGTCAAGGCCATTTTGTTTTTCTTTTACTCTAAGCCTGGTAGACACATGATGTATTCTACCACCCTCGAGTTGTTCTAAGAGCTGCTGTGCCCCAAGTTCAGGATCTCTTTCTTCAAATAGGAAGGAAAATCACAGGTCATTTTCTACCTTCTTCCAGACACTGCCCACACATGAGAATGCAAGGCAATTAAAACTAGAAAAAAAAATTTTCCTCCTGTCCAATTTGTGCTCAGTTTACTCAAGTTCCCCTTCCTACACATTTCTAACCTTTCCCCAGTCAAACTTATCTTCATATTTTCTCCTAGTTAGAATTTTCCTAAAACCTACCCTAAGAAAATATCTGACAAAAGTAATTTAAATTAATAGTAGATGCTTAATACTCATCATTTTTCAAGGTGGTACTTTAATAAGAGTCAACCCTCTGAGCCTTGATGAATTTCAGGCTTTAGTAATCCAAAGGAAAAAATATTTGGGGTTATTAAGGGCTGATTCCCACTTGTGCTTCCCAGATCCACTGGTCAACAACAAGGAATTAGTTGCCAATCTTGCATTGCAAGCCCCCTTTTCAAGCTACTGACTCTCCTAACTCAGCAACAAAGTACAATTAAAGGAAAGGTGAAAACTTTTTTTTTTCATTTGACAAATATGTGCACCTTTACTGACCCTCAAAAGGGCTCAGCACTTTTGAAGTGGTTCTTCGGATGTATTTCTAAAACTGCTCATAAATTTGGAAAAAGCTATAGAGTTCAAAAATGATTTCCTTTTGCTCCCCTCACTGATTTTATTCTTGAATTCCCTCCAGAGATGATTCATGCCAACTTGTACTTTAAATATGTGTGACCTAAGTGATCACTTGGCCAACACAGCTACATAAAAGCATTTTGTGTACAGGTCTGTAGGGTCATCTTTTGGAGAATAATGGAAAAGATATATATTTGAAAAATATACAAGACAAGGTCCAGGTTGCAGCTACAGAAAAAATCAGAATTGCACTCAAACAAACCATGAGGTTCAGATCTTCCTATTTCATCTCTGCATGAGGCTCTACTTCTTTACACAATTTTTGAAATCCTTGTCTCTTATTGGGATCAGGGAACTTAGTCAAGAGTGGCTGTCATTTAGGTTCCACTGAAACTTAATGTAGATGGATGAATTTATATTAAATGACCCCAGTTACTTAAATATCTGAATTTTTGAATGTAAAAAGAAGTCACAAAGAATACAAAACCAACAAAATGCAGTCATAGAGAAGTTGCCATGAAGAAAATTAAAATAGCTCTGAATTTAAAAACGCTAGATTGTTCTATCAATAGTTACAAGGCACCTAAGAAATTAGTGGAGTTTGTTGTTGTATTACTGTTACTAAAAGTAGAGAAAGTTAGTTGCAAGTACAGTGAAATCATAGTTCCACACTTGTAAATATACAAGATTTTTTTAATTAAGTTTTTTAAATTATATGAGAGCCAAGAAATAATATATATATATATATATATATATATATATATATATATATATATTATATGGCATTCTGAAATTGGTTCATCATTTAAGAATGTAGCAGTGTTCTCCAGGAGATAAATGCAATATGAATTCATTGGGGGAAAACTCCTGGACTGTTTATGGGACTGTGTTCTTCTCTGCAAGGCATTGAAGATGAAAATGGTAGGCTATGTTCCAAACAGCTCAAAATTTCACAAGATGGATAAATACTAACTATGCTATATTTGTGAAGTGTATGGAGAAGCATTCATGAATCAAATTATTGAAACAGGACTAAGTTTCCCTCTAAGCAATAAGAAACATACCACAGAAAGTTGAAGACCCAACACACATGTGCATGTAATTGACATGGGAATAGCTCTATGGTTTATATATAAGGAACTCTTCCAGGCTATATATCTTTCAAAGCATTTTACAACCCCGTCCTTGGAGGTTTTGATCTCTTTTACATTTGTAAAAATCAGTAGCTAAGGTTTAGAGATGATCCAGAAAAAGAAGGAAGTAAAGGTGGGACCATTGGATTTCCTTCCAGGATAATCCAACAAGTCTGAAGAGGTGTACCCCCAAATTCCTCTTCTCTAAAGCAGCCACTCAAATTTTAGTTTGCAAACAAATCACCTAAAAGTTTATTAAATTGAAAAATTTCAGGCTCCATCCCAGACTTAATGAATTAGAAAGTCCAAGAAGGGGGCAAGGAGTCTACTTGTAAAATTCACCTTGTTATTCTAAAGTATGGCAAAGTTAGAGACACACTGCTGATGCTTACTCATGCAGCCTCAGTCTTGGGTAGATAGATCCATAGCAGGTAATAATAAGCTGCTGGGTCTGAAAGAGCTGCTGGGTCTGAAAGATTTTTCGGTAAAAGGAAAGTTTCAAAGATTGACAAACCTTGCAGTAAGTCAGTCAATGTGGAATTTTCAAATTTGTCAAATTTCACTGCATATTGGAATCAAGATAGGTACTTTTTAAAAATCCCTATGCCTGTGTCTCATTTAACTAGTTACACACTTTTAGAAACTCCTCAGATCACTTCAATCTGCAGTCAAGTTTGAGATTACTCCATCAGAATGTGGTTCACCAATCTTTTCTTGCTAACAGCCAATGGGAGGTTAAAAAATGGAAACAATTTTTGACAGCAAAATAAACAAATGGAAATATATTTTTTAAAAAATGTCAAGCTTTATTCCTGGGCTTACTGGCATTGTTGAGATTTTATGTCTAGAATAATTGTTCTTAAAGAATCTTACACTTTAATAACTGAGTATCATAGATGTTTCAGAGAGAGTGTTTAAGCCAGGATACAGGAACATTATTCACATCATATTCAAGAGTATTAAAACCTCAAGGCATGTAATTAAACTGCTCTCCTTTTTGCAAGGCAATCTTCATTTTTTAAAAATTTCCCCCTCCTTTCTTAGTTGCCATTTTCCATCCCAAGATCATCTCTTCCTCCATATATAGTACTTGATAAACTTCTTCTGTCCCAAAATCTTCATTTTATTGTCCTTGGTATCCAATTATTGCGTTGTTAAATATTCACCAAGAAACTCTTTTGGAAGTTGTGACAGTTTTCATAGTTATGTAATGATCTCTTCCAATTATTTAAAAGAATTTATTCAACTCCTGCTTTTTTTTCTAGCACTGTTGTAGGTACATTGGGGGAACAAGAAAAAGAAAAATCTTGCCTTTAAAGGAGTAAGAAACAAACAATGTATAGTAATGAGTGCTGGAAAGTACAGACTATGATAAGTGCTGTAGATAGAGAAAGCAGCCAAGAGGAAGGGGAATTATACAGGTCTGAGGAATGAAAATTTTACACCAGGTTTTGGAAGGCTTCATGAAAAAGGAAAAACTGGATTCAATATTTGAAGTACAGTCATGTGGGAAAACCACATTAGGCCATACATTTCTGTGAACAATTGGACAACCAGCTATTTTTTATGATTTTGTTTTAACAATAAAAGGGAAAAATGGTTGCTTAATTCAGACTGGACAGTTCTATCCTCATCTTTCAACCTGTTTCATGTTAATAGAATTTTAGCTGATGTTGAATTCCTGCTTTATGGCATTCATTTTCCATTAAGATTATGAAATAACAATGTTCACCTGGTTATCCTTGTGTCATTAGAGTAGAATATCAGTAGCCATTGACATTTGCCTTTCACCAACACACTTATGTTGCTCAGCATTCCAAGGTTGCTCCTGCATGTGCTTGTGTGTATGTTTTAGTCCTGCAGCCCATGGTGTATCTTAATGAGACCTGTTTTGCAACCAATTAGACACCTGCAGTAGAATCACCCTGTGCCCGCAGTGCTCACTTCCTCCGCTCATTAAAGAGGTCAAACCAAATCACCACACCTCAAGTGAATGCAGTTTTTTACTAGAATCTCAAGATAGCATGGAGACGTTACTCCTTGGCTCAAACCAATTTTATAAATGATTTTTGTACATAAATACTTTCAGTCTTAAACTCAGGAATGTGGTTCAGTTGGTAAAGTATTTGTGCAACATGTGTGGTCTAGGTTTGATCCCCAACACTAAAAAGATGAAAACGTCTTATATCTTGACATTTAATTACTTAAATTATCAATCCCATGAATGTGAAATAATAGGGGCACATCATTAGATTTTGCTGGCATCCAGGATAGGGTTTGAGTTAGAGTCACTGTCTGCGTACTCTAATGATCAGCTCATACCCTCAGTTTCAGATGTCTTGGGAGGCTTATTGTGATTAGATTTTCACATTAGATTGTCATGGTAATTATGTCTTAAAGCCCTTAAGTTCAAGTGAAATTCAAAGAAGTCACAGGTGAGGAAACTAAATTATGGGTCACAAGTGAATATATACCATTCAAAATAAATCTTGTAATGTCTGCAGTAATTAGAAGTGGTCCTTCAGGGAGTCCTTCCAAAACAGAAGAGGGAGCAATAACATAAAGCCATCTTGAGAGCAGAAGAATAGTTGAATTCATGGGTCTTTGTTATTTGATATAGTAACTGATGAGCGTGAAATCCCACATACAAAAAAACTCCAATCTTCATTCTTCTCATCAACTCAATTTTTGCTTCCTAGATTTATACTACAAATGTGAGTTCCATAGAAATGCCTTCTATCAACAGGGCCATTCAGGTTGTTTGTTTGTTTGTTTGTTGTTTGTTTTTTCAGGGGGGCGGGGTGGTACAGGGGACTGAACTGAGAGGGACTTGACAACTGAGCCACATCTCCAGCCCTATTTTGTATTTTATTTAGAGAGAAAGTCTCACTGAATTCCTTAGCACCTTGCCATTGCAGAGGTTGGTTTAACTTGTGATCCTCCTGCTTCAGCCTCCTGAGCTGCTGGGATTACAGGCATGTGCCACCACACCTGGTGCCATTCAGTTTTGTTTCGAAGATTTTGGTGGAGAATGGTAACAGAGTGTATAAGAATAACAGCCCTGCCACTCAGCTCCTTTCCTTTTCCTCCTACACAGCCCCTAACCTGTCCTGTAATATTCACCACAATAGGTTGTGTAACTGCAAATTACTATATTATGTTTTTTAACTGAAGAAAGATGATCATATTATATTTGAGTCTGGATTTCAAAAATACTAATAGATATTAATAGGACTAATTTAAAAAGCAAATGTGAATGTGTATTGATACAAAATAAATATTAAATTACCACTGTTTTATTATTTTCTATTGCATTTCCAATAGGGAAATAATGCCAATATTTACTCTTTCATTTTAAAAACTTTTTTTTTTTTTTTTTTTTTTTACAAAAAGCTTTCTTGGAGTTCCAAATAATACTTGATTTTAAATAAGTTAAAATTTCATGTTAAATGGGCCACAATTTTATGGTGTTAAATATTTTAATTGAGGGATATGGAGATAACTCTATGAGACAAAACTTATTTTAGGTTTTCAATGAATGTGATCTAAAACACACACTGAATTTTTATGTCTTTAAAGAATTTTCATTGCATCATGAAAGCTAAGTTTTTCTTAAAGAAGCAGTTTATTTTATTATGCTATTACATTTATTATACAATCTGTAAAAGCAGGGAAAATTTCTTTCTACGTGTTTTGTTAAGATGGTCATATTTGTATAATTGACAATATATCAGAGTCCATAAAGCCGAGGCCATTATAGAAGTAATCAGTACAGACTCTAGTTTAAAAAAAAAAAGCATAGTAGTACCAGTTATAATTATTTTCCCCAGTAGTGTTATTCATATATGTTTCTTTCTGCCTTTGACCATCTTCATGATATCCATTTACTTGAAGGAGGAGACAAAGACTAAGTGAACTTTGAAAGATATCACTTGACTTAACTGACATAGTGACATGTACAGCTTTCTGATCTTAAATGCTTTAAAATACACTCTTTATAAACTATAGGAATTCCAAAAAGAAAGCGAATTCTTTGCCAGATGCAGTGGCACACATAAATAATCCCAGAGGCTCAGGAGGCTAAGGCAGGAGGGACTGGAGTTCAAGGCCAGCCTCAGCAATAGCAAGGGACTAAGCAACTCAGTGAGAACTGTCTCTAAATAAAAAAAAATAATAATAATAGGTCTAGGAATGTGGTTCAGTGGTCAAGTGCCCCTGAGTTCAATCCTTGGTATTAAAAACAAACAAACAAACAAACAAAAACAACAGTGCATTCTTTGAACAAGAAGGAGTAGAAGAACTGAGGCTGAGGGTAAGAGATCATCAATACAAATGTGAACAGACAATTGAGTGAAAATCAAGTTGGGAAATACAAAGCACATACTGAGTGAAGGAAAATCAATTTGTGAGATCAGACAAAATCAGGAAACTAATTCAATTTCTGTCCATAATGAGCTAGGGAGAGGTCTAATATGCAAAAAAAGAACAGTGAACAGGACAAGAATATGAGAGAAACAGAGCAGGGGAAGAAGGTAGGTATGATGAAGAACCCGAGTCATTTCTAGAGGCATCCTCAGCTGGAGGCTGCAACAGCACTCAGAGAGGTGTGGTTACCAACTTGCAATCAGGGGACCCGCCAGGAATTGATACAAATTCATGGAATTTAATAATTGTAATTAGGGCTCCAGAGCAATGAAAACAGTACACATGATTTACACTATTAGAATTTGTGAACTTTGTAAGGGTAAAAACTATAAATCAGAAACTCACATTTAAGATGTAGAAATTATAACCCCTTACTTTTAACAGCACAGAAATCAAAGTTACTGAAGTTATGCAATTCAAAACATCCAAAGAGCATAGTCATTCTTGCAGATTTTGAAAACTGAATGCTATTGTAATATAAACACTATTAAATTAAAAGTGTTTATATTGTTGAAAAAATTAATAAATACTTATATAGAAGATGAATCTCATACTCACAAATAAGAGTGTTTAAGGATTTTAATTTAGATGAAAGTCAGAAATTCTATTTACAAAGACATGTAAGAACAGACCTACATTCATATCTTAATTTGCATAACTTACTATTTGTGTGTTGACCATTAAAAGAGGAGAAGTAACATATAAAATATTGTGAGATTTTACTTTGTGCCCAGTACTGTACCAGGCTCTTTATGGATATGGTCTCATATCCATAAAGATATTTTCTGGGTCAACAACTTCTACCTGTTTTAGAAATAAGAAAACTAATCCTATCTGGCACTGTAGTTCAGTGGTACAGCACTTGTCTAGCATGCTCAAAGCCCTAGGTTCTATCTCCAGCACGTGCATGTGTGTGCGCCCGTGTGGACACACACACACACACACACACACCCACACACACACACACGCACACACAGCAACAAGAGAAGAAAACTAACGGTAAAATGTTTGAGCAATGCTACGTGCTCTCATGTGTCAAGGCACAGACCAACCTGTTATTCTGGCTCAGGAGTGGAAACCTTTAATTATCATGGGAACACAGAAATTCCCTCATGAAATTTTATCTATCCAAGGTATTCTTAAAATGTGGAATTTAGTTTCTAGGAAGGAATAGAAAAAGACAGAAAGAGAAGTAGAGCTTATTCTTGATTTTGTTTAGCTTTTCCCAGTAATGCTTGTGATCTTTTTAATATCAGACTTTAAGATATTTGTTCTAATATCAGTGAAAGATAAAATCCTCCAATTGAGGCCTCCAAAAGCACTGCATAAAAAAATTTTTATTAAGAACTATGAAGAGAATACTAATTTTTAGTAATTATTATATTGTTCAACATTCATAACACTGATGATATTATTTTAAAACTGCAATACTTTTACCAACAAAAATATCCACTTTTATAGTTATTTTTGAAAGATAAGTGTGGAAAGAAAAACCTAAAATGTATTGTGATTTGATTTATGTATCAGTTTATTTGTCACTATTTAAAGGACCACAGGAGAAACAACATCTCAGGACAAACACTCAAAAGAAAAATCTATTCTAGGCTCTAGCACCAGGTTTGTTGGTTTACTATATTACATTATCTCTTTTATTCTTTTTTTACAAAATGGAAATCCCTTCCTCCACAAGTTTGCATGACTTGATAATCATATTTCAACAAAAGGAACTGGAAATATGCAGCACAAATAATGAATATATATGAACATATAGAGCCTGCAAATAGTTTTATTTTGTTCTTTCCAATATGTGTTTTTATTTCTTTTTCTTGACTTATTGCACTAGCTAGAACTACCAAGATAGTGTTCAAACGGAAGTTGTGAATATTCTTTAATTGTTCCTCTTATCCTTGCCCTTTTCTTCTTATTAAAAGAAAATCATTGAGCATTTTATCATTAAGTATGATGTGGGCTGGAGGCATTTTCTAAATTATTTTTTATGTTAAAGAAGTTCTTTTTTATTCCTAGTTTGTAATAAATTATTTTATGAAGGGATGTGAATTTTTAAATATTTTCTTCTGCATTTATTGAAATGATAGGACTTTCCTTTTTAGTAATCATATTACATTTTAATTATTTATTTGCATTCACCTCTCTAAATGTTCCTATGTCATTCAACCTGATATTTATCATAATGCCTGGACTACAGTACATAATTAGTAAATACCTATTCAGTGACCAATGCATGAATGCTTTTCACACTGTTAGGTATCTACTGTTAGAATTTCCTAGAGTACATTTTACTTTCTTTCTCTATTAAGTACAATTATTATTGGTGTTGCAAAAACACAAAATGAATTATGCTCAAGAGTAAATGATTGTATGATTTTATCCTTATAACCATGAAATCAAGAGGAGGTAAAATTTTTTGTATGGGCACAATTATTCCTTCAATATGTTCAATTATAAGGGCTGAATTATGATACAGTATATGAGCCATACTAAAAAGTATATAAGAATAAACATGTATCTTGTTTTCTTTAAAACAAATGAGTTTTTAGGCATGTGTGCATATCTTTCTCTCCCGAAATTAATTTTTCACTCATTCAGTGAACCACCTTAAGCTTAGTTTTCTAATTACTAAAAAGAAAATAAAGATATATCTCTTTGCATTAACCTTCTGAATACTAACCCCAACCATTGGGTTTTTGAACTGCCTCTTGATCTTCTACTGTCTATATTTTCTCCTCTTCCTTCAAATTCAGGTGGTTGTGGTCGATTTTATTTGAAATAATGAATCATTTTGTAGTATTACTATAAACTATTAAATGAAAATTTTCTGGTCCAGAGTTTAGTGCATAAAATCACTAACACATTTTATAAAGTTGTATTTTATTTTGTGGCAAGAAAGATGGTATATTAATATAACATTTCTTTCATAGAATATAGAATGTTACCACTGAATGATATGTGTTCTTTGTTAAACACAACATGATATTTAGTGTAATTATAAGGAATTTCTATAAAATAATATGGTGAAATATATCTTGTGGAATGGTGAGCATTATTTTCATGGGTAGCTGTATTAGTAATACAGGTTTGGATGAAGCTGTGCATGGAAAGAAATATAAAATGCTTCAGTGAATGGAGTATTTCCATTGAATTTATTCTCCAGCTGAGTACTATGATTTTCTTGTCAGCTTATAGTGTCACCTGCTTAAGTGACAGACAACCTGTGGTTTCCTCTTATTTGCTACTACAAATAGAAACCCAGAAACACACAAACTGCCTCAGATTTTATCTCAAATATGATTTCCTGGTTCTGTGAAGCTCTACAGTTGATCCACATGCTGAGTTTCCTTAATCTATTAGCTTAAAATAAATGCTTCTATTTAAACCAAGATGGAGGATCTAGATTGATATAACTCTATTGCTATAAATATTTCAGGAAACAAAAGGCATAAGATTCATGAAGTTTTTTTGTAAGTTTACAAAATATCATCTTTAAACATACATTGTTTTGTTCTTACATTACCATAATCATCATATTTTAATAGCCAGTTCTAAAAGCACAAAAAATTATATTTCTAAGTTTTACCACCCCATGGAAATGAATGAAATGTGTCCCTCCATATTTTCTTGGACATGACAGTAATTGTTGTACTCTTTTGCTCTTGTTTCTTAAAGCATAAATGTTTGGCCATGCATTGTCTTTAGAATGACATGTTGATTGAGAGTTTACTTGTCAGGGATTTTTCTACCATAGATGCAATTTTCACATTTTCCCCCCATAGATTCAATATTAAGAAACAATGTGAGTCATAAAGGAAAGTGCATAGAAATAAGTATCACAGACCCTATGATATTAAATCTAATCACTTTATCAATGCAGATAATTTTCAGTGACTTTGAACTTGATAGAATTAAAAACATTTTAATAAATGTTTGTCGTTTTGATATATAAAAGTGACTACCACAGTGAATGGAGTATTGCCATTGGAGTATTACCATGGAGTATTGCCAATGGAGTATTACCATTGCCAGACACTTTTGTCCCCTCTACACAACCTGGCCAACTACTAAAGACCCAAAAGACAGGAAGGGAAGGGGGGAAAGAGTATTCCTTTATTATCTGTGTCTAAAACATCCTAATATAGTATAACTGTAATATTCCAAGCCATAAGCAATAAACTGGTTATAAAAGTATATTAATTTTTTACTCAGTAACAACTCAGTCCAGGGTAAGTGTAACAAACAGAAGTCTATTAATTGAATGTCTGGGAATGGCATGCTTTACTTGGAAATATTGTATAAATGACTACTTAGTTATAAAAGAGCTTAGTAACATTTCCACTCAGCAGTTACTACTTTTTTATCTGCTGCATGTAGAAAAACTGAAAGTCTGCTTGACAATGTGGTATTGATCTAGTTGAAACAACATCAATAGTTATTATAGTTACTTGGTGACTAGACTATTATTGGAATGATTCCTACTAGCAAATAAACAAAATTTTATAAGCAGTGCTCTAATTTGTATGTCATCGTTCATTCACAAATACAAATAATCCTTTCCTTACATTGTGACCTTTATCAATATTAGCCTCATATATTTGTCTTAAGAAATAAATCAGGAATCCACAAGATGTTTTTGCATAATTCATCTTCTATACCTTAATATTGCTGAACATATTAAAATTCACCCTGTCATTTTAACATAAATAATAAAAATAGAAGTGTATTCATACTTCTTTCACATGTAAGGCTCAGTGTACATACATGTCTATCTCTCAAAATATGGTTTTCCAATATTTCAAATTTAATATTTTATTTGAACTACCTCCCCCTACCCAAAAAAAAAAAAAAACTTAAAAAACAAGTAGGACATATGTTCTGAGCCATTTGAGAATGCATTTGGATGATGACAAGTCAAGATAATTTCTCACAGTGATAGAGCAGTTGGTGACAAAGGTAGACACCTGATTCAATTTATTAAATTTGCATGTATCTCTCAGATTTATCAGCTCTAACATTTTCCTTATACCCGAGATAATCTTCTGTGCTTAATTGAGAAAGTATACTTCCCCCCATAATGGTGATTACTGTAGACAAGTTTTATATTGTAATAGGTGCTCTGGAGATGTAAGATGTGAAGAAAGTAAGTCTGAGGACTCAACTCTGAGGAACTTTCAAAGATATTATCCCTATCCCCAACTCATGTCTTCAATACCTGATGTCAGATAAAATCTGCAGGGAAGCAAAATGGCACTAGCAAATACCAGTGCAGTTAGCAAATGTTCCTGAGTGACATGTAAAGCTTTCTAGGCTTAGAACATGGGGAACTGCAGTTAAATGACACAATTGGTCTGAAAAAAAAGACTGGGCTGCTTTTCAGCTCTGTGGGTATCTTTTGTAAGCCAGTGAACCACTGACAGAAACCGAGATGATAGCTTAGAGAGAGAAAGGAAGGAGAATTGGAAAGGAATATCCAAAAGGTCAACAATAGGACCTTGTGCACTGTAGGTGTGTCTCTCTCTGGAGGGAGATTGATTTTTCTATTAATTATAACTCTCTATCTCTTATATTCAGTGGGAGTTTAAACTTTTTCTTAGTCCCAATGATGTATTTTCTGATAAAATTCTTATCTATTATTAATGGTAGGAAAATTTTATAACTGTAATGCTGGCTTATTTCACAGGAGAGTAAGCAAAACAAGACTCAAGCTCTTACAGCTTCATCTGAGTTTCAATAATACAATGAGAGAAAGAATCAAGGACTGAAAGAAACTTTTAAAGCATAAGATATTCTTCTTTAGTTATATAGTTTTTGAAAACATGGACAAAAGTTTTGTTGTTCATCATAATAGTGTATAACCAATGTTTAATTTTAACTTATCCTCCATAATGTGAAAGTATAGAAGAAATATAACTCAGAGGAGGTTTTTGTTGTTTTTTTAAATTCATTTTATACATTAAATAACATATGCAGAACAAAATGGCTAAAAGTAAGGATTTATAAAACACCATAATATTTCAAGTACTCTGAGGACTCCAGATGCTAAGGACGTAGAAGCTAGGACCCTAAAACTGTTAAAACAAAACGAACCCCCCCAAAAAGGTACATTGGAATGATAAATAAACAGGAAATGACTTAAGAAGACTTACCAATTTCCATATCAGCAAGTGCACATCAACATAGCACAAAATGAGTTCCTGGGTTGTCAGAGCATGGAGAGATATGGCAGGGGGAAAATGATTTTTGATGAGATGAATCAGGCTTCTCCAGGTAAATTTCAATTCAAGTTTTGAGGAAGGTTATCTATTTGAAGTAGAATGTGTAGTGAGTATATTCTAGGTATAAGAATAAATAATATGTGTAAAGGTGCAAAGGCAGAACATGGTAAGCAATGTGAATGAGATCAACAGGAGAAGCTGGGATGGAAAAGTGGTTCTGAGAGATTAGAAATAAACAAGGCAAGTGCATTTATTAGCAGGACAGGAGGTGAAAAAAATAACGATAGAGTACACATGGCTTAGATAAGCAGATTATGGTTAATATAATATGCAAGAGGAAGCCCTAAAAAACAATTAAATTACTAATTAAACAAAACAATTACATGTGTTACATATATCTTACAGGTTAAAAAAATACACTGAGTAAATTGAAGGCCACATGAGATTATTTTTTTTCTGCCAAATGGAAATACTGGCCATTCAGCATAATCACTATTGGTATACAAAGAGTCCACAAGAAACATAAAAAAATATATCTCAAAGGTAGTCCCAGAAAGAAGGATATAGAACCTAATATTGGGTTATTTCTAATAGAATCAAAGAAAATAGAACAGTTAAAAAATGAATCCATGATTGTTGTGGTCAATACAATAACCAAAAAGATTTACCTCTGGGACCAGCTTTCTGATCTAGATTGTTTCCTCTTCCTAACCTCAATTATTGTAGGATTAGGTTTTGTATACTTTATTCCTTGAGTTAAGCACGGAGCTACTTAACTACCTTGTTACCTAGAAACCTGAAAACTAACACCATATCATACCTTCCTTTAGGAAACTAGAAATAAGTACCCAACCCACAGCTATCTATTGTATAACCTAAACTTTAATGTAATTAGAACAAACAAGCAAATCAATACAAGTTCTTGTATTTACAGAATTACAGGGTACATAGTCAATATGGTTCCTTATGGAGTAAGTACAAGCTACAATAGCATTTTACTTGAATTTCTTTTACCTAACTTAAATTATTATTCATTTGTGCTTAGTCTGACAAAAACACCACATAACATTTAAAAATGTCAGAAAAATATGATTATTCTCCCTGCTATTGTGTTCATATTCTAAGCCATTTTCAAAACAACTGCTCTGCTGATGAAGTATCACTAGTTCTACTTTTAGGAACAGGGTATTCTTCTTCTGAACTTCTCTAAATGGTAAATGTTTCTGAAGATGTATCAATACTAAAATTGTCCTTGACTTTTGTCTTGAATTATGTACTCTCTTATCGTGGGATGAAAACTATTGAGTCCTATTTTTTGTTCTTTGAACCATTTGTTAATATCAAATTACTCATTTATTCATAAGTTTAGCTAATGATTGTTAAACACCTAAAGTAACTCATGTAATATACATATTATATAGTCATGTGGTCAAATCATGGAAGAAACCAAGAAAAGAATATGACAGAGCATGATAAATTTATGATTGAGGTCAGTAAGGGAACACTCAAGATGCAAATCATCTGTTTGGGGCATTTCACATTGAAATATAATTGAGATTGTGATGTTACTAAGAGGTGGGACTTTTAGGAGGTTTGTAGGTCACAAGGCCACCTCTTTTGTAAATGGATTAAAGTGGTTTTTGTGGGATTAGTTATAAAGGTGTGTGCACTTTTACCATGTGGTACCTTCTGTCATGTTTGGTGCAGTACTCTTGGACTTCCCAGCCTCCATAATCATATGCCAAATAAATGTATGCTGTTTATTGATTACCCCATCTCAGGTATTCTGCTATGGCAGCCAAAAATGGATTAGGACAGCAGGATAAGTGGGAAATTTCCATCAAAAGCCACACACACGGTATTAGCCAACTTTTCACTGCTCTGACCAAAATACCTGACAAGAACAACTTAGAGGAGGAAGAATTTATTTTGGCTCATGTTTTCAGAGCTTTCATGGTCAGTGGGTTCATTCTTTTCAGCCTGAGGTGAGGCAGAACATCACGGCAGACAGAGTATCAAAGAAAAGCTCTCCGCTCATGACAGTGGAGAAGCAGAGTGAAAGACAAAGGAAGGGATATTGGAGAAAATAAACCCTTCCAGGTCGTGCCCCCAGTGACCTACTTCCTTCAACTAGATTCCACCTAACAGTAGTCCATTCAGCTATCAGTCCACTGATGAGGTCAGAATTCTCATGATCCAGTCATTACCCCCAAACTCTCTCTCTGACTTAGAGATTTTGGGCGACATTCCAGATTAAAATCATAACACTCCTAAACTGAGTCATACAGGATGAGCTGAGATTGCACAAGTAAAGAGTTGGAAGAACCTTGCAGGCAGAAAGAGAAACATGCGTGAAAACTCTGTCTAGTTGGATAACTCTATTTTTACTCTGGTATAGTTTTAACCTAAAACATAAGGCAGGGAGAGTGGCAAATAATGAAGTGAATTTGGAGAGCTCACAGCCAATAGATTATTACTACCTTGCCTCTCATGCAAAGGAGTTTAAACTGTACCCGAAGAGTGCTTGGTGATATGATTAGCTTCACGCTGGGGAAGATCAGGGGCAATGTGAGATTCGCTTGGAGGGAATAAAGGCTGCAGTACTGGGATCCATTAACAGGCTATTAAAGCAACCCATACAGTGATACTGAAAGCCTGCACAAAGTACCAATGGGATGGAGACAGAAAGATAAAAGCTGTAAAGAAATGAGAATTAAAAGAAATCTACTTGTTTCTGCCTTGGAAAACATTTTTTTTTTCATTTTACTTCAGCACCCTATTTTACCCTATATTCACCAGGTGTTCTCTTATTTATACTGATAGACATTTTCTGCTTTCATTAAACAAAGGGTCAAATATTGTAGCACATTATTTGGTTTCTTTGTGTCAACATTCACAGAAGATTGAACCATGCACAAATGTGTTAAGTATTTACTCACCCAAAGCAATTCTTTAAATATAATTGACTGTCATTGCATCATTTTAGTTCATTGTTCTAAAATATCAACTTTTCTGTAATAGTTTCAAAAACTGAGATTACCACTATTGAGAAGTATTATCAGGTTCTTCATGTAGAAATCTTCCCCAAAATCAGTGCTAGAGTCATATGAAACTACATAATTTTTGGAGGATTAGTAACATTCTCTTCAAAGAAACTAAGTATGCAGAAGTCATTAAAAGGAAATGATATTTTTTAAAAATCCTTTCAACTTCATGTACTACTTAATCAAGTAAAACAATAAGCTGGACCTCACTATGCATAACGTAGCAATTAAATCCACAGAGCCAGTATCAATTATTTTTAAAGTGATTAAGATATGTTATACAGAAGAAATTAAGATTACAGATTCATAGAATTTTACAGCTAGAGGGGACTCTAAACACAAGGTTTAAGATGGAAACATTTTATTAGGAATCAAGCATGAGTTTAAAGAATTTAAAGATCCAGGCAACTTGGAAAATATATACCCTCTATGCTCAAACAGGTAACTTGGGGCATATTTTACTATAAATTATATTCTTGTTTAATTCAATATAGTAATTGATTACTATGGAAATGGTCGATTGCATGGTCCTTTTGGGAAAAGAAATTATCTCTTCTATTGTGGTACTAATTTTAATGCCTAGCATCATTTCTGCCTTAATGCTGGATATTATTGTAGATATAACAGAAACCTAGCACAAACTAAAATGAGCTATAAAAAAGAACCAGAGGAAGTGGAATGGGAGGATTACTAATGTCATTAAAAAGTATAGGTTTTAAACTGATCTAGACTCAGTATCATCAAAGCTTCACTTCTCTTTATATCTCTGCATCACTTCCACTCTGAAGCAGATTTTCCCTTCTGTCACTCAGCTCAAGAACCCAGCAAATAAAAGCCAGACTTTCTTTCTCAGTAGTTGTAGAAAGTACTTGTAATGTGGTCTCATTGGGGTAATAGTTGGTGTCCATTTAGCTTTACCCAATCCACCCAGCAAATGATGCCATTTATGCCCTGAACATATTTCTGTGTCCTGAAGAAAGAAAAGCTCTAATTGACCATGTCTGGATCCCACACACACTCCTTGTCAGCAGCCCAGAAACATTCAGGAGAAAGTACTTCTCAAGAAAAAGCAGTGGTGGTCTTACCAGAAAAAGAATGAATA